>NW_011888907.1:2008698-2029161 GCF_000151845.1 Pteropus vampyrus | reverse complement strand
CTATCAAACAGCTACACATGGCCATGTAGTCTTCATTTTACATAACAGTACTCTTGCTTCCTCTTTACTCTTCTACACTTTCCTTCCTTCCTTCCTTCCTTCCTTCCTTCCTTCCTTCCTTCCTGCCTTCCTGCCTTCCTGCCTTCCTGCCTTCCTGCCTTCCTGCCTTCTTCCCCCTCCCTCCCTCCTTCCTTCCTTCTCTCCCTCCCTCTCCCTTCTTCTCCTCCCACATGTTACACTTTCTCTCTCTCTCTCTCTTTCTCTCTTTCTCTCTCTCTCTCTACCTCCCGCCCTTGTCCCCTCATCATAAACTTATATAAAAAGGATGTAAAAGAGTAAATATGAAATAAAAAGTAATTCATTTGAAGATGCCAATAGTTAAAATTACCTACTCATCTTAGGTTGGTCATTTTGTATGACGTAAGAAAAATGAGGCATAAATTAAAGGAGTATATCTCTAACAGTGGAAGTTTAGCTACCACGGAGGTTGAATTGGGCCTCTTGGTGTCTTTCCAGTTTTCCACAGTTATAACTAACTGCCTTTCGGACTTGGAATTGGAGTTGCTGATGCTTAAAGTATAAGAGAAGTTGCCACTGAAGCTTGGTCTTCCTTTATTTGCCTACGTTTCATGAATCACAGTCTTTTAGCCCCTTGAGAGCTGTCCCCAGGCTGAGATTTAAGACCACACACAGAGCGGCTCACGTCTGTTTTAGAAACCATGGGAGGGCGGGGGTAAGGGGGTAGGAGGGGGAGAAGAACTCTCTAGTGGAAGAAATGAGTCACAAGATTTGGTTTTCCCAGTCAACAACTCAGGAGCCCAGACAAAGGAAGCAAAGAGGAATTTAAACAAGGAGAAAAGAAAATGCAAAAAGAGAAATGATTTCATGACAGCGGAATCCCAAAATATCAGAACCGACATTCTCATTTTACAGATAAGCAAAACTGAGGCTTAGGGAGGGGAGATGACTGACCTAACACCACGTGGTCATCGGTTACCAGAACCAAGGGTGGCAATCGCCATTTTTTGAGGCCAAGGTGCCTCCCCCAGCTCTACAACTTCTCCTGTCTTCGATTCCAATTCTGAACAGAATCCTTACCCTGCTCCTGCATAGCTCCTGGCCTGTGCCCTCTCTGTCCACTTAACTCAACTCTCCACCACCTCATTATAACTGAATTCTCCCATTTCTTTCTCTGATGGAAGGTAGACTTTCTCTAAGCATGATCCACCAGCATCTGAATCCCTTGAGTGACTGTCGACATCTTCTGAGACCCATTGAATCAGTTTCTGGGGGGCGGGTCTGGGGATTTGCATTTTATTTGTTTATTTATTCATTCATTTATTCACAAAAATTTATTTGTTTATTTATTTTTTTATTTAGTTATTTAATGGTGACTTTGGTTAATGAAATCCAATAAGTTTCAGCTGTACACTTTAGCAGTAAGTCATATATATATTTACACCGTTTGTTTCGATTTTAATAAGCACCCTAAATAATGGCCTGGCACACTGAAGTCTCAGAACTGCCTGTCTTAAGGGGACTTGCTCTCCTCTACTAGCCCAGCCCGGCTGACCTGTCACTAGCTGACTTGACATAATGTAGCAGGCGGGAAAGGGCTGTCAAGACAGGACTTCTCCCCAGAACCAGAAGTATTTTGCAAACAAGTCTTCTATGCAACCATGTGTGTTGGGAAACACAAGTTCATTTCTTAATGTTTGGTTAAAAAGTCCAGTTTCATTGTGAGCTAAGATAAAGCCAAAAAATTGCTATTGCTTTTCCCCCAACTCTGCCTTTTCTTCCACCTTCCTAGTCTCAGGACAGGGCATAAGCATAGTGGAGAGAGAAGTGGGTAGAAGAGAGAGAGAGAGACACCTCTTCTGAGGCTAATTAGATGATGTGGGAGAGAAAAACTCCTACGAGTGGGAAGACAGCTGCACAGTGAGTTTGAGAGCCAGAGTCCCAGTTTCCCGTGGACATTTCCTGGTGAAGGATGGAGGGTTTTGTTTTGTGATTAAGTCAGAAAGAGACCAGTTAAGTACTGGCAGCAGGGGATGGATTACCAAGTGATGGCACTGGAGCTGTTTTGTTGTTAGGCACAGATGTAATTATCTCTCTAACAGTGACCTTGATAAGCACAGTGGAGAAGTGGATATTGTGTAAGGTCTATCAGCTGGGTTGAAGGATTCAGCATATACAGGCAGACATATATACACGGAAACACTTAAGCATGCATGCACGCACACATATATAACTACACACATATACCCCACTCACACACGTTGGCACAAGAACTCATGCAGTTATACTCGGTCACACAAAGATATACATACACAGGTATAAATACACATATATACAACTGTACACATATGTGCTAACATTTTGCATTTGTATCAATCCTATCCACAGGTGCACATGGATGCATTGATTTACACATGCAAATGAGAATAAAATGGGAAGTGTGCCTATAATATGGTGGCCATAGGACCTGTTGGAGACCATACCAGCCAACGATGAGGCTCTCAGTGACATGAGGGCAGTGGCCACGTCTCCAGCTCCTCCATCAGCACCCAAGTGCCGGATACACGGTGGATGCACAATAAGGCCTCACCGATCGATGGAGTCATGGCTTATTTTGCTGACCTCTGCATGACTTGATTATGAGGACCATGGAAACTGGTCTCCCCTCCTATCTTTCCGTGTGAGTGCTTGGGGTGTCTTAGAGCTTCACTTTATGGAGTCCGGGCTCTCCACTTTCCAAATCCCATCTACTCCTTTTCGAAAGGAAGAAGACAAATCCACTCCAGTAAGCGTGACCTGGGCTACTTTGGAAATAGACGTTGTCCTAGCACATGGAGAGGTCAAATACCATATCGTGAGCTTCAGGGGCCTTGGGGTGTTGCCCAGGGCTCCCTCTGGCACACTTGGCATCTCAGACGGATGTCACTGAAGGGGGTCCTTATCTCTCTCATGGCAAGAAGGAAGCCTGTGGTGGTACAACACAGGCCAGACAATAATTGTTGACATATCTATGGTTAATTAACAAAGGGTACATCATCATTATGTTTAAACAGTGTCATTAAAAAGAAGACTTGTCATATGTTTGTTTGCTTGGTCAAGGTGAAGTGAAATAAAACAGTGCATGTGCTCCCTGGGTCACGGGAGGAAGGTCGTACCTGCATCCCTCGCCTTAGGAATTAGCATCTCTGCTTGAGCAGCAGCAGGCCAGGAGGCCCAGTGAAGGAGCCTAGGAACGCTTCCCTTTCCCTGGATTTCTTGGTTGTGGTGAACTTTGGTCCTCATTTCCTTGGCACTCGTTATCGATTTCAGTGTACACTACTGAGTGTTTGAACAGGACGGGGAGGAATTGAGATGCTAATTTTGGACTTTTAATTCTATCCTTTCGCGGTTTCTCCTCCAGGAACGTTCTCTGCTTCCCCTCCCACCCCTTATTCGTTCTCCATTCTCTTCCTTATTCTTCCACTAGAGCCCCCAAACCAACAGGAAAGCCTTTGCAGCCACACCTTGGGGTTCTTAGGACTACATCCCTCCTTTTTCTGATCTCTCTTTTCAGCCCATCCTCTGAACAGCAGGGGGGATGAAGTTGTGACATCAGGAACTCTAAGCTTTTAATTCCTGGGCTGACCGTGCTGATCAATGGTTTTAAAGAAATACATTTCTAGATCCTCAACTTCCACAGTGCCCTGGTGTCATGTCTCTTTGCCCTCCCTACTCACTGCCCATTTCATTAAAAATAATAATAATAGAAACTTACCCACTTTACAAAACCAAGGCACTCATCCTTCCCAAATTTTACTCCAGCACGTTGTTCTAGGGTCTAAACACCTCCAGGAAGCCAGACCTCCTTCAATAACAAGAGCACTGGAAACTCAGGGGCCGCTTCCTCTTCTTACTAATTCATTACATATTTTCGTTAGGAGTGAAGTGTGGTGATGGAAATAAACTGTGTTAGGCTCTTTGGGGAGGGGATGGGCAATGGGGTGCTGACCATTCTGTTTAATGACCTTCCTTCTCCCAAGCCCTGACGTTTGTTTCAGAACATTTCGCTGTCGTGGGAGAAAATGATGAGAGCAAAGCAAAGAGAGAATTGGTAAGAAATACTAAATGCTAAATATGTCTTTTTTTTTTTTTTTCTCCCATAAATTTAATCACAGGCAATTATGCTCAGCTATTCTCAATACTCATCCTTGGGAAGTGTCATTATCTGGAAAGAAAAGCTCCTTGGAACAGCTGAAATAGTACAGGTTAGTGACACAAATTTTATTAAATGTAATGGGAATGAGTTTGAGGGCTACTAAAATGATAATACCCGTGGAAAAAGCTTTACCCGATTACTTTTAAATTCAATGTGTTCTTCAATAAGTTAGTTAAAATCTATTTTATCAAATTGTTTCGTGAAATATTTATTCCATTTAGTCAGTTCTCAGCTTATTTTCTTCTTATAAAATGCTGAGTATTTTCTAACTTTGATTAGTAAAAAATAAAATGATATTCTAGTTGTAACACCAATTTGTTACAACTAGTATACCAGTGTATACCTTTCTTTTGTTACAACTAGTATACCAGTGTATACCTTTCTTTTTCATTAAATCAATGAGAAAGTCTTGATCTTAATGTCTCACAGATTTATGGCATTATTTCCGAAATTATTTACATAAATCTTATTTAATTATTTTCAAAAGCTGAAAGATTCAATCCAGGTGTGCACACGCATTTACTAAAAGACTACCAAGAATGCTATACTTCTTGCTTCATAAATAACACATTTTTTTGTGCTAGAAATTAAATTCCATAACATAGTATTCAGTAATTTTTAATAATATTCCTGAAATGTACATTAAACTGTTCATTTGAATTGAAAAATGAAGTCAGACATTTCATGACAAAAAGTGAGTCAGATTGGGCTGACGGTTTGACAGTGATGGCCGACGTTTCTAATTAGGTTACATGCAGACATTTCCCCACACGTTGAGGAAGCTAAATCTGAAGAATGTGATGAGTTGAAACTAGTTTGTTGAAAAAGATTGCGTTGTCAAAGATGTATTGAAATTAGCAATATTTTTAATTTTCCAGTTCTGAGTATATCATGCTAATATGTCTGTAAGTGGAAAAAAATAATGGGTAGAATAGTCATTTCATAAGTTTTGGTGGTCTTTTTGATATTCCCAGATATTGAGAAAGTGAATGATTTCAATAATTAAAGATGGAAAAGTAAACAAATAAAAATTTGCACACACACCCACACACACACACACACACACACTCCTTTTCAATTCAGGTATTTTCCAATTCTATTCTTTCAGCTAATGTGAAGAAGAACCTGATCAAACTGTCAGGCACAGTGTCAGCAAATTGATTGCTAAAAATAATTTTTAATAATAGATCACCAAGTAATTTTCAGCCTAGAGGAAGAATTCAAAAACCTCTTTGACATTGCTACAACCTCTTTGACTTCTGATGCAGGACAGGGCAAACTTCCCTGAGTGGGGGCAGACCAAGCCCTGCACTGAGAGAGGAGGGTCTTTGGGGAAGGGTGTAGAAAAAATTCAAGGCACACGTCAAAGTTAGAGCGAAAAGGAGAGTTTACTAGAAAAGGGAAACACTCCACAGTGTGGTCTCTTCTCAGAGGCAGAGTGAGAGGGATCCCTGAGTGTTTAGGGAATTCGGTTTATATATCATTCTTTAGTTCCTGTGAGTTACACTTTAAAGACTTTTTTTACTTATCCGTTTCCTTTGATATGGACATACAGTGAGGAAGGGGAAGGGGAAGAGGCTGTAGCCTGAAAGGTCTGCTGGCAGTGCCTAGCCTTTAATTCATAGGTCCCCCACGGTTTTAGCCATAGGCAATGAACAATTTTTGCCACTTAAAGACTGTTTTTCCTGTGTCCCCTTCACAGGTGTGGGGAATGGGTCGTTAGCCATCCCAGCAAACATCTTCCTTTGTTCTGAAGGTGTCCTCCGGCCCCACTGCAGGGCCGATCAACATATTGCAGTCTCTGAATGTAGCTTGATTTAGCATTTTAATTCTCTTGCCTCCTCCCTGCAATAAATCCACCTCTTTTGGATGAATAAATTTTCTTAGTGCTAACATTTACGAAAATGCGAGACACAAATAAAAAACGTAAAGCATGAATAGAAATCTCTTAGGCAGCATGTGAGTAGTAATGTTTGAGCATGACCAGTCTGAAAAGTTCCTCTTGGCTCTGACCCCCTGTGGCTGTCACTGTGTCTGTGACCCTCGTAAATACTTAGACTTCCCTCTTCCCATCCCAAGAAACCACAGGTTGCCCACGGCCTGGCCCCCACTGCCATGGCTCACCCAGCTTGCCGGCCTCAGGGGGAACCGTGCTCCTTTATGCTCCTGACCCATCCCACCTGTCCAAGCTCTTCTCTCCATACAGCCTCTTCAACTTGTTTTCTAGCCAGTTTTATGTTAAGGAAAAAAGGCTGCGTAACTTACACCTCCCAGATCTTCTGCCTTCATTACGAGGATTGGGATGAAGCCTCCCATACCACTCCCGTCTACTGCCAACACCTTCACCCTCCTTGAGGCCCCAGTCAGTCCCCTTGTGAAGACCCAGGCCACTTCTCACCACCTGCCCTTCTACCTTCTCTCCCCATTGTTACTGAACAGAGTTGTCTAAACGGCACTAGCAGAGTCAAACACTAAACACGGAGAATTGCAGTGGAGAAAGACTGGCTGTTTTATTATAAATGGTGCCACACAGAAGAATAGGAAGCTAATGCTCAAAAGCTCGAGCTCCCAGACCCAAGGTTTGGGTTGAGTTTTAAGGGTTTACGGGGAACAGGTGTGCAGAAGCACTGGCAGGGAAAATGATGACTGGAGGACCTTAGAGCTTGGCCATTTATGGTAAGGAACATCAACAGTGGACCTTCCTAGACCATGGACCCTTTGCTTCTGAAAAGATTCTGGTGTTCAAGTTCAAGTTCCAGTTCCATCCCGGTTTTTTGATTCTGTGTACATGGGGCAAGACTTCGGTTCCAGGTGCAGCTGGAGCTCAAAGCTCTGTCCTCTGCGCATGCTTCGGCTGCATGACTTGCAGCGTTGGCCTGCTGTCTCTGATAAGCAGCTCAGTATCTTGTTAGACAGGACAAGACCACTGTGAGCCGGTTCTGCGGTTCCGCCATCTCCCACTCTGCACCCCCATCTCCTGAACACTGCGTCTGCTCGAACTCATGGTCCAGCCGGAGCGAAGCACGCTGTATCCTAAACCTCTTTCCTGAAGTCTCTCTTCACTTTCTAGTCCTGACTAAAACACAGCTCCCTCCAGAGAACAGCATTTTTCTGGAACACCCCCTTGCATTGTTGAACGCAGAGATGAGTTGGAGGTCTTCCCTCCTACTCCTCGTTGCTTCCAGTCTGTTCTATCTTCTCTTCCTTTTAAACATGTGGTGTTGAATCCTACGTCTGCAGACTAGGCCACTTATTGTTATTCTTCCCTACTGCAGGGACTTCTAATCCCAGGACTACATCCCTTATTTGTCAGTGATTTCAGCTTTTTTAGGCTCACGGTTTCTCTCTCCAAGTCTATTCCTAATGTTCGGCGATTTCCATTTCTGTACACAATTCCTTTAAACCCTTGGATTCCTGTCCTTCAGTGAATCTATCCTCCATTCTACTTTACCACACCCTGTCCTCTCCTACTTTCTGACCTCACCTTTTATGTCCCAGATCGTGCCCTCTCGCATGGAGACTCCAATAAACTCTTGATGCCGCCTGACATAAGGGCTTAAAATAGTGATTATTTTGATTATAAGCATTATATATGCTCAACTTCTTCGTCCTTCATTTTAATACTCTCTTTTTTAAAAAAAAATTATTTATTTATTTGTTTGTTTGTTTGTTTGTTTATTTATTTTACGGTGACATTGTTTAAGGAAATGCATTAAGTTTCAGCTGTACACTTTAACAGTCAGGTGTATATATATTTACACTGTGTGTGCATCTCCCATAGTTAGATTTCTTTCTGTCACCACATATTTGACCCTCTTTACCCAATCCACCACCCCACTCCCTCCTCCCCTCTCCCCTCTGGTCATTTTAATACTTTCTTAGGAGAACCGAGACCCTAACAAACTGTCCGCTACTTCTGAACCTAAATCCATGTAGCCAACCCTAAATAGAGAAATGCTTGTGGTTTCACTGCCAATTTATGACCATGGACCTTAAGTTGAACCATAAGGCTTCCTGGCATTCATACTACGTTTCACATACCTGCCCCTCTCTTAAAATGTACAACACATGCTCCTTCACCATCATTCTCAGCTGACACTTCACTGATAAAATTGAAGCAATCAGAAGGGGACTTCCACCATGACATCTACACACCTACCAGCATCGACACCACAAACTCTACCTTCCCTAGTGTCAATGGAGAGGAGCTGTCCATGTTCCTTTCTAAGGCCACTTGTGCAAACTTCACTTCCTGAAAGATGCCGTTCTAGTAATCCTCTCCCACGTCTCTTATGTCATCCATATTTCTCTCTTGGGTTATTACCATCACCATACCACGATGCACCTTTTTCTCCCATCTTAAAAAAACTTTTGATCCCACTGCCTCTCCCATTTCTCTGCTTCATCTTATGCCAAAACTCCTCAAAAGATTTGTCTCTATCCACTATCTCTGATTCTTGCCTTCCTGTTTTCTCTTAATCCCATGCTAAACAAGATTTTGCCTCAACAACTCTACCAAAACTACTCTTGCTTGTGAAAGGTCCCCATGAGCTCAGGGTTGCTAAATCCATAATCAATTCTTCAAGCTGATAATATTTGATCTTTCACAGTTATTCATTTCTTTCTCCTGAAAACACTTTCATCCCTTTGCCTCCTAAACACCACACACTCTTGGCTTTACTCAGAATTTGCTGGACATATTTCAGTCTCTTTTCCTATAGCCTCCTCTTGTCCCTTGTCTCTCATTATTGGAAGGCCTCAAGGCTCAGTTCTTATGTCTTGTTTCTTCCCTATTACACTCACTTCCTAGGTGATCTCATCCTGTCCCATGGCTTTAAATTCCCTCGCTGTGCTGATGCCTTACATCTCCAGGACAGACTTTACCTCTTAACTCCTGCCTCCCATCTAGCTGCCTCTTCAATAGTAATGCCTTAATGTGTCCAGGTGACCTTGTCTTTCCAAAACCTTCGCATGTTTCTCTATCAAAACACATATCAACTCCATTCTTTCCTTTGGACAGGCTGAAAACCTGGGTGTCGTCTTTGACTCCTTTCTCTCACATGCCACATCCCACACGTCATGAAATGATGTTAACTCTTCCTTTAAAATGTATCTAGCATCTGACCTCTTTTTACCAACTGTTCTGCTGCCATTCAGATCTTGCCTGGATTTTTGTAATAAACTCCTAATGGCCTCTCTGCTCAGATTCTTGCCTACTCTCTTACAGTCTATTCTCAATACAGCAGCTGGGTGAGCCATTCCTATGTGCAAAGGCTCAAACCTTCCAAGCTGCCCGGCTTGCTCCAAGTAAGAACCAAGGTACTTACGGTAGCCTACAAGGGCTAACAATCTGGCCTCATCACCTCTCTGACTTTATCTCCCATTGAATCTCTCCTTCTCTCATTCTGCTCTAGTCCTGCTGGCCTCTTTATGATTGTTCAGTCTTCTGGGCATTTGAACTGGCTGTTTCTTTTGCCTAGAGCACGCCTCCTCCAGGTATCTGTAAGGCTCATTTCCTCTTTGTCTTCACATTTTTGTTTAAACATCACTCCCACTAAGATCTGACTATATAATTTAAAATTGCACTCCCTTTACCCTGCTCATTTTTTGCTATAGTAATTATCACATTTATTATATTCATTGTCTCTCCCTTGCTCTAGAATGAATGCTTGATGAGAGAGGTCTTTCTATCTGTTTTTGTTAATTGTTGTAGCCCCAGTGCCTAGATAATTGCTTGGGAAAATAAGTGCTCAATGAATACACCAGTCAATCCTCAAAATTCACAGATTCCATATTTGCAAATTCACCTACTAGCTAAAATTTACTTGTAACTCCTAAATCCATGTTCTTGGCACTTTTGTGTAGTCATGCTCTAAGCAGTGAAAAATTTGAGTCACCCGATGTGTGCGACCCCAGTTGAAGTCAAGGCAACACTCTGCCTTCTTTAACTCTCATCCTGTAAATAAATGTCCTTTTTGTGGTCTATTTAGTGCCACGTTTCTCACATTTTTTTTTTGTTGTTGTTAGTGATTTTACTGTCAAAAATAGAATCGTCCCTTTATTTTTCTGGCATTGGATGTTTCTCTGGAGAAGTCTGAAGGCAGCCTGGATTTTCTTCCTTAATTTAAGGAAATTTAGCTTTAAAAATATCTTGGAATAATTTTTGTCTACATTTTTTAGGTTCTCTATTTCAGGAGTACTTTTTATCCATATGTGGTATCACGTCTGCCTGTCCTCAATACCTATTACTTTATCTGTACTCATTTCATCTCCCTTTTTTCTTCCCTTTGCATTTACTCAGGAAGGACTCTCGTTTCAAGATTTTAATTAGATTTTCAGCCATGTCCATTCTGTTTTTGGCTGTTCTAATCATTAGTTCTGTAACGATATTGTTTTGGTGCTCCGTTAGTTCCCTTAGTTCTGCAATCACTCTTTTAATCTCATTCTGTCGTTTTGACATTTTGTCTTTAACTCATTAAAAAAAAATAGATTCCATGTTATTATCAAGCTATTCTGTAGTCTGAACCCCTTGCATAGAATCTCCTCCTGTTCCTTGGGTTATATTTTCTGTCACTTGAGCTATTTTTCTGTGTTTTGCAGCCATGTTTTCTTTCTTTTTTCTGTGATAGGTTTCCACAGTCATTGTGTTAGCGGAGGTCGAGCTAACCGTTTCCTATAACGGTTGAAGGTTGTTTACTTCTCTTCCCATAACAGATAAGGGACTTTTCAGTGTCACAGTTGATGTGGCACAGACCACCAGCCCTGGCCGGTCATTCCCCTTACGGCCCGCCAACCAATCAAAACACACTTACGTGCATAAAAGGGAAAGTTCCGCTACGATTGGGCTCAGCCTTTGGATGTGGATCCGCTGAGCCGGCGCCGGCACCAGTACATGCTGCTTCCTGCTTTTCGCCTCGGCGTCCTGTCTCTCTGTCCCAGCATCCTGCAGCAGCATCACCTCATCTGCTTGCTCATGCCCAGTACAGGCTATTCTGATTGTCATGGTGAGGTTTGGAGTGTCCGCATCATTCCCCTCTGTTAAAATCCTTTATAGTTTTCCCATTTTATTGAGATATTTTGGTTTCTCCTCAAGGCCAAATTTGAGAGACATCATGTTCTTACTACTTTTGAGTACCCTGATGGTTCTCAGTCAATCAAAAACTTTAGCTGGTGCTGTGTGAAAGTTTGGATAACCAGAAGTTATCCAACTTTGGTCTTTCTTCTGAGGTCAAACAAACAAACAAACAAAAAACCTGTGTTAGAAATGCTCACATGCGATCAAGGGCATATCCTACTCTTGTGGGGAAATACTCTGTGTTTTAGGTCTTTCCTTTAATTTAGACGGAAATTCTTTACATTTTTCTAAGTTTTTCTGCCTCTGTTGAGATGATATAATGGTTGGGATCAACTTGCCCTGGTTTCCTTATGTACATCACACAGCCAATAACATCACAGATTTTATGAGTCTCAAATAGAATGTTGTATACACTGGCTTACATCATACGGAAGTAGATACTCAAAATATGTTAGATGTGACCGTTTTGTTGTAGCGATAGATAAAGATTTTCTTACAGAAAGTGTTTCTTTACCTTTACCCTTGGCTGCCTACTCACACTGTAATTCTGCTTCTTTCCAAATGGGATTGCATTCTTGGGCTTTTATTAACTTACTATATTTGCCTCTCATCACCTGTTGGAGTGTGTGTGGGGGAAAGACTTGTGATGAGCCACATCCAATATTTTATTGATTTCCCTGAAAACCACTTTTAAAATTCTGTTCCATGAGATCACATCCTATTCATTTCTGGTTGCCAATGGTGATTATTTGTTTGTCGTTGATGTTAGTTTCAATAGATTTTAGAGTAGGCTATTGTTTACCTTCCTGCATTCATAATGTCTGCCTAGAAGTTTAAACAGGATTTGAGCCCAAAGGTCCTGCCTGGGGTGAACATATATCTCTTGCTCTTTAGTGAAACACAGACCGCTGAGCAGGGAGACAGATGCAGAAGACATCAATGTTCTGTCTGCTTTTTATTTCACATTCTTGTTTTGCTAGGGCTAGCAAAGCTGAGAGCTCACCTAATCTTATTAACCCAAGTTTTATCCGCCTCTGGAATGTGGGGACCACACAGCCACTTCTAATGATATACTTATTACTCAGGGATCTAACATAGATTTGGGCATCAGAGAGAAAGACAATGAATTTATGATTCAATAAGTACCATGTCTGCGTTCGCTAAGTCCAGTTAACATTGCTCTTAAGTCCAGAGCAACCAAAGCCATTGACTGTCCCAGGGCCAGTGCCAAGCCTGGCACAAATCCTGATGGTCCCTAATTAAATGGAGAAGAGGTGGATCAGTTTGACAGCACCCCAGAAGTTGGAGAATAGCCCTCACGTCCGCCCCCTTCCCTCCGTCCTTTTGCCATCTCTAATTTAGCACCGACTTCTTCCCAAGGAGCTTGAATCTGCTAGTGGAGTGAGGAATCATCCAGCAGGTGGGATATTTTAAATCTTTAATAGACATATTACCTTGCATTGTGGCTTCATCATTCGCCCCTCGGTGTGAGCACAGAGAGAACATCCATCACAATTAGTGTAACACCCCGAACACATAAAAAAGATAAAAATGTGCAGCTGAGTTGGGCGTAAGGGAGCTCAGCCTCTCTGAGTTCTGTTAGACTGTGAGCACACAGCCAGGCCTGGATGCCGCTCTGCCAGGGGCCAAGGAGGGGATTAGGGTATGCACCGAGCTCCTAGTGCTGCTTCTGTCCATCCTTTCCGGAAAGTACATGCTTCCAGTGCTGAGCTGATACTGCAGCCGTCATTCACAAAACTCTGCCCTCACTTCTGTTGCTGGTCAAGCAGAGGCCTCTGGTCAAAACTTGGGGTCCCAGGACTAGAACAATATGAAAGGGACATTTTGTTTACTGAGCCAAATACTGAGTTGGGCTCTTTCACTTATATAATCTCATGGAAGCCCTCTGACCACCATAGGAAGTAGGTATTATTCCTCTTTTTACAGAGAAGAAAATTGAGACCGAAAAAATTTTCTGTGATTTATACCCGAGTCAGTCTGTCTCCAAAGGTTATTTTCTTATCATATAGACAAGTGTATGGAGAACTGAAGTTGGGTGGAGGGGAGATGCTGCTCCAAGCTTGGAGGCAAGAATGGGGCGTCACCCAAGGGGGAAGACCTGCTGTCCTTTTCCCTTTCTTCTCCTTTGCCCTCCATCTGCATGAATCCTTCATAATTCCCAACAAACCATCGCTTGCTTTTTTGGGGGCATGTATTTATGCATGTGGATATGTATGTAATTATCTTTCTTTTGGGCTCATGCAGAGTTGAGTTGATCATGCAGTGCAGCTCTCAGCACCGTCTACATCATTCAGCAAAAGATGTCTTTCCCATTTATTTTCTCCCCTTCAGTCTCTGATCCCCGCTCCCCTTCCCCTCACCTGACTAGACACCTAACTCTGCTGTACTTAATATGTGTACTTTAATGTTGTGTGTGCAAGTGTTTTTAGCTTTTTATAAAAATGGTATTTTGTTTAAATGTCATTTGGCTTTTTATTTTTTCCCCTAACGTTGGGCTTTTAGATATGCCCACGTTTGCTCTGTGGACCTCCAGCTCACTAGATTTTTAACTCCTGTGCACTGAGATGGCCTGCACCCACACCTCTTACTTATTTCCATCCCTGGAGACAGACACTCTAGTTTACCTTCAACTCCTGGCCACTGTATACAATGTGACAACTCAACAAACATTGGCACCCTTGTCTCCTTGGAATCTTCACCAAACTGTATCTGTCCATTCTTCGTTCTTTGCCTTCCTGCAATCATCTCACTTGTTTCAGTTCTCAGCATCCCTTGCCTAGGTTATTATTATTATAAAGGTCTCCCTGCCTCCCACCTCTCCTGATACTAAATTCCACACACGCCCTCAAGGCTCAGAGGAGCTGGCTGGCCCACCTGCAGTCGCTTTCTTCTCCATCCCTCCGTCACACGTTTTCTGTGCCAGTCATTTGCTGTAGAAGCCACAGTCCAAGATGGCAGATGATTAACTGTTGCAAATGCAGAAGTTTTATACCTGGCTAGGTCTTGTCGTCTCCAATTCAGAGAAAAGTTGTAGCCTCATCACAGAGTCCAGCACCCCTGTTGCATACACACATGTGGTCAAAGGGCGTTGCCACTGCACACACACTGGTGTGGTTAATAAGTACTCTCTCTTTATGTGCCAGGAAAGAAATTCCTCCTGGAGGTTCAGGCTTGGCAACAGATGGATAGAGACTCATCCCCAGCAGGTGGGCAGGGTTATGGAGAGTTGGTGAGAATGGTTGCCGAAGCAATAGCCTCAATTAATTCCTGGTGCTTATTTGAGCCTGTGTACAAATGCGCATGTGTGTGTGTGTGTGTGTGTGTGTGTGTGTGTGTGTGTGTGTGTGTGTGTGGTGGGGCAGGTAAGGAGAATGAAGGCATGAGGAAACTAGTCCATGTCATAGTTCCTTCTGCCAGCTTTGGAAAGACAAGTCTCTTCCATGTGGGGTACAAGGTGGGTCCTGGGCATTATTCCCACACTGCCACCTCACCTTCAGCCACAAGGCATCCTGAATATGGGCAGTGGGACTAGAGGTGTGTGAGGCAGGAAATGGTCCTTTTTTGGCTGTCAATTCATTTGTGTTTTACTTCTGCTTAAAACATCACTCTCATTTGCTAGTTATTTTCCTAAATCCCAAGATTTCGTCATTTATTTATTTTGAAATTCTTTATGATTTTCTGATTGTATTTATCTTCTTTCTTCCTACATGGATTACTGATTTTGAAGTTTCTTACTTGTTCCTGATCCCATGTTCCTGGTCTCTCTGCAGCTGTAGCTGTCAATGTTCTAGCACCCAGGCTGACAACTGCATGTTCTATGCACTTTAAAGCTCGTTTTGGCCTCTGGTACTTTATAGTCCATGAGAAATGAGTAGAAGAGGTGTGTGTACCTTCTGAGTGTGTGACTCTAAAGAGAAAGATTGCTTGCGCCTTCCCTCCACTTTCTATGCTTCTCTTTTCATGGGCAGAAGGTGCAGCTGTAGAGCTTAATTAGCCAGCTTAGGCCACAAAAGGAAGCCACAAGTTGAGACGGACTGAGCAACAAGCTAGAAGGAGCCTGAGTTACCAACCCTGCAGATCTGTCATGTCAGTCCGGGCACACTTATGCTAGGCCCGTTCGTGAAAGAGAAATAACTTCTGTTTTATTTAAATCCCTATATTTTGGCATTTCTTGGAGCAGCTAAACCTGTATTCTGTTACACAATCCCAAGCTGTCCACAGTGGCCTGGGGTCTGGGGACAAGTCTCATAGTTACCAAATCTTGTGGATGTCGTATCCATGATGTCTAAACAGCTATGGTTGGTGAGTGACTTTGGAGCTGTCAGAATATTTTAGGAAAATGCGGTGGGACCAAGGATTATTTTAGCTTAGAAATTGTCATTATGTGTTATGATTTTAATTGATGTGTATAGGTTCATAGACACATTTTGAATCAACATAAACTCAACATAAATGTATAAAAATATATTTTTCTGGTGACCATGTTTTTTGTAATGTTACAGGGTCTCAAAAAGACAGTGTCTCAGAGATTTCTTCTTGAGAGGTGTTAGATCAGCAGCAGCTTGGTCGAATGTCAAGAGCTCAAGACCAGAAGTCTGAAGGTATGAATATAATTCCTGTTTTTCCTCTAAGTATTTGAGCAATGCTTGCGAGTAAAATAAAGGAATTAGACATAATCTGTAATATCTCTTTCCAATATGAACTTCTGTGATCTTATGACTTGGAGTCTGAATGCCAAAACCAGGATAGAGGTCTCCCTTAGCCACTTACTAAGTTTGCATAAACTGTGAACTCTCTGAGCCTTAGTATCTTCCTTTGAAATGCAGATGAAAACACTTTGCCAAGGCAATTTCATCAAGAAGCTGTAAGGGCCAAGTCAACTAGCAGATGCTAAAGTGCTGCGTACAGCATAGCTATACGTGAATGGACATCATGATTCATCTCCCTTTTAGTTTTGGCTTCATCTTAATTTATTCTTCCTTTTCGCTTTTCTCACTGGGATGAGGATCGGCTTTTCTTTTCCCTGAGTGCTCCATTCCCTGGGCCCATCTCTGCACCACTCCTTCTACTGCATATATACGTCTTTTTCTAGTCACTACAGAAGAGATTTAGCTAGCAGATCCCTAAATCTAGTGTGAAATCGAGATGTGGAAGCAGGAAAACGGTAGAAGGAGGCTTGGCCTGAAAGGAAAGGGCAGGGTCGGGTGTCATAGAGGCTGCACCGCCCAACAGGACAAAGAGCTGTGAGGAAGAGGAAGCGAGAGGTTGGCTGGGGTCCTGGGTGACACTGTGGATTGCACGTGAAAGGCTTCGAAGTATCCGTGGGATGTGAGGGACTTGGGGTGTAGAAGAAGAGGGTTAGAAAGAAGTTGCTGTGGCTTATGATTTAGATCTTCTTTCACATTCTTTAAGAAACATGAAAATGTTTGTGATTCCTTTTTAATTACTATTTTGTGATGGGATTTGCCTCTTTACAGAGGAGTTCCTGCAGAGATGTTTTAATATAGCAGGTCATTTATCACATCACGACGAATTGAAAACTATTCAGTGTTTTGATTTCTGTAACTAGGTAGAACATTCTGTGGACCATCTGCAAATGGAAGACGTGTGGTGTTTGGGCCTGGGCAGTCAGGAGGGCAGGGCCCTTGATCCTTCTTGCTCGGGTCGCTGGGCTGCCTAGATGCCACACTTGAGAACCAGCCACCCATGCTCTGAGTCTGGGCCATTGTGTGACAGTCATCTGAGGGTCTGTTGCCAACAGCAAGTGTTTCCAAGGCTGCACATTGAGCTGCATGGCGGAGGCCTTACGCACTAAATAGTACCTGGATGCTGTATCCATGAGAATCAGTGAAACTCAGAAATCAAGGGATGCAGGGAATGGCAGCTTGTGGAGTGATCGCCCAAAGTCCTAACCCCAATTGTATTGCTGTGCTATGGTGACAGAGACGTGGGTGGTGTCCAATAACATCAATGAAGAGGAAGCTGGTGAGTGAATGATGATGCTCCAATGTAGTCAGGTGATGCTGGATCCCTGTCAGTTGTCAGAACAGGAGGCCACTTCTTAAGCTGATACTCTGGGCTATGTACCATGGATGCCCAACTCTGAACCTCAAGGGCAATACTGAGGTGTCTTCTATCCTGGGAAACGTGGCTTCTTTAAGGTGAGCGTCCTCCCTATCTCAATGCTTTATTACAGTCATCCTCCAATCCCAGATTTTGATGGGAATCATGACCAGCAGCTAATTGAAGCCAATAGCAGAAATGCTGTCTGTAACCATCTGTAGCATTTTTCAAGGATGGGCAGGTAGAAGGTTTGATATGGTCTGGAATCGTTTTGACAAACCCCTTGCATCCTTTCACCTTGCCGTCCTCGTCCATATCCTCCCACACCAGATGTCAGCAACACTTGAAAGGTCTTTGGAGGTGGTCCTCAGTCTAGTCCGTCCAGGGCCTGTAACAAATGTATGTTCTGACCATATACCATAAAAATGGTAGGAACAGGGATTTTGGAACCAACCTGCTTGACCTTAGATCCCAGCTCTGCCACTTGCTAGTTGCATGATATTGAGCAAGTTACTTAACCTCTCTGGGCCTGTAAAATTGGACTAAGGAGGGTATTAAACTCGGTATTCGCTGTGAAGATTAAACGAGTTAATATTTGTGAAAATAGAAGAGGCGGGTGCATAGATAGGTGTGAGAAATTACCGTTGGTATAACTAACTGTAGGACAATATTTTCAAAATAAGATCCTGGGACCACCCCCATCAGAGTCACAGTAGGGCCGGGAGTAGTGGGGAGCAGTTAAGTGTGAAGATGCTTGGGCTGTGCCCCAGACTGGGAAGCCAGAATCTCTAGGGAGAGGGCCAGGCATTGGCACCTTCGATAAGCACTGCAGACGACTCTTAACTGAAGACGAAGAACCAGTGTGGCTGGCAGGATTCTACAGATGCCCCCTCTCACAATACACATGAGATTGCTGTTCCATGCTTATTCGAACACTAGTCTAGGTGCTGACGAGGAGGGATTTCGCAGATGAAATTAAAGTCCCTAGTCAGTTGACCTTAAAATATGGAGCTTATCCCGGGGGACCTGATCTGTCATAGGAGCACTTTAAAAGACAGAAGTCTTCATTCAGAGAGATTTGGCAGAAGGTGTTACTCTAATCATTGCTGGTTTAAAATTGAGGGGCCATATGAGAAAGAATGAAGGCAGCCTTAAGAAACAGGGAGAAGCCCTTGGGTTCTCTTAGGAACCTTAGTCCTACAACCACAAGGAACTGAGTTCTGCTGAAAGAATGGGCTTGGAAGCAATTTCTTCTACCAGAGGTTCCAGAAAAGAATGTAGCCCTGGACTAAATGCAGAGAAAATCTAAATTTGGGTCAATTTGTAATGCAGCATGAGACTAACTAATACAACTACAGCTAGAGTAGGAAGGGCAGTGAACTTGGAATGATCTTACTAGATGTATATCTAGTAAGATGAACCTCCTTTTTTTTATCTGTAAAATAGTGACAACAAATAATACATACTTCACAGAATTGTGGTGAGAATTACGTGAAAAGAGATACGCAAAAAATGCTTTTGCAGTATAAAACATTCTTTTTACAAAACAGCAATTCCTGAATTTTTATTACCAAACGTATTCTCTCCATTTGAACTTATTCAAAACACCATTATCAAGCTTCTTTGTAAACCAAGGAGGCCCCAACCATCCTTTGTGGTTCTGAGGCTGAATTGATTATGGATATGTACCACTTTCACACTGTCTAGGGCCACGGCCTTGGGCCTTTTCTGTCCAGAGGCTGTTGGTCCCTGCAAAGTCGTTGTTGTGCCTTCAGATGGGCTCATCCTCATTTTGGTGGCATCCTCTCATCTCTCAGAGCTCCTGAAGCAGATGCTCCTGCAGCTCAGGTGGGGGTGAGTGAGCCAGATGGATAGCTTTTTTCTCAGTTGTGTCGTACCACAAGCACCTCCACACCCTCCTTTAAGGAAGTGTGGGTCTCACGTGAACACCCTAGGGACATGTGGGAACCAAGAGCGGTCTCTATGAGCAAATTAGTGAGCTCTTTATTAGTGGCATATTAAAGTAAAGTCCAAAGCTGATGGGATTTTATCAGAGAAATGATTTTAGAAGTTGCCATCTAAAGGGGACAGGACATGAGACCGTTGCCAGGAAGAAAGGAATTTTAGGGCAAACATTTCCTAGAGGCCAAGCTTGGGGGCCGTGCTCGGCACTTCTCCGAAGTGCCCCGTTCGTGTGCATTGAGATCGGCAGCCTTCCAGAAAAGATGGAAAATTCTATTACATTTCTGCTGTTTGCGTGCCATGTAAAACTTCTTCCTTCTCTCCACATGAAATCTAAGTGAAACCTGCGTGACTTTCTAATGCCATGTTTTGAAAGATATGGTCAACTACTACACACAGACTCAAGTGGGTTATAATAAAAGAACCCAAACCCAGCATGGTGAAGCTAGAAATCCAGTGCGGTTCTTGAACACTTGCTATGGGTCAAGTGCGGAGAGATCGAGTGATATGTCAGTTTGACATGGAGGGCTGGGATTGGACCTCAGTCCACCCGCTTCCTATGGTACCGCATTGTCTGCTTTAAAGATGAAATAAAATACGGGCAAAGGAACTTACCATTTTCTTATTTCATCAATTACTTCCAGAAATCCTGATGCTAGGGGGCTTGAGGGGAGTTAAACCCCAGGGAGCTCAGGCCAACTCTCTTGCCAGTGTCATTAATCTTAGAGGGGGGCTCAGGCTGGAGAGCCGGGCTCACCCGCTGAGTGACATTGTAGGGTGGTTTGGGGAAAACATTCTACTTTCTTTTCTTAATACTGTCTAATGGGGAAATAAATAGCTTCACATTTCCACTCTACGATAGAGAAATCTGTGTCCAGAATTTTCAAACAGCAGCTTAAGAAACAAATAACCTTTGTCTCACTAATTTTTCATTTTCATAACTCTATAATAGAGCCTTTCCAGCTGGGCCATTGTATTATAAGGAAGCATGTCAGAGAGATCTTAAAGCTTAATAAATACAAAAAAGTTAGACTCCCAAACCTGCTGATTTGAATAATCACCACTGCTCACCCCCATCCTCTTTTTGGGTGTATTTTTGAGCCATTAAAGAAACTAATTACTTTCTCTT
>NW_011888907.1:2004274-2007673 GCF_000151845.1 Pteropus vampyrus | reverse complement strand
GGGGAGGCCACCTGGGGTCACGAAGGACACTGGTCTTGGAAACTGGAATTCTAACACCAGCCCTTCTTCCAACCTAGTATGAGACCTTGGGAAAGTCATTTGTTCTCTGAAGACCCTGATTTTTCCATCTGTAAAAACTAAGGCAAAGGAAACTGACCTATCTACCCCCTTAATCTCTTCCAGCTGTGGTAGTTGAGAATTTCAGGTGTGAAAGAAAAGTCCCTAGAAGAAGTCACATCTCGTTGCCTCCTGCTAAGATCCACCGTCTGTCCCTACAGGCTCCCATCTGACCCAGCACACTGGGTGTGAGGGCTCCTTCCTGGATGTCACATCTCTCGCTCTGCCAGCTCCAAATGTCTGCTCAGGGACCCTGGCTGTCCCCGATGTCCATACTTTAGTGCTCTGGGGAAAGTGGGAGGTCTGATGCCTCCAGTCAATTTTTAATCATAGATGGCAGATGTTGAAGCCTTGGATTTATGAGTGCTTTTCATCTTAACCAACCTGCTGCTGGCTCTCAGTGACTCTCTGTCACCTGACCCGTATGATTTATGCATCCATCGCCTGCCACAGTAAGCCAGAACTGTTGGGCTGCGGACTTTCCGGTTGCCTCGCTCCTTCTCGAATGCATCCTAGTTCTCTCGTGCTGTGATAATAAACTCATTTGCTGAAGGAGGGCTCGTCCCGGGGAACTCCCATGCTGCCCTATTTGCTTCCTCCTCCGCTCCCCACCAGCTTTCCCCTTCTCTCAACCCAGAGTTCCCCTGCAGCTCCCAAAGGCTTGGGTGAAATCAGACTCCGCCCCTCTTGCCTGGCCCTCTGGAGAATTGTGGTTTTCTTTAATGAAGCCTGCACTGATGGATTTGGACAAGAGTCAAGGATGAGTGAATTTTAAGGGTCTCTGTGGGAGAATTGCTTCTGATTTCCTTCTCCTCCTGGACTTCAGAGCACAGGGCCTATACTCCTCCCTCCTGCAGCTGGGATGCAGCAAATTCACATGGGGTCTTAGAGAGAGACCCCAGTTTCCTGGAAAAGAATTCTACATTTATTTTAATGCATCATGATGTCCCTCTGTAGCCAGCACTAACCCCAACCTGCTGAGAAAGAAGTCTGTGTCTCTAGGCAAAGAAAAAGGTAGTGATACCCCTTTGCTGATTTATGTTCCCAAAATGAGGATAGCTGGCTAGGTTAGGAAAAGGGTCTGGCTCTTAGAGAAATGATTCCAGTCATTTCTCTGAACCCCATTTGGTCATAGGACCTTCAAGGTAGAGGGCAGAGTGCAATATCTATTACCCCTCAGTTGTGGTGCCAGGTGCTTTACATCGCTAGTGGAAAACAGTTTCCATAGGGACAGGCAGGTAATCTAAATGAATGAAATGGCCTTCAGTACAGGTGACACAATAAGGAATGATGGGATCCGAGGAGAGCTGGGGGTAGTAAGTCCTGTATACAGCAAGTAGTTACATGTGTACAATATGCTATGTTTATCTAAAAAAGAGGGGATGAAAACGTATATATACACACACAGATATAAATATCCTTATATTTTCAGAAATAAAAGAAATAACTGTAAAGTTAGAAGATTTGTCAGTAAGGAATAGGGAGAAGATGATAGGGCTAGGGCCCAGAACACTTAGAAATAGAAGTTGTCTGACAGATTTGACTTTGAAGCCATGTAAATATTTTACATGTTATAAAACAAAATTAAATTTTAAAAGTATCCTCCCCCACCCCCGCCAAAAAGTAGTTACTTAGCTTTAATTGGTCAATCTTTTGGGGGAATTATAAGCGTAAGATTACAAGATCTTTCATATTTTCAAGAGAATACAGAAATATAGATTTTAAAAAGGTGAGCTATTTTATTTATAAATTATTAGCCAGTAATTAAAAAATAGAAAACATGCCATATTCTGCAGTCTAAGCAAAATATCTGCTAGCCAGATCTGACCCAGCAATTTCTATTTTTCAACCTTTGCTTTATATGCTTGATTGCATTTATTACTTTCAACAACCCTAGGAGGTGAATTTTATTAAGGCCATTTTATTGTGAAAGAAACTGAAGGTCAGGAAGGTCGAGACTCTGCCTGTGATCACACAGCTAGTGAATGGTGGAGCAGTGGCTCAGAAATAATCTTTCTCGGTGCCTCGTCCAGGGAGGAGCCCCTTTTGAAGTCTGCAGTGGCTCCTGCTGGCACACCAGCTTACACAGAACAAGGCAAGCATGAACATTTCTCACCTCCTTCCCCCCGCACATGCTTCAGGGCTTTCTAGGACTTTATATGAATCTTCTCTGGAATTTGCCACATTTGACCCCCAAGTACTTGAGAACTCCAAGAGCATCTGCAGAAAAATGTACTTGTTTCTGAGTCATCGTGTTTGCTGTAGCTCATCGAATGTGCCTTTTTACATCCCAAATAATGTTAATTTTCCTTTCTCTTTTACCTTTTCATTTTGAACTGAGATATCACTCCCTGGCTTTTATATAAAGGGAATAAAGTCAAATTTCCAGAGTTTCCAAGTCAATAAATACATATTAGATTTTCTTGGTTACCAAGTAGATTTGGAGCTGGAAGGGGGTTGGGAAGTTGGCATTTATTGAGTCACTATCATCCTGTGAAATGGGAATCACTGGCCTCATTTTACAGATGAGAAAATTGAGTTCGGAAAGTTTAAGTTACCTGCTCAAGGTCACACAATGCCCAAGCAAATTGAATTTAGAGCCAGGAAGCCTCAGGCAAAATCCCGACTCTCAATTCAATATATTTTCCACTGCATCATACTGCTTCTGAATATTACAGTAAATTTGTCTCTGTTAGTAATGTTAACAAAATGGCTGAGAAATTCTTTTGAATTGTGTTGTTTTATTATGCCAGGAAAAAGAAAGTAAAATCTACTCTGGATTAACAATATAATATGGGCTTTGTGTACATAGAACCAAAAGCAGAAAGCCCTCCTTGGCTTAACTCTCCTTAAAATTCATACATTTAGTATTCTCTCAAAAAATTATCATTAATATATTTAGAACAAAAAAATATACTGTATTGTTTCGCAAAAGTGTATGAGTCTACAGTTGTATAATTCCATATACTCTTTGTGCTCTTGTTGTCTGTATTTTATGACTATATATGCTATAAATCCATGATTCTTTGCTATTGTTTTCTTCCTTTAAAAAAATATATATAGTTTATGGTATATTTACATTTCAGCTTAGAATTTTACCCAGTGAATATGTTCTTCATATTTTTATATATGGAACATAAGATATATGTAATATACAAATATATATTTATATCTAAAACACGCATAAATGTATTCATTTAATTATATAGATATATAATTACATTATTTATGAATACATATATGTAATATATAAATATATGTATTCTTCCTGGCATACATATA
>NW_011888907.1:1994548-2003204 GCF_000151845.1 Pteropus vampyrus | reverse complement strand
TAGCTTTCAGGTATGTAGGAGACTTCTTTCTGTTTTACAGCAAAGCAGACAGGTTTTGAGTCATTAGTGAGTTCTCTTTGCCAGCCAGTCCTACTTGCTGCTTTCTGCACTATGGGAGTTTGCATTTAGTCCTGGCTGCC
This sequence comes from Pteropus vampyrus, assembly GCF_000151845.1. NCBI lineage: Eukaryota > Metazoa > Chordata > Mammalia > Chiroptera > Pteropodidae > Pteropus > Pteropus vampyrus. The sequence continues at coordinate 2,003,064 of NW_011888907.1, read as the reverse complement.
ATTCTCCAGGCTCTGGAGGTCTTGGGAAGGCCTAGAATACCTTTGGAGGTTTCTCTTGTTAGTTCATTTTTATTTCTTTGTGTCTTCAGTTCTCTGATGGTTTTTGGAACTATAATTTATTTTCTTTTAGTTATTAAGGTGGAAGCAATGATCTCATAACTCTTTTTCAGCAGAACTATTGTGTTTTTTGTTATTACTGCTGTTGTTGGCGGTGGCAGCAGTGGCAGTGTGTGTGTGTGTGTGTGTGTGTGTGTGTATTTGAGAGTGTCATCTATGAAAGCAAGATTTATGTCTAATTAGCTTGCTCTATGCAGTGTCTAGATCCATGACATATATTTTTCATCACTGTCCCAGATAATTTCATCCTTGTAGGTTATGCTATCTGGTCACAACTCTCATGACTTCAGTATTTTGCAAATAGCTTTTGACACCCTTCATGCATCTCCCACCTCCTTGCCACTCATTTTCAATTTTGGCAGCTAAATTAGGTATGGCCAAATAGGAGTGATTTTTTCTCTTTCATTAATCTCTTTGTACACACACACACACACACACACACACACACACACACACACACACACACACACATACTCACTGGGAAGACAGAACAATCTGCTTCTGGAATATGGCTTCAGAGTCAGTTTTTTAGTGCCATTCCCACTGACATGTAAAGTAGCTCCTGTATCATGTCAACAAAGTGTCTCATCATAGAATTTCTGACACATGTGGAAAGAGTCAGGAAAGGAATAATTCAGAAGCTGAAAAAAACTTGAACAACGGAAATCTGATTTTTCCTTGAAAATCTCTTAAAGCCTGGAAGACCTGTCCTAGCATTGCGTTCAGTCTGTATTCCAAAGAAATGGCTATAAGAGGACAGCCAGAGATGAATACTGATAGGTCTTTGGGAAGGGCCTTGAGCCAGGAAGGTCAGCTGTGGGAAGAGGGGAGACAAATATGTCTCATGGCGAGAGTCTGGAAATAGGTGAGGGGTAGGAGAGGAGGCGAGAGGTGCATCTGATATGGTTGTGCCAATAGTGACTTTCTGGCCCAGAACTGATGGCTCTGATTATTTCACACTAAAAGGCACTATTTTCTCTTAAACATTAACATTCCTCATTTGGATTAAATAACTTCATTTTGATTTGATTCAATTCAATTTAGTCCAACTGATATATTATGCATATATTAGGTTACTACTATAAGTCCAATGCTGTGTTAGTCACTGTGATGATTACAGAAAAAGGAAGGTTCTGTTCTCAAGGAGATTCTGAGTATAATCCTACTGTTGAAATAAGAGCTATTCAATATTCAACTAAAATTAGAGAACAAAATAGGAGAACTGGGCTGAAAGTCAGATCAGGGTTTTAATTCCAGATCAGCAATTTACTGATCAGGCCATTTAATTTCTCTGTACCTTACTTTCTTCCTCTGTAAATGAGGGATTGTAATAGATCAGTGGTTCTCAAACTTATTGCATTTAATATACCCTTTTATAACAAATAATTTGTAATGCCTCATTTACCAAATCAAAATGAAATTTGCAGATATTATAACATTCATATACATAATAAAAATCAGTATAATGTCCTAACTATAATATAATAGAGAAATAAAAGACAAGTATTTTAAAATAAATAATATCTACTTCAAAATGCAAATTTTCAGATACAGTAGACAATGCAATGAAGTAGTTAGTTGCATCTGCTTATAATGAATATGTTTGGATTTAAGAGAAGTGAGATCAGACGCTGTTTTATACAAGAAATACATTAAATGAAAGAGCAGAGGTATATGCATATATATTCTGGAACTAAAACACACGTAAGGGTTACTAGTAACAGATCAAAATTATTTGTATTAAAAAAGGGAAAGAAATAGCTTTAACTGAAGCAAGGACAACATACCAGTTCAAATTATTGTCTGGAAAAATAGAGAAAATGAGGAAGCATGATATTTCTCACAAATGAGCTGATCCTTATTTATAAATGTCACGTCAAAATAATGCCTGATGTTGTGACATGGGATAGGGTAGTGATGAAGCTTCATGGAAAGTAGATCTCCTGTGTGAAATCTCACCCTAAGTAAAGGCCCACATTCAGTCTCTGTGTGTCCAGTGGGATGCTCAAGATTTGTGCAGGATACGAGGCAGTTCTCTGCTGTGCGGGACTGTCCCCAGCATGGCAAGCTTCTTGCATCCCTCTCTATTTCCACCATCCGCTACTACTACTACTTCTCTCTAGTAATGAGGACAAAAAACACCCCCATCAATTTTCAAAAGACCTCTCAGTTAAGAGGTCCTTACCATGTTTGAAATTTTATCAGTCTGTTGTTCTAATAATTCAGAGTCAAACGAGTAAAGTAGATAATAAGCTAAAAGGCAAGTCATGTTGGGGAAGATCAGTGAGAACAGAATCATCTTCTCGATGGGAGAAGTAGGCTTGAATTGGTCTAGAAGGGAGAGTCGTTTGGCCAGCAAGAGTGGTTCATTCCAACACTTCATCGTGTTGATAAACAGAATATTCAGGATTGCAAGGAGAGCCCTTAAAGCACTTAACTGTTAATAATTTGACAGTTCTCGTGCCTGCCCCTAACGTGACTCCAACATGTGGGTCCTATGTGATGCTTATGTGTTTATTTCAACAGATCACAAATGGAAAGGGGCTCTATGCACTTTAAAGGAAATGTACTTCATTCATTAACATTCCACAATTTTAGACTTTTCATGAGTTCAAATTAAGTTTAAAAAAGCAATAGTTCTGAATTATAGAGTTTCCAACTTAGCCAAGGACAGATTTTCAAAAACAGTTACATGGGGTGAGGTGTAGGGAAGGGATTCCCTTAACAGCGTTAGAGTTGTCCCAGAGATTCTGGGGGCCCAAGCTCTTATTGATTTGCAAAGTGTTCACGAGAGCTTCTATCCTGTGAAAACAAAGCTCCCCTCGAACTAATTGACACTTCCTTGAATGTCCCCATGGATGATGCTGAGGTTTAAGCTTTTAAGGGTAGCTTGGAAAACTTTTTGTTATAGGGAGTTTTGATGACAGCTCTTAAGTCTAAAGAAATATGTCATCATACCCAAGTGCGTTAATAGCTGAAGGAGGAACAGAATTAGGCACACCTGAGACGTGCCTCCTGGTTGGCATTTCAGAACAGCAGGCACCGTGCAAAGCAATATAAAACTTCAGGAAGGAGCATTGCCTGCCCTGGCAGTGAGGCCAGTCCTCGAGAAAAGAATGAAAACCAGCCACAGTTCATAACCACGCCACCTTGCACCCCTTCCTGAGACATTCCAGGCGGGATCCGGAGCCCTTCTCTCCTGGCAGTGTGACAGATCAGGATAGAAACAATGTCAGGGAAATCTGGGTTATATATCCCTTTCTCCAGCTAGCTCTTTGAACCCGCTTATCACTGTGGGATTTCTGGGGAAATAGGGGGGACAAAAAGAGGGAGGATGTTTTAGAGAGCAGTGAGTACATCAGAGTGTGGGACCTGGAGGTCACAGTGGGATTAAAAGAGCATTGCTCTCGGAATGAGATATCTAGTTTCTGGCTGGCCTGGTCACCCACGCTGTGTCTGTGTGGCTGCACAGGTCCTGCAGGACTGGCCTCTGCCTTGAACACCAGCCTTCACTCACTCCGTGCTCTCTGGATGCCACCATGCTTGCTTTCTCTCACTTCTCAAACACTCCTTGCTCCTCTGAACGATTCACTTCACATCACTGGTCCCTCAGCCTGGGAGGCTCCCGGGCCTCTACCTCAGTGTCAGTCTACATCTTTTCTCCAGTTTACTCCTATTCAGGAAGCAGATGGTGCATCCCAGAGAGTAATTGAAGAGAGTTCAATGTAGGGATTTGAAGTGAGAGTGTGGACAGGATTAGAGACACCAACTAGGCGTGGGGAAGCACCAGGAAATGGCAAAGTGGGGACTGTTTGCTTTCCACAGGCCTAGAGCAGCAACAGGTGGAGCAGGTACTACACTTGGTGAAATCTGGGCTACAAGTGGGGTCCCAGAGACCAGCAGCAGCTTGGACCACCAGAGCAGTGTCTGGACACTGGCAAGCTGGAGAACAAACCAGGGCAGGCATGACCTTCCCAGAGTGATAGCTAGAAGCCACAGCAAGAAGACCACTTCCTCCTTCTACCTTCCAAATTGTGAGGTCTTTAGCAAAACCTAATTTACATGCAGAATCATAGCTGCAAGGGATTCTGTGAAGCATTTTTTTTTTTTTAAAGTTTTCAAGCTTCTCCAAATGGAAGGAGAATGGAAAGAAGGATGAGAACACCCATCTGAGCACCCACGACACCTCTGGGCCTTTATTGATGTATTCTTTCTGCCCTGAACTCCCTTCCGGATATGCCTTAGTTCCAGCCCTCGCTGGAACTATGTCTAGGTCTGTGCTCATGCTTCCTTCCCAGAGAAGCCTTCCTCCGCTCTATATATGAAGCAGTGCCCACCATACTTACTCTTCATTTTCTTATCCTGCTCTAGTTACTTTACAGATCTTACCACTCATTACTTGAAATTAAAGCCTATTTATTTATTTTTTTCTCTCCCTACCAGAGTGTAAGCCTATGCGAGTAGATGCCTTTTCTGTTTTTCTCAATCATTCTATGTTCACGCTATGTTTTTTAGTAAATTTGTGTTGAGAGAATGTTGAACAAATATATCAGGAGAAAAGAAGCCTCAGGCCAGATATTGAAAGGCCATAATGAGAAAAAATGGAGAGCTGGAGATTCTCTTTTGACAGAAGTGATTTTGGAAAGGAAGCAGGACAGAGAAAGAATACGATGCTACCTGCAATTTAGAGGTAGTTATTCTGACCACAGCTGAGAAGGCAACCTGGACAGGAAAGCAATGGGAGATAACTAGACAGCCAGGCAGCGGGTCAGCCTGTCATTAGAGTGGGACCTCTTGGATGCAGAGCATTCTGCTAGGCTCATGTGAGGCGCTTATGGGGCCTGGGAGAAGCCCATGAGCTCTGCAAGTGTAAAAGGCCTAATCCCGTCCCTCCAAGGAGCCACAGGTTTTCTTGGGGGGAAATTATAGAGTTGCACGCATAAACTATGCAGAGCACATTGAGAAGTACACATTTACACAGTGGGAGAACGTGGATCCCCAGGGTACCCTCAAGAAAGGAAGAACTGGCCTTGGGCATGCTTGATCTAGAAGACGTCCTGGAAGTCATGAGGATGAGTGATGCCCTAGTGGAAACTCCAGGGAGCCAGGAATGCAAGAGGTCTGGCTGGGAACTAGTTGGAAAGGCAGGCGAGAGACTGCCTGACACTGGAAGGGGCTCAAATACGTTCTCCTTCGAGCTCTTGCAAACTAGAGATTCCAAACCCTGTGGAGTTTTCTGAGTGCTCTCGTCTTCCTCTCTAAAGCACACCGCTCTGGGACCACATCTTCCTCTTGAAATGCTCTCTGTCTGTGGCTTCGGTTTCCCTCTCTGGCTCTTCTTCCTTCTCAGGTAAAGATTATGTCATTTTTTTTTATGTTTTATCTTTTCTCCCTCCTCATAATCTCTCACAAAGGTATGGTTCCCTCCCATGGCTGCTTCTATGAACAAGACCCCAAATTCACCATCTGCTTTCTAAACTTGAACCAACTTTGTTAATAGTTTCTCTGGATGCTTTGTTCTGAGGGATGATCTAAAGTCAAATCATCTTTCTCTCCTGTCACAGTTAATTTTATGCGTCAACTTGGCTAGGTTATGATGCCCAGTTGCTTGGCCAAAGACCAGTCTATATGCTGCTGTGAAGCTATTTTTAAGTCAGAGGACATTGAGTAACACAGTTTACCCTTCATAATGTGAGTGGGCCTCATCGAATCAGTTGAAGGTCTTAAAAGAAAAGTCTGAGGTCTCCAGGGAAGGAAGGAATTTTGCTTTCGGGCCGTCTTTGGACTCAAGACTACAACATCAACCCTTCCCTGGATTTCCAGCCTGCAGCTTGTTTTACAGATTTCAGACTTGCTGGCCTCACGATTGTATGAGCCAATTCCTTAAAATCGACTATTTATATATATATCTCCCTCCCATGTTTGTGTTCCTCTGGAGAATCATGACTGATACATCCCCGAACTGCTCCTGCCTGGCTTTGCTGTGCCTGATTGTGGCAGTGCCATTTTCCTAGTGATTTGATTTACCCTTTCTCCCCCTCTCACTCACCCTGACATCCAAACATCACCAGATCTTATCAATTCCACCTCCTAAACTTACTTTAAAATTTCTTCTTTTCTATTTCCATGATGCTGCCCCTATAAAAGTCACCGTCTTCTCTAACCAGGTCTACAACTTTAGCTTTCTGGTGGGTCTCCCTGCAATTGTTCTTGCCTCCTCCAATCCACGTGGAGGTGGTCTTTCTAAATAATCCACCCAGTCTTATGATTTTTCTATCTAAAGCCATCCAATGGTTTCCCTTGGTCCCTATGGTACAATAGAAATTTATTAATGCTGATTGAAAGGCCCTAGGTAGTCTAGCTCCTGCTACGTATCTTACCGCATCTCCATCTCTATCCAATCCATTTCTTGAAGGAGCCATACCTACAGGTTGGTCTGTAACACAACCTTCCCACAGCTTCCCCTGCTAACCTCTTCTCATCGTTCAGCTGTCACTGACTTCAGGAAGCGTTTTCTGACCCCTCCAGTCTAGGTTAGTTTTTGCTCTCACATGAATCCATCACTTGTCATTGTATGATTATTATTTTAAGGATAGTATTTATCATTGTTTTGTTATTTCCTACTTGATTTTATATGTATCTTCCTGGGAACTGAGATTGGGTCTTGCTCACTGTGTATTATATCCCCACTACCTAGCACATTGTCAGTGGCCAACACATTTTTATTGAATGAATACACATATAAAAAATTGTCACCTATCTATTTTTAGTGCCGCTACCTAAACAGAAGCCCTTACCGGGCCAATTTAGTGTCTTACTAACTTCTTAGTCTCTAATCTCTCCTGCCTGTAATTTCCTGTGATGCTGCTGGTGGTTCAATAACTGGCCATGTCTTTGGGCATTGCAGGACTTCCATGAGATGACTGTTGGGCCCAGTGAAGCTACTGGCCATTTCCCATCTTTCTTCCCTGTGATGGTTTTCATCATGTTGCCTCAACTTGTAAAAACACCTGTCCAGTCTCTTAATTCCCTTTTTTTTTTCTTCTTTGGATTGAAATTAATGACTCTTTCCTCTAAACACGACTTGATTTACATAATGGAAAAAGCAGCTATAAAATCTTGCATATGCTACTTTATTTTTGGAATCAAGTATTCCTGCCTATTAAATGAGATTAATAATGTCTGTATTATGGTAATAACGGCTTTTACTCATCTAGTTCTTGCATGCGCTATGTGCTGGGTAGCCTCCTAAGCTCTCTACGTGTATTAACTTATTTAACCATGACACCTACCTTCTTTCATAGATAGGTTGTAGGAAGAGATAAGGTAAGGAATTTCCCTCACGTCACAGAGCTGGTGATGGCAGAGCTGAAATTCAACCCCGGCAACCAGATTTTGGGTCTGTGCCCTCAGTCACGTTGCCATTTGCCACACTGCCTAATAGAAGGTACAAGTGGGGGAGAAGATGAAAATGCTTAGTGAAGAAGGCAGCTCCAGGCAAGTACGAGTGGGTGATTCTGCAGGCCCTGGGGTCAGATATATGTGAGTATGATTCTGTCATTTAGGAGCTGATTGATCTTACGTAGGTTATTTGTCTAAACGTTAGTCACCTCATCTGAAAAACTGGCATATTGCTGGTATTTATCTCAAATATAACATATAGAATGCTCTTTGAATAGTACCTAACGTACAGTTAAATCTTCATAAATGTGTAATTTTACCATATATCATATTCGTCATCATTATTTTATCACATCCTGCTTCGTATCATGGTTATTTGTGTGCTTGATTTTAATGCCTTCTATAGGATTACAATCTTTCTGTTCATGACATTTCCTAAACTCTGGCACATTGTAGGTGTACAATCTTTGTTAAATGAGTGAACAGATGGTCCTTTCATTGTGATTCATTTAAAGGGTTATGGAAGGACTGAAAAGGGCATAGAGACTTTTGGCTAAGAAAAAAGTTCCCTTAAATGAAAGTAGGTATGATGTCAATAGAAGGTGTCAATTGCATCTTTCTTCCCTGCTCTGCCTGGCATTCCCACTGAAAGAGTAAGAAGCTGGAGGGCTGGGACATATTGTCTTTTCATCCTGTTGAAGCAGGAGATGTAATATCCATCATATAACTGTGTCTGAACAAGTTCAATCCTTCTCCGAAGTGAAGAAATCCCATTAATTTTTTTCAACTCTGAAGGTTCTCTTGGCCTCTCCACGTGTTATGTATAGCCTAGTGTAACGGGGTATAGAAACAGTAAGGACTTCTGGAAGGCAACAGGGCTTGGGGAAATGTGGTTGGAGCCCTGAGTCATCAATGACTGATTCTGGGTCGATGGTGTTGACGCAGGGGTTCTCATTTTCCTCGTGCCTAAAATGCCCCACGATCACATTGGCGATCAT
>NW_011888907.1:1990998-1992408 GCF_000151845.1 Pteropus vampyrus | reverse complement strand
CCCATCAAGGTATAATGATAAAGCGTTAAAAGAGTCTTAAGAACCAGGCAAAGGCATTTGGAGTTGTGTTTATCTCACACTCAGTTGCTGGAACAGAAAATTCCAGCACACGTTACACTGGCTGCTGCCTCCTTTTTTCTCTCCTGACCTGAAGCAAACAGCTCCTTTCTACTGAGCCCCCCACAGGATGAGAGAAGAGACACTGCTGGCCACTTGCCAGACTTCGTAACCCCACTTCTCACCGGCTGTTGTCATCTCTGTCCCACCCAGAGAGGAAGCTGAGGGGTTTGGCCGCCTCTCTGCCTCTCCTCTGTCCTTCTCTCTCAGCCTCCGTTCCTTCTGCTTGCTTTCCCTGCTCTGGGGTGGGTGACAAAGTCTATTTCCTGTGGCCTCACGACATTGTAGAGAGGCTAATTCACAGCCTGAGCGAAGGAGACAGGGAGTCGATTCCAGGAAGCGCTGGAGTCCCTGATGGAACGAGGCTGTGCTGTCCGGGCAGTAATTGTCATGGAGGCCCGTTGTCATGGTGATGCTAGTAGCAGCCAGAGGCAATGTGGAGGATGTGGGCTGGGGAATGAGAGAGGGAAGAGGAAAGGAGGTGAGAGAGGAGATGGCAGAAAGAAGAGGGAGGCGGAAGAGGAATGGAGAGAAAGACAGAGACGAGGCGTGTCCTGGAGGATGGGAGAGTCTTTCATTTGGGAAAGACAGCAAGAGCTCAGACGGGTAATGGCCACTGTTGCAAGTGAGGAAGGCAAAAGTGGGGGGGGGTGAAACGGGGAGTCTAAGAGATAGGAAGGAGGGAGGGGGATGAGAAGAGATAGGTGGAGGAGACAGGAAGGAGTGGAGGAGGCGGCGGCGGAGACGAAGGACGCGGCTTAAGAATGAGAGTGACCCTTACCTGTGCGTCCAGATGTTCTCCGTCCCCGTCTGCTCTTCGATCTCCTGTGATACACATGAAATATGAACAGCCAAATGCCTGTGTCTCCTGTTTAAAAACTCGATGAAGCGAGACTTCAAAGCGAGGTGTGAACAGAACGGGTGGCATGCCTGGCTTTTTGAGCCGCCGGTTTGCTGGCCTAGTGAGGTTAAGCGGAGCCCCAGTGTCCTCTCCTGAGCTAAGCTGAGCTCTACACGCGTGTTGGCCACCGGCTGCCAGGCTTCTCATGAGATGAGAGGTCTCGGGTTGGCGAGCTAATCCCTCTCTTGTCACCCCAGACCTTCAGGGGGGCTGCCCAGAGCTGGCATCTGAGACTCAGACCCACGTGGGCTGAGATCCCCAGGGGAGGCCCAGGCAGCTGGGCCACAGCTGCATTGGGTCCACTCTCTGTGTGGCTATGGAGCGACCAGCTGCCATGACAGGTACTCGAGCAACAGGAGGGGCTGTTAAATCCTGCCCTTGGCCTCCCTCTT
>NW_011888907.1:1959496-1990388 GCF_000151845.1 Pteropus vampyrus | reverse complement strand
GCCCTTAGACCTCTGTATCTTCTCTCTCTCATCGTCCTGTATTCCAGGAGTGGCAGCTGAGCTCAGTGGCGATGGATCTGAGCACAGGGGGCTGGCTCATGAAGAAGAGCCGCAGGGGAGCTCACAGCCAGGATGGACACAGCCCAAAGCTGTCGGGGACAGAACAGCTCTATTCTTTGGAGCATCTACAGGACAGAGTTAGGCTCTGTTTCCCACCTGGCTCATCCTCCCCACCAGGTAGAGCCCTTTGCAGGGATCATCTCGGTCCCCCTCCCCGTCTGGAGTCACGCCTGAGTGGCGGCGTGAGCCCCGGCACCAGGCCCAGTGAGGGTTGCAGAAACGACAGGAGTCCTTTTACAGAAGGTGGCCCAGAAGTGAAATTCACAGTTCCTAAGTGTGGTGTGGGGTGGAGAACTGGAGATGGGGCAGGAGGAGGCTCTACCCTGGGTTGGGATTCTCTATGTCAGACCAGAAGCTGACTGGGATGAATGGAAGGATCAAGAAGAAAGATCTTCTGTTTTTTTTTTTTGTTTTTTTGTTTTTTGGCAGGTTTTGAGGCTCAGGCAGCCCCGCCTCGGCCTCTGAGCTCAGGAACTGATTGGGAAGAGATCACGCCAGGCCCAAAGGACCCTAGATGTTTATGAGTGTGGGGTCCTGGGAAAAGCAGTGATGCTTCCATGTCCTCCCGGAGGCCTCTGACGACCCAAGTGAAGGCAAAAATAGAAGTGGTTGGGTTCTCCCCAGTGGGTACTCAGAAAGAATGGCATGTGGAAGTTCTTTATTCGCAGGCTTCCATTCTCTGCATTGCTGCTCAGCACAGCGTTTCGGAGCAGGCCCCGGGCTGGACTTCACGGGCTCCCTCTGAGGGCTTCCTGTGTGATCTTGGACTAATTACATGCTGCGCTGTTCCCCAGTGTCCTCATCTGTGCCATGTGGGTGCTGATTGACCCCTGTTATAGCTGATTGACGATTAGAGCACCGCAATGATGCCTGCACTTTGCACTCAATAAATGTCATCGATTATTTTCATCCATTATTTTATTTGGTTCTCATGGTTCTCACACAATCTTTAAGGACAGTAGGAAAGGTATAAGCCCTCTTAATAGGAACAGAAAGAAAAGAACTTTGCTCAACTCTATGTGGTAGGATCTTGTCCTCAGTCATTTTGTCCATGATGCCAGGTGTGTTGGGACAGAGGAAGCTTCGGGCTTGACGCATGTGGTAGTCATTGATGTTATTCACAATTATTTCTTGTTCTCTCCCTGGACTTATGGTAGGATTGTAATAAAAGTTAGTTATGACCATGCGACCTGACTTGACCAATAAAATGTGAGCGGAAGTTACACGTGCCGTTACACATCCAGCGTGTAACGTGCCACATCCCTTTCCTGCTACAGTAGCTATGTGGGCACATGTTGAGACAAAGCCTCTCTCAGCCAGGGTCCCCGAGGGACCAGGATGGACAGAGTCCCCCGGCCAGCGAGATGAGAGCGTGAGTGGGAATGAACCGTGGTTGCGATTGGAAGATACGAGTTCCTCAGCATCACCAACATATCCTGACTGATTTTCCATGGATTAGACTTGTGCATCTAGAGAGCCAAGCCTTCTCCTGTTGGGCCCGCTTCCCAGCATCAGAAGAGCTCGATCAGGTGGACGGAAGGGTGTGAAAAAGGAGACCACGTTCTCGGCCACTTCTCTTTCAGCCTTGACCTAGCGGCAACCATTCAGTTTGGAGGGCGAAGGGTAGTGACCGAAGAGGAATCTTGATTTACATTTTATTACCCTAGTAGAGAGACTGAGAGCCCCGTCTACAAAGCTGCCCTTTGAGCCTCCTGATATCTCAGATGCAGTAGAAAGATTCAGATCACGCAGCAGGAGTGGGTTTTAAAGCAAGCTTTGCTTGCTCATGTCTTGGGCTGTCCCTTCTCAAGAACTTAATCTCCATGTCTAAGAGATTTAGTCTGGGCTGATATTCAGAGACTCCTTCCTAGAGCATCAGGCCTGGAGGAAGCCTTAGAAGAAACACCCCCTTATATTCTAGAGGAGGACAGAACGGTCTGGAAGGTAACTGACGGACTTGAAGTCAAGCTCTACGCAATTCCAGAAAGGCAGGACCAACGCAAAACTTGCAGGACCTGGTGCAAGATAAAAACGTGGGGTTTCTTGTTCAGAAGTATCAGGAATATCAAGATGGCGACTGCGGAGTATTAAACCAGGCGGGGGACCTTCTAAGCACAGAGCCCTGTGCAACTGCTCAGGCTGCACCTCCACGAAGCTGGCTCTGCGGAATGAGCTGATTACTGCACAAGGGAGGAAAGGAAATCCACTTTAGACCTTGGTACAGACCTGCCCCCTTCACATGCTTGAACGGATTCCAAGAGAAGCTCAGTGGGAAACCATCCAGGCTACAAAACGAGTCCACGCCTGGGCCCTGCTGTGGGCAGGCCCCCTCCTTCGCTCCCTCCTTCCCAGGCAGGCTGACTTTCCCTGTCCTGTTGTTGAGATGCAGTTCAAGAAGACAATAATTCAGAGATTAAATTTGGCCAAAGACCTGAGAGAGTTAGGTACCGGTTCTGCTTGTGTTGCTTTCAATGTCCTGGGAGCTGGAGAAGAAATTCAGAATACAGGCAAGAAGACACAAGCTTAGAGACACATTAAGATTTCAAACTGCCTTATTCATTTCCTGTTCATTTTGTGACATCCCCATTGCAGTGTGAGAGCCGAGAGGGTGAACCCTTGCTTGGCTTGCTCTCTACTCAGTATTGTACAGAGCAACGCGGACAGTAGGTTGTCAGTGGACACTTGTAGTGTATATCACTGATGAGACACAGTGATGACATGGATAGGTTTGCCCACGGTGTAGTCGGTGAGTGCTCCCCAGTGCGGAGTCACGTGCGTGCGTGCGTGTGTGTGTGTGTGTGTGTGTGTGTGTGTCTTTCTCTTTCTCTACCCAGACTCACACGTAAGTCAGGATAGGACACATTTAGGTGTAAATAATTTCCAGAGAGTTCACTCTTTTACAGGGGATTAAAATTCCCTGCTTGATTCAATCAGTCATCAATCATCAAATATTTACTAAGCATCTAGAATCCATTTATCCAAACTAAATAAACGTTTAGCAAATGACTATACTGGGCCTAAGTCCCACGAGGACTTAGGGGTAGAGAACAAATTGTCCTGTCAGGCTGCGCCCCACCTCCTCGGGGGTTCAGGGCTGGCCTCCTTCCCACTCCCTGGAATCACGGAGGACCCTACCAGGCTGTCCGCATGCAGCTTTGCCTTTGGGCGAAGCCAGGGTCCTCACGGGGATCTGAGAAGGGAGAGGGCAGGATCTGAAGGTGTCGCTCCTGCACCTCTGAAGACTCAGCCGTCTGCACCGCCTCAGCGGGCCCCAGAGAGAAAGGAGCCAGTTGCGTCAACAATACTGCCAAGTTAACAAACACAGCCTTTCTCTTCAATTCTCTCTCCCATTTACTGAAATGGTAATTTTAAGTCTCTAATAGCTCCTCAGGGCACTGAGGTGAGGCAAGAGGGGGATGTATTTATGTTCCCATCTGCCAGCCTGTCTTCCTGGGTGATGGCAAGGCTGATGGCACCGCTGATGAAAGCCGCCGCTCCGCTCGCTCTGCCAGCCTTTGCTGTGTCTCCCCCGTGACCAGCCTGCCTGCTGCTCTCAGCTCAGGCCAGCCCACCATGTCCTCTCCAGGCTTCAAGACAGCCTGTGTGGGCCATGCATATTCATGCTGAGGAGGCGGTACCCTCTTCGGAAGGGCTGGTGTCCTGGGCATTTATTAATCACTGTCTCCCGCTCTCTCCCGGCCACCAGCACAAGGGCCCCCAGCACAGGGCTGCAATGTCACCATCAATAATGGGCTTAGCTGAGTGGAAAAGAACAATAACACACCATTAATGAGGGGTCTGCTCGGTGGCCCAGTGGCCAGAGCACTGAGGGAGGGACTCGGCATCCTCACCTTGCTCAGGTGTGTGGTGTGGCTTGTTATCACTTGGTGCAAGGACAGCACTGGACCACAGAACAGCCACTGTGGGGATCTTACCGGGGACTGGTCTCTGCTGAGCACCCAGTTATATCATTCCAGGAATGCTCTCCTATTAAACGCACTCAACTTTGGGAGACGGGTTGTCACATGCCAATTTTTACAGATTAAAAGCTGGCATTTGGGGAAGGAAAGTGACTGATCCAAAGTCATGCAGCTCTGAAGTGACGGACTGGTATCCAAGCCTCCTGGCTCCTTGTCGCGCATGCTCACGGCCTTTGCACTGCCGCCCACGCGGGAGCATTCTAAGTGTGAGCATTTCCGGGGCTTTTCCGAAGAGTCTGCTCGCTCTCTGTCTCATCCATACGGGCCACGTGAATTTGGACAAAGTTTGCTTCTGGAAGGACTCACACACGTTCTCAGTTGAGCGTCTGAGAAATCAGAGCTGAGAGGGCTGTGGGAGTCCTCCAGTCCAAACTTCTTGTTTTCATAATTAGGAAGCTAAAGTGACACCAGATCTCAAACGCAGTCTTCCAGCGTCTTGCTCTAGAGCTTTTGCTCCTGGCATGCCCAGACTCCTGCTCTGTCCTTAGACCTCCAGTGGTCCGCATCCGCCCAGCCAATCCTGCTTACCTCCCCAGCCCCCAGCCTGGCGAGTCCATTCACACATCCCAGGTGGCCCCTCACTGCCTCAAAGACAGTTTCACTCAGTTCTACATTTGTATCTTTGTGTAGGCTGTTTCCTTATCTTCTTGTTTTAAAAAAATCCATTTTCCCTGGCTTCCGTCTAAAACTTTTAGGTGTATCTCCATGGTGGCTGTGTCTCTAGCTCACCTGTCTCTTTGAATCTGAGAATTCCTACTGTGCACAGTGTTTTACTTAGTTTATCTCTACTTATAATTAATTCTTGGTTAGACAAAGGGGGAGGGATGTGGACTTAATTCAGACCTTGGATTTTCTTCATTGTCTGATAGGAACCAGACACATAGAAGTTCCTCGGGACAGACTCAGGAGTCAGTGGTGATAGTGTTGCCTATTTATAGCTCCATTTGTGATATCCCTACCCCCACCTGCTCCCACAGAAGCGTACAACTACATCTTTCTTTCTCAAATGCAAGAAGTGTTTAGTGAGGAGATACTATATGCTGGACACCAGGAGAGATGCTGAGAGGATGATGAGTAAGCATATCTGCCCTTTAAGAGATGATTGTCTAGACGATAATTGTCTAGACTAGACAGTAATTGTCTAGACTAACTTTGTGCAGGCTGGTGAGAACCAAGGAGAGAAGAGAAGCTGTGGGTGCAAGACAAGACGGTGGGGCCCTCGACCCGAGGGGAAAGGTGCCGAGTGAGTCGGTCAGGCGCCCTGCCCTTCCACTGCTTGCTTCCGTCACGTCTTCTCCCCCTGCCATTTGCGCTGTGACCCTGAATTTCCAGTGTTGCCCGTGTCATCTCTAGCTAGACCCGCTAGCCTCGTGCTTATGATCAGAGCTTTCTTTTTTTATTAATCCTTTCCAGATAGATGTCCCATTTATGAGGCCCTATACATTCTATATTGAACGACAAGTGACTGGTAATCAATTTTTATGCTTCCCATGGGAGACAATGACAAACAAATAATTTAATGGAAGAATTCCTGGTACTAGTTGCAAGTCATTCGGAGAGTATATGGGAAGAGTTGAGGCTTTTCACGTGCTCCTCAAGAAATAACACGGAGTAGATAGCAATAGTTGCTTATACAAGTTTCAGTGTCTCTCAGCTCTTCCATAAGCCATTAATTCTCCACAGTGAACTAGTGAATGTTATAGGATTAACATCTGACTATAAATGCAACTCAAAAATGTGCTGAGAAAAACAGCTAGAAGACATGCTGGGACCCAGCCTTGTCAGCAGATGAACAAATTCTGGCCACCAGATTAGCTTTTCCATCGGGCGAGAAGCTGTGCAGCATAAGAGTGGAGTTTCAATAAGTAAAACTATTCCAGGAATCTAATTAAAAAATGAAAGGAAGGCGAAGAGATTTGTAATCGCTTAAACGTTTTGCATATATGAGCATGGGGAAAGAATGGGGTCAGAAGTACGCTCCCCAGCATTGATTTTATCAGAGATACAATAGAGAATATGATTAATATTTCTAAAGGACCCTCGTAATGTGAGGGGTGGGTTTGATGGCATCCACAGAGAATGTTGAAAGAACAGTTGGAGGAACATTGGCAAATGATGATAGTGACATGGGGATGGAAAGAAGCTGAGGCTTCCAAATATATTTTGGAGGCAGAATTGACAGGACTTATTGATAAGGAAAGAGAGTCATCTTCAGTCATCCCAGGTTCCTGGCACGCGCAACTTACTAGGTAGTCGTCCCGTTTACTGAGATGAGGTGGACTGAAAGAGAAGCCAGTGGGAAGAATATCAGAGCTCAGTCTTAGACATGTTAAGCCTAACAAGTCATATATCCGAATAGAGATGTCAAGTAGACAATTCAGTATGAAAGACTGGAGTTCCGAGGTGTGGTTGGCATTGGAGATATAAATTTGGAAGTTGCTAGCATCCAGGACGCATTTAAAGCCAGGAGAGTGGATGAGATCAGGTAAGTAGAGAGAGAGAGATGACAAGTGTTGGTAGCAGTTATCCTTAAGGCGCCGGAAATTAGAACTTGGGAAGTCATGGCAGCAAAAGAGGCCGAGATCGAGTAGCCAAATGTGAAAGAAAAATCTAGGTGGGCGTGGCATCCAGGGAGGCCAGCAGAAGAGAGTTTTAAAGAGGAAGGGTCATCGACAGTGCAGAAAAGTTAAGTAAAATCAAACAAGGAAAGGGTCCCATAGGTTTGGCCATGTGGAGGTCACCAGTGAACTGGATCGAAGGAGATTAAGTGAGAGTGACTGCAGAAAATCTATTAGAGGGGGCTGATGTGGGAATGGGCCGTGACCAATTAGAGGCAGCCTGAGAATCTGCTCTTTACAAGGGTTTGGCCCTGGAATCAAGGAAAAGGATAGAGCAGTGGCTAGAGGGGGCTGTGGGGTCAGCAAAGGGGATTTCCCACTGGGACTTCATAACACCTGCAACACAAAGCAGGAACTCTGCGTGGAGTCTTGAATCAAATAACGTTCACTGTGACGGGGCTGTTCCCTTTCTCGTGGGAACAAGTGTGAGATGCTTGCATCAGGGCTGCAGGAGCCACGGAGAAGGGATAGGAGGCTCCTCATGGCTGGAAGTCTTTTCGCCACCGTCTTCTGCCACTCTTCCCGGAGGTGGACGCCCACGGAAACGTCAGCCTGGTTACTGAGGTCAGTAGGCGATATGCTTATCACTCGTGGCCCCATGGGTGCTATGAAGGATGTCAGACAGGATGCGCTTTTCAAAATGCCCCGTCTCTAACTGCCTTCCATACTACACTGCTTACCTGACTTTCTGTCCAAAGCCCCAGGGCTGACCAGTGTGGATCTTGACTCTGACCAGCAAATCTTAATGGACATTATCTTTTACTGACTGTCCATAGGCCAGTCAACATTCTAAGAGCTTTTCATTTTTCATTTTTATTTTCAACTCATTTAATTCTGACAACTGTTTGAGGTAAATACCATTAGGATTTCCACTTAGAAATGAAATTGAGGCACAGAGCAGTTTGTTAGTGGGCCTGTGGTGACAGGGGCGGTTAGGGGGCAGAGTGCACCTAGTCTGGGTGACACCCTATATTCTTCACTGCTGTCGCGCAACAAGCACTGTGCCTTGAAGCTCCCTCATCATTTCAGGAAGCCTCCTTCATCACAGGCTTCTGAATCAGCTTCTTCCAAAAGAAGTCCTTAGATGAGCTCACACAGGGATTGACAGGACACGTGCCGTAGTTGTAATAACTTATTGCTAACCGGCCATCCCCTGAAAAGCTGGAATTCCAATCTCAGAGAGTTTCCCCAACCTTCTTGAGATGGAGATGGGATCCCAAGGCTGTCACAGCAGTTCAGGGCCATCCCCGCCTCCTCACGCCCCCTGTTCAAAGGTTGGCCCATCACAGTGAGAAAGCCTTGATGGCTTGGTTCCCACCAAGCAATTCAATTGGAAACATAGACGTTTATTGATCTCAGTGTAAATCATCTTGATAGCCTACAAAATTTAGCCCCAGTATGAGCTCAGCTCTCTTGATTAAACTTGGCTCATGCAGAACAAGACCTCATGATTTCTGTAACTCTGTGTGTGGATACCCTTCTGTTTACATCGCCCATATCGGCTAGGAGGCAGCATAATATCTCTCCCTGGCCAGGGGGTCTCTAATCTGATTTTCCTTTCCCTAAGCATGGAGCAGCCCTAGCTGGGGGCGAGGGTGGTATGGGGAGGCCTCCCTCCCCTGTGGCCCCTACCCTAGAAGAGGATTGAGGTGACAGGTAGCCTTGGAGTTGTTCTGTAGAGCTGGCACTGAGGACCAGTAAGGAGGGAGCAGAAAAGAGGAAAGAGAAAGGAAGGAGAGACAGGCCCTTCCAGGAGGAATGCTTAGATGTATGAAGTGCACAGTCCAGGCCCCCAGACCGAACGCCCCTCCACCTACTCCCGACCTGGCCTGTGCCCACGACAGGGTGACGGCAGGCCTACAAGGGCACCTTCACTGGTTGGTGCATGCTTATCTGTTCTATCTGAAGTCAGATTGATTGAGTTAACCTTAATGAAGTAAAATTCACCCTCTGTGGGGTGTAGTTCAATGATTTGGGCAAATACATACAGTTGCGTAACCACCACTACTGTCACGATCTAGATGTTTCTGCCATCCCTTTGTAAGCCACCCCTCCTGTAACTCCAGCCTCTGGAAGCTACTGATCTATTCTCTGTCTCTATAATTTTGCCTTTCTCAGACTGTCGTGCGAATGAAATCGCACAGTATTTCGTCTGTCGCGTCTGGTTTCTTTCACTTAGCAGAATGCCTTTGCGTTTCGTCCATGTTATTTACGGTATCTATCTGTAGTCTCTTCGGTTTTATTGCTGAGTAGTATTTAGTTGTATGGATGTTCCACAGCTTATCTGTTCACTGGTTGATGCACATCTGGTTGTCTCCAGTTGCAGGCAAGTATGAAAAAGGCCGCTGTTCTCATTCACAAACAGATTTTTGCATAAGCATCGGTTTTCATTCCTCTCGAGTGCACAGCCAGGGTGTTTGCTGGGTCATATGGTCGGTGTGTGTTTAACGTTATAAGAAACTGACAAACTATTTACCAGAGTGGCTGTACCATTTCTCAATCCTCCCGGAAAGGTATAAGAGCGTCAGTCCTTTGCATCATCAACATTTGGAATTGGTAAATTTTTTTGTTTGTTTTAATTTTTTTTTTTCTAACAGATGAGGTTCCATCTGCACTTCCCTAATGACTTATGATATCAAGCACCTTTTCAGGTGCTTCTTTCTCATCTCTATATCTTATTCGATAAAGTATCTGTTCAAATATTTTGCTCATTTTTTTTAAAAAATTGAGTTATTTGTTTTCTTATTGAGTTTTAAGAGTTCTTTATATATTCTAGATACAAGTCTTTTATCAGATATATATTTTGTAAATACTTCCTCAACAGACATTTGTTTGAATACAGTTTTTCCTTCTCTCTGCATTCTGAATACCATCCCGATTTTCCACCATTAGCCTGGCAGGATTATATGACACAAAAAACCACATTCGTCTCCATTTTCTGGAAGAGAGAAACTGAGGCACAGATACTTTAACAAAGCTGCTGCTTCCATATCATGGAAGTTGGAGCCAGGTATGAGGTTTGATGACTAGGAAGGAAGTCTTAGAATGGTTTTGAAACCATCACACCACTTAAGGGCTGTCACTTGGTTGTGTGGGACCCAGCAAACTAAGGTTGTAACCTTTCGTCAGGGAGAGGGAGATCGATATTGTTAAATACTCATTAAGTACCAGGAAACGTTTAGATCAAGGGCCAGCCCATCATGGCCTGTGGGACAGATTTGGTCTCCTATCTGTTTGTTTACAGACTGTGAACTTAGATTTTACAGATGAACATTTACAACTGATTTGATGACAGGAAAAGTTAACTTTGAACCCCAATTGAGGAAAAGGCAATCCCTCCCCTGCAAAATTCCATTTTTTTGGTAGACGTGTGTTACAAAAAATTGTGCTCGAAATTTGGTAAGAGATTAGATCTCAGGAATTCTCGCCACATACACACAAATGCTAACTACATGAGGTGATGGATATGTTAATTAACTTGATTGTGGTAATTATCTCATAATTCATATGTATATCAAAACATGATTTTGTAACCCTTACACATATACACTTTTAATTTGTAAATCATACCTCAATAAAGCTGAAAAATTACACTCAATTATTATTACTATATTTTAGATTTTATCGACAACAGATTTGAGGAAATTCGTTTTCTCTCGTTATATAAGTACTTAAATAACATCCTCGATTTTACCTTTTTGTCTACAGAACCTAAAATATACATTATCCGACCTTTTACAGAAAAAGTTTGCCGACCCCTGATTTAAGTGATTATAAGTTATCTTTCCTTTAACCATTACAAACGCATCAGCCTCCTTTACAGATGAGAAAAGTGAGGACCTTTGCAAGCTGTGAGTTGCTGAAAGTTACCCAGCCGACGGCTATGGAGCAGGGTTTTTTGTGGATGTGTGTCTCATTTTAAAACCTGGTGCTGTTTCCAAAAGCAAATTTGCAGCAGCAACTTAGGAGAAAATGGAAAAGAACAAAAACCAATTTCTGTTGGTGAGCGGCGGGGAGAGGAAGGCTTTGGGCTTGGGACACACCTGCCCCAGGTTCCTGTGCCTGCCGTCGGCCAGTCCCCGGGCCTGAGCAGTGAGGCTGGGAGGTCATCGGAACGACCTCAGGACCCTGAAGGTGTCTCGCATCACCCCCAGAGGCTTTCCACGCTCTCCTGCTTCACTCTCTGAAGAGTATATAAAAAAATTTGAAAAGCTCTTCAATAACGGGGTTTTGTACTAAAACAATGCTCGTTAGATAAAGCCTAGTGGAGCTGTTGAGCATTCAAAGGTCTCTCATGAGGATTATGTGAGTTAAGATTTGCAACATGATTAGCACGTAACTTGGCATCGAGCAAATATTATATCATCATATATTAAAAAAAGTACATACTAGATTAATCAGAAAATCAAATCTCCGGAAAACACATCTCTTCCCTTTCTGGTTGCTCAAGGTTTTCCTGTATTAAAGTGGGTCCTGGAAAACAGAGCAAAAGGAAGAGAAACTGATGGCAACTGCATTGCCTCAGCTTCCCTAAAGCGATCGTTCTCTGGCAGGGGGTGGGGACACAGAAACAGGAGGAGAATATTCGGCCACTTCCAGCTCGGGTGCACACTTCGCAACTCTGCAGTGCAGGAGAATGGCCTGGTCTCACCAAATTACATTAATTTATAACAACTCTGCAGTGCAGGAGAATGGCCTGGTCTCACCAAATTACATTAATTTATAAATTACATTCAACCCCCCGGGCCGTGGATGGGTACCAGTCCCTGGCCTGTTAAGAACAGGGCCGCACAGCAGGAAGTGAGCGATGGGCCAACAAGTGAAGCTTCATCTGTATTTGCAGCCTCTCCCCAGCGCTAGCATCACTGCTTCAGCCCCACCTCAGATCATCAGGCATTAGAAGGTCATAGGAGCACCGGTCCCTGGTGCCAGAAAGATTGGAGACTGCTGATTTATAACATCACCAGTCTAGAAAAAACGCCCCCTGTTGGTGGCCCTGTTTGCCATTCAACGTCCGAATATATTTGTTTCTACATTTCTCCTCTCTAGTTCCAGAGAGACCACGCTCAGATGTGTTTCTCGCTGATCCCATAATTAAGATTCTTCACCCTCTAACTGTTCTCTCGCACACTTCTCTGTGCATGCACACACACACGGGTGTGTACACACAGTACTCGGTGGTGGTGAAGGTGTGACACAGACACTCTCGTACACTGCTGGTTAGGAAAAACCATTTAGCTATTTCTATAAAGATCCTCAAACATACTCTTCACCACGAATTCCATTCCAAGAATATAATCCAAAAAACCGAGACAAAAAACGGTTCATATAGCAGGATGGTGTGTGGGAGTGGCGGGATTTAAAGAAGACTTAGTCTGATACACCTGCGGAGCTGCTGGGAGGTGTGTGGGTGTCTGAAAACTGTGGTCCCTTGGCAGTTTGTCCGAGGGTCCTTTGTGAGCAAAGCTTGCCACGGGGAGGTGGCCTGCCATGTGGGGCAGCATGGTGCCACAGTGGTGCCTTCTTGCTAAGGGCCAGTCTCCTGAGGGCAGAGCCAGTGTCAGAGCCCATGCGGGCTGGGACACACTGAGGGCGCTGCAGCCTCCAGGTGCCTGGCAGGGGCGGGGTCAGCTCTGAAGCCTGGCTGCCTCAGGCGCTCCGGCCTCTCTCTCATTACTGTGGGTCTCCAGGACCTGCTATATGAGAAATTATCTTAAAAGTACAATTTCTATACAAGTATTAGGAATGATCATTTCTAGCCATAGGAGTTCACTCTTTTCATTTTCTTGGGTTAGATTCTCAGACACTCTAGGGTGTCTTTAATTTTTGTCAGAATTCAAGAAAATTAATCTTTAATTCCTGTAATATAAAAGAATAAATAATTGGATAGCGACACTTTTAAGGGAGACTCGAAATCGAGTAGGGAACCCCAAGCCGATGTTTTTGCCCTCAGAGGCACTGGGGAAATGGGTAGAACATTCGCTTGACTGAAAAAGAGAGACTGCATTGATGACGGTGACCTCACTGAACCTCAGTACAGGAAAGGCCGGAGGCCGGGCAGCTTGCTTAAGTTTGGATAACAGAAGTGGCGGATCCGGGATTAGAACCCAGCACCAGCCAGTGTGCTTCTCCAACATCGCAGCTAGTCGCCGGCAGAGCCAGGCACTTCGGTGTGCTCTTAGTGCTGGCTTGTGCAAATGTTCCAAATCACAGCTAAGCACATTTAATCTGTTCTGTGATCTATGGAGCCGCTTGGGAAATGGAAGAAAAATTACCAAGATGAGTCATTCCATGTCAGCAGGCGAACTGTAACGGAGTTTTTATTACTATTTTATTATTGATGTTTTGTTGAAAAAAAAAAAATCATTGAAAGGAACAATGCAGCAGAGCCCCCTGATGGCTGTTTTCTCCCCGGGATCTGCTCGTGTGTGCCCGAGGACGTGCTTGTGAGCGTGTGTTTGTGCATTGGTCTCACACTCTCATGCAGATGTCTGTGCCCTATGAGATTTTGCGTGGGGAATCTTTTGTGCAAAATTATATTTAAGGGATTTAGAGGCTGTATTTATGGTGTGTGTGTGTGTGTGTGTGTGTGTGTGAGAGAGAGAGAGAGAGAGAGAAAGCATTAGAGACAAAGAGTAATGACTTCTTGTGCATTATTGAGAACATGCCCACTGAATTAACTGTTCCGTAACCCCGAGACCCCAAACTTTTTATTCCACCCCTCACTTCCTTTTAACTGGAAAAGGAAATGCACAGTGACCTAGAACTCTCTTTAGTCCTGGACCCCTGTGCCACAGGTGCCTAGTGCTGGCGCCCTTGCTTGGTAAAGCCCTGCTCTGACCTTAGCCGGGGCCTCCCTGCACCCAGGCGCCCTGTCCTCCAAGGCCCCTCTCCTCCCTCCTCTCAAGGCTCGAGGTCCCCCCACAACCCACAGTCTCTCTCAGCGAATCCTTCAGGGCTCAAAGGCCCTCAGACCCACACAGCTTGAAATTCTTCTGAAATCTCGGGTTCCTCAGTTTGAAAACATGAACTTTGGCTTCAGTCTTGCTCCCATCCAAAAGAATACGATGTTTCTGGAGGGTGGGTCGGCCCCACGCCCCTCCACCCTTCGGAGGTAACAGGGTCTTTTCTGGGCTTCTATGGGTTGACGTCATGGAAATGAGCCTGGTCCAAACGGCAGAGGTCATCCCCAAAGAAGGGCGTTTTGTGGGGGTCTTTGAGGCCTCCTCTAGAAGGGCCATCGACGCCCCTGCTTCCCGCTCTGTCTCCGTTTCTGAGCTGGAGTTAGTAAAGGGAGTTTGTCCACTTTACTGGGGACACATTTATTACATGTCGATCAGAGGCTCACGGTGGTGACACCAAGGGATGTGAGACCTGGTCCCTGTCCTATGGGGTCAAAAGTCTGCCTGAGGAAGTAGCGATTAAGCAAAGTCCAATAACAACATAATGTTATGAGTAGTTTTTGTTAGGTGATTCTGAGACAGTACTTAACAGCTTCCAGAATATGAGGTCCTGTTAGTGTCTGTGTCTTTCTTGTTTATGCTCATCTTCGGTTCGTGCTGTGTCTGGAATATAGTAGATACTAACTACACATTTATTTAAAGAATGAATGAACCTAGAAACCTCACACTGCAGACATACCGATCCCATTAAAATTCAGCTAATATATGTCGAGCACTCACTACACGTTAAATACTAAATTTTGGCACTTTCATCAGTGCGTGCCTTTCTAACAACAATCTGAGGTAATATTTATGGAAGAAGAAACAAAAACTCGGTGAGTGTCCAAAGACATATATCGCAAGTATGGGATGGAGGGGAGACTCCACGTTCAAGATTCCTTCCAGCACATTGCCCAGCTTTTGCTTCTGTTTTACCCTCGAGTTTTTGTCTTGATCTCTTTGGTGCCGCTGTCTCCTCTCCCCGCTTCCTCTCCTTAGGAGATGGCTTTTTCCTGGCCCTGTGGATTCCGCTCTCAATTTTATGAGCCATCCGGAAAGGTCACTGTCTCTTAGCCCCAGATTCTAAATAGCCACGCCAAGCCTGACGCTGTTTGATCACAAAGGGCCCAACAAATATAGCAGAACATGGCTCTATTGCTTTCCCTTCACCAAAAATGCATTAATAAAGTTAATTAGCATTGACCTGAAAAAAAGTCTGAATAACCTCCTGGCATTAGGATCAAGTGCAATGAAGCACAAGCAATAAAAACTCCATGACTGCTCCTCTCTGAGAGACTGTCACCGATCCTCAGGCGAGAGGGAGGGGACAGGCTCGTGGGAGGGGACCGGCTCACATCTCCCTTAGATGATCCCTACCCGCTCTAAGCCTCACCACGAGCTCTGAGTTCCACCTGGGGTGTCATAATGCAGCCGGGTGTGCAGGTTAGAATACCTGTAGTTAAATACATGCCTCTCAGAAAGCCCAGGGCTAACACAGGCTGGGTTTGGATTGTCATCCATATCTGAAAGACTCAGTGGAGAGAGGGGGAGGCAGCAGGCCATCATCAAAGGTCGTGCCTACTCCTCCGCCAGTCCAGGGTGGTGGTTGGCATGTCGTCAGGGGGTTGAACAAGCAGGTGTCTGGGACTCTCCCCAGATACTGCAGAAACCTGGCCTAGGGCAATACAACCAATTCTGTATCTCATTCCTTTGACGGGCCAAAGGTGACTAGTTTATTGCTTCCTCTGGTGAGAATTGGTTCAAAAACTGGGCAAAGACATGTAGTTGTGACTCACTTGCAAGGCACTGGGGATGTATGTTACCAACGTTGTCCCCTCTGCGTCCCCTCCCCCGACCTTTCCAGTAATCCCATTTTACTACTGAATTTCTATCCAATTCTGAGCATGGAGGAGCTGGGATGTGGGGACATGAACATGAATAAGACCCAGTACATGCCCTCTGGTGGCCTCAGTCTAGTGGCGTTGTGTAAAGAACCCACTGGGTTCCTGTTTCTTAGACTCCCTCTGCCCCGATTTTCCGTGATACCATGA
The DNA here is from genome assembly GCF_000151845.1 of Pteropus vampyrus. NCBI lineage: Eukaryota > Metazoa > Chordata > Mammalia > Chiroptera > Pteropodidae > Pteropus > Pteropus vampyrus. The sequence goes on along the minus strand of NW_011888907.1, from coordinate 1,974,678 downwards.
GATATTCGAGGGAATGTTCCGTGTTGGTATTGAGTCTGCCTTACCTCCCCCTCCACTCGGATCTCTCCAACCATTGCTCCATTTCTGAGGGTGACGCTGGGAGGAGGTTATGGAGGGGAGTCAAGTTTTTTCCATGCTCTTCTGTTCTAAACACCACATGGGTTGCCATGCCTCCTCCCCGGCTCCCTAGTCCTGCAGGGGCCTGTGGACTCGTGACCAGGCTGATGTGCCCGCCCTTCAGAGACAGTACAGGGAAGCATTCTTTTTCAGAGATGGCCTCAAACTGGAGAGGAAGGTTGGTCGAGGTGGAAGAGAGTGTTGGGAGTGGTGAAGGGGCACCCACAAAGAGAGTGTCTTCTCCATGCGGCACTTGACAAATCACAGATTTGCCCAGAAGCCATTGCTCTGGAAAACGTTCAGGAAAAACAAGAAAGATAAAGAGTAAGAAGGAGAAACACGATACTAACCGGCCTGGATGAGAAGAGGGAATGGGAATAGGCTGGGAACACAACTAAATCCATAAAATGTTTTAAATGGAGACATTTTGCTGCTGTACTAACACTCAATCCTACTGATCTGAAGTCTTTTTACATATAAATGCATTTTGGAATGTTTTAATAAATGGTATGGGAATGAGAGAGAGAGAGAGAGGAGAGAGAGAAAGCAAGAGAGAGAGAGAGAGAGAGAGAGAGAGAGAGACAGAGAGAGAGACAGAGAGAGAGACAGAGAGAGAGACAGAGCGAGCGAGCGAGCGCTGTAGGCTCCTGGGAACCACACTGCCTCCTTATCAGCCCCATGTTCCCAACCTGTATCAACCCGATATCTCAGGTCTGACCTGCCTCATTTGCAAAGAGCCACCTCACTGCTCTCCTTGCCACTCATTCATCTCTATGTTGCCAGAATTTTTTGCTCAAAGCACGGATAGGGTACCTGCTCAAGAAGACCTCGACTGCTCCCTGGAATTCAAGGTCTTGTGCAATCTACCTCCCTCTTGCTTTCTGCCCTCGGTCCTTTGACACCAAACTGGCTGTTTCTTGGACATTCTCTTCCCGGTCCCTCTTGAGAATGAGTTGATCCAGCAGCACAATTGTCCTTCGGTTGGCATGCTGTCTTTTGGCTGGAAGAAAGAGAGAAAATTCCAATGTGTCTTGGTGTTATTTATTTATTTATTTTGCATGCCTCTCTCTGCTTCTGGGCTATAGGCTCTTGGAATCTATAGCTACTAAACTGATGCTAATAATATCAAACGTTTACTAAGCAATTATTATCTAACTTCGCAGGCAGCATCTCATTTAATCCTTAAAGGTAGGTAATATTGGCAGCCTGCTTTAGGGAGATGAAGAATGAGGAAGGGGCACAGAGCAACAGCAGCAGATTCTGCCGCAAGCCCAGACAGCTTGACCCCTGTTCTTGACCCTGTTCTTGACCCCTAAGCTTTCTTTGGCGATGAGAACTACCAATGCACATAGAAGCTCTCCAGTCCCACAATAGGTCCGCCGATGTTTGCAGACTAGAACGACAGGCCAATGAGAGAACCGGGATGGTGAAGGAGCGCACTGCTCTGGAAAGGGAAGCTTGTGAATGGTGCTGGAAAGAAAGCTTGGGAAGAATCCAGGGCACTGGTGTGCTTGCTTTGTCTCCCTCCTGGCCATCTGGCTGACCTTGGCGGAGGTAACATCTAATGGCGGTGGGGAGGGGCGTCCTGTTAGGGTGCTAGGGACATCCTCCCTTCCCACCAAAAATACTTCCCTCAGCTGCTTGATGGTGCCTGAAATTGTGCCATTACAACCTAATTCCTTTAGCTGAGGCTGCTATTCCCCTGTTAAAATGTAAATACTCCTGGGAGAGGCAAGTTATTAAACTTTATTAGTCTTTTATATCCCATAGTGAAATTATCGATCAGACTTCTCCTCAGCAATGGCTGGGAAAAGAGAGAAAGATGGAGATCGTATAAGTGTCCCAGGCCCTGGGTAAAAAGGTCACTGGGAAGGTGAGGAACAGGGAAGCGGGGATCTAGGAAGAAGAAAAGAGAGCTGGGGAACCATGCGCTCTGCTGAGTAGGGCCGTCACTGGCCAGCAGCATGCGGCTTTGGGTAGACTGGCTGAAGAAGGGCTCACGGGCTCTGGCATCAGAAGGACCGAGTGACCGGGTCAGGATGGGTCTCTAACTCACCATAGCAGCCTTCCTGGCCACCGTTTTGTGAGACAGCAGCATCACGAGCAGCACCATAATCTGTGCCGACCGTTTCTGCAGGTGACCTGAACACCCTGCCCGCTTCCTGCGCGGTGCGGCCGGAACCCTGCCTGCCCAGTCTCTGCCTGCTGCAGAGAGCCCTGAGCTACTCTCTTTATATGTGATGCTGCTTATTCCTGGCACTTCTCTGACCCTTTCGCCTGGCGGTGATGCCTCAGCATCATCCTCTATCCCGTACAGACCCTTCTCTGAAATCCTCCCCCACTGTCTACCAACTGCCTGGACGGCGGTCAGAAATGGATTACAAGAGAGATCTTTCTTAGGACATGTCAGAGTTTTGAGAACAATATTGTTTTCTGTTTTTTCAAAGCACTTTGTTCTGCCTTCGGATTTATGGGATGGGCTTTATTACTTTAATAAAATATTTAAAACAGAACTAAGAGAGAAAGCCTGCGGTTTCCCGCCTACGTGTCTCCGGAGGCAGCCCACACGGGAAGACTCCCTGCCTTCTCACACCTCCTCCCCTCGGAGACCCCGGCAGCTGCCGTCTGCGGTGCAGTTCAGATGTTCGAGAATCAGGCAAGGCTGTAGGTGGGACTATATCTTTATTCAGTAAATAGCCTGTGTCCACCTGATGGAAAATAAGCTAGAATTTTACCACATGCCGTGCATCTGTTGTTGTTGTTCAATGATTCATTGCAGTTCACTGACTCGACGATTCGCGTCTCTTACTTTTGAAAATGAAATAGCACATAATCATATTTTAAATGGAGAAGCAAGTGTCGTGATGCTTAGCAGTTGCAATGAGACAGAATTTGCAATCAAGGTTAGATGTTATCTTGGAAGGAGAATTTGATGGGGGGAGAGGACGCCTGGCTTCTGTACCATCTCCGACCCTAAAAGGCCATGTGGCCTTGGGCTTCTGGCGTTCTTTCAGTCATTTGTTCAGCAATTATTTATTGAGCGTCTACTATGTATAGACATTACAGCAATCCGATAAAGGAGGCCAATAGATGAAGTAGCTTCTTCCCAGTCTAAGATTCTTGGGAATAGCTAATTTTAGTAGACATTGGAAACTTTGGATGTTGAATAAGACTAAACATGACGGACAAGGATTTTCCCCTCACATCTCAAAGATCTAATGAATTTTCCAAATGAGAAGGTCGTAAGAACCTCGAGCAGGTGGCAGGTGGTAAAGCTTGCCTTCTTCATCTCGAAGCGTGGGAGTGCCAGAGGTTTGGGCTTTTTATAATTCACCCAGTACAGTCACATAAACTTTACTTCCTTCCCAGCGGATTTTATTTCATTGCTCTAAAGGCAGGTGGTTCTGTCTCAGGGATTGGTCTCAAGAAGAATGTGAGAAAGACCCAGGTGGCAGCCTTCCAAGACCACGCTCCCCTCTCCTCTCCCTCACTGCTTCGTCCTCACAGGTCCTGCACTAGGCTTCAGGGCTGTAGTCAGCGAGGCTGGGGCAGTGAGGAGCCATGAAGAATCATAAGTGATTGCTGGATAGATTGTGAGGAGAAGCACCTCAAAACTTGACTGGTGCTGGGAGTGGTAAAGGGGCACCATAAAGGCTTCTTCTCAGAGGCAGTACTTGAGTTCAATCCTAAATGAGTAATGCAGACCAATAAGGGGAGGAGCAGTGTCCGGGGCTGATGGCACAGCATGGACAGAGGCCCAGAGATGGGAGCACGTGGACTGTCTGGAGAGGCAGTCTGCAATCAGGCTGGGCCCATGGGATGGGGCGTCACGTGATGAGGCTGGGAGCCCCGGCTGGGGAACTTCCAGGAAGCTTGGAGTTGCCACCAAAAATCTTAAGCGAAGATGTGGCACGATCCCCCCACATTTTCTGTTGTCACCAAGCAGCCTCCCACGTACCAGAGCTAGCCCTTGTCTGCCCCCGTCAAATCTGCATCCTCTGTCCCATTCCTTCACGGGAACTTCACCCTCTCCCTCTCTTTGTTGCTTCTCAAAAGAAGAGCTCACTAATTCAACCTGGTAATAGTTTAATGGATAACCTTTCCTTTTATTAGAAGAAACATAAAATCAAAAGATGCTAAGTTGAATAGTGGGCTTTCAGATGTTGAGATATTTTAGAGAAGATTATCTTTAGAAAAGGGGCTCTCCTCATGGGCCCTTGAGTCACACCACATTACCTATGAGTACACATAGGCCAGAGGCAGTGGCCACCACCTACCGACTGGCTTCCTGCAGGACACCCATAAACCAACGGCTTGCTTGGATTCGGCATGACAGGGGCTATTGGGCCTGAAACTGCCATCGGGCTGAGTCGCCTGGCCTTCTGCATTTCTCCTCCATTAGATGCCCTGGCTCTCCTTCACATCGTTCCCCTCGCGACTCTCTTTACCAAGAGCTCCCATGACTTATAGCAACCGTCAGCTCAACAAATGGCAGCCAGAGGGGCCTGAGGAAACAAGTCCGCCATTCAGAAGCTAGAGGATTTTAGAACTATAATAACAGACATCTTTGGGCTGAGGTTTATGTGGGACTCAGAGGGACTGCTGAGAAATGTGTGGAGTGCCTTGGGGAAATGGTCCGATATGAGAGACTGTTACCGGCGATCAGGTGTCTGCATTGTGTGAGAGTTGGGGCTCAGTCCTCGAATCCCCCACGGAAGGTTTACATGGAATTCCAACCCTTGGAGAAGAAAGACAGCAGGTGAAGAGTAGCAAACAGAAGTGATTTTATTAAGTAAAGTAGGCTGCGTAAAATGCACTTGGAAGAAAGTCCAAGTGGGCATGTCAATAAGGGGTTGAAGGCCCCACGATGTTGAGGGTCGGGGTTTCTATGGACCGTAAGGTTTCTTTGTTCTCCTTCTGTCTCTTGCATCTCAAGTGGCACGTATTCCCTGCTCCTCCCACCGCCCCTCCTGCTCCAAGCTGGAGCATGTGTACTGTGTACCTGTAGATGGGAAGTCAAACACCTGCATGCTGGGAATTTAGAGGGTAGGTGCGTGCCCAGTTGGCTAATTTTTCCCATACCAGTTGAGTGTATAATGGTCATTTGCAGTTAACTGACCAGGAGAGGTGCGGGGGATAGGGAGGTGGGGGGAAGAATTGGGTGAAAATGGTGTCAGGTACTGCTAGACTTTTTTTTTTTTTTGCCTGCCTACCTAGCTTCTGACCCTGGGAAAATGAGGGAGGGTCTACAAGCCTGCCAGACCCCCGGGTGTATATTTTCTTCTGCCAAGCTACTCTCAGAGCCTCGCTAACCCTCCATTGTCCCTTTCCCTCCAGCTCATGTCTACCTATCTACCCACCCTGTCAAATGCTCAGACAAATGCTCATAACATAGTGGACGGTTCAAGGGTGGACTTCGTATGAATTTGACTGTAGGTGTTATAGGTGTTGAACAGCAAAAGCTAGTGCTGGAGAAGTCTGGGACAGTCGCCCCGGGTGAAACGTGCCTTAAGCGGAGTCTAAGTTTGAGTTCATTCTTCATTTATGTTGGTTGCATTTCTGTGAGTGCTGGACTGGACCTCCCTCCTGCTCATACTTCCTCGTGTCCTCTGGGCATGATGTTACCGGACCCATCTGAGTCCAATTACTCAGTAGTCAGTCGCCCACCGAAAGACGACATGGAGATGATGTTATTAGAAGGAACTTTCTTGCAAGCCGGCAAACAAGGAACACGCTGGGGCTCGCTGCCAGAGCCGTGCATCCTGGAATGAAGAATTGGATTTGTTTTTATTCAGGGAAATCAGGCACCAACATCGAGGTGAACTTTGTCATCCTGTGTATAGGTGGAGACGTGCCTGTGTCTGCACAGTAAGCAAACATGGCTCTACTTACCTCGCATGTCTAAAAATGGCGGGAAAAATCTACCCATCCCCAGGAGATGTTAGGATTATAATAATGGTATAATGAGAAAATTTCATGAGGAGGTCAGTAGAGGGTCCCCCAGGCCACTGGGGCCAGCCCCAGGCCGTTTGAGCTGGATTAGCCCCCTGCTTCTGCAAATCACCTCCAGAGTCTCTCTGAAAAGACAGATCTGGCAGATGTCAAAGTTGGCGTAGGTCTGGAAGAAAGTTTCACCAATTAAGTCTCAGCCCTTCTGTTTAACTCTTATTAAATCATAGAATGCGATTAGCACACCTTATAACAATTAAGGTGATCTAAGTGTGTTTACACTTAATCTAAGCAAAGTGATGAATTCTAAATAAAAGTTAGTGCACGCTAGGCTGCCTGCTAGGCTGTATACATTATATACAGATTAGTTTACAATGAGCCTTAGCTGCTGCAGGGGCCTATGATGGGGCTGAAGGGACCCGGGCTTCGGAGGCAGACAGAACTGGCTCGGTGTGGCCTCAGGTGAATTACATGAGCCTCTGACCTCAGTCTCCTTTTTAGAAAATGAGAATGAAAAAAAAAAAAACATACCTTATTAACCTAATGTAAATATGTAAAAGAGGTACATGTATTTAAAAAACAACACTGAAGATGCTGAAAACTCTTACCAGAAAGGTTGGATTTCATCCCTATGCCCAAGGCCACCTACTGGAATCACCTGGGGCCAGGTGGTCTTGCAGAGAGGGCTTCATCCTGAGTCGTGGAGATCCACCTACCGAGACTGTCTCTGCTAGAGCCTGCAGGTTCCTCTGGGTCCTGGTTCTCTCTGTCCTTTGTGTTCCCACCCCCCACAGCCACCGTGGCACCCTCTGCTGCTGTGCTGGCCTTACCTCATTCTCCACCCTACCTCTCAGCGTGAGAACGACGACGTGAATAACGAAGAAAACAATACAGCTTCCGCTGTGCTCTCCATTTCCATCTTAGGAGGCCAAACACTCAGATGTGGGGCCAATCCTGCTCTTCCAGGCTTTCAAAATCTCAGCACTGTGAAACCCAGACAGCATCAGCCTCCATCATCCCCACTGCATGAAACGAAACGAACTTATTAAAAAGTTGCTTGCCAAGTACAAGTATATTATCTCTGTTATTTATCACCCAAATCCTTCAAGGCAAGGGTCATTAACCCCACTTTTATAGATGAAAAATGGATACTGTGAAAGATTAAGAGACTTTCCCAAGTTCACATTGAACACAGCAGAGCGGGGGACTTACTCTCTGATCGGCGGTTGGCGCAGCCATTATTGGTTCACCGATGTGTCTGATTTGTAGTTGCAGAAACACACCCACTAACACCCAACCCTCATGGAAGACGGTGGGCTATTCTAAACAAACACACAGAGAAACAAATGCGTAAATTTTTTATTGTCTCTGTACATCTATAATCTCTTACACATGCATCATTCCACCTGTTCACTTCCCACTGGGCCCACCCACAGATGTCTATTAGGGAAAATGTGCCATTAATGAGGTAAAAAATGCCCTCCAGATACTGAGCTTCGCTCAGTGTTTTCAGGGCACAGTAGGTGTGAGGGCAGATTCTGCCACTTAAGATTGCACCAAACCAGAATTCCCTTGAAATTGGCTGTTCCAGCAGCTCTTTCAGACTCCTGGCGGCCCTTTGGCTCTCCCTCAGGCTGTCCACTTAAGAAATCACTTTATCATGCTTCCTTGTGATTGTATTTGCCCAAGGACTGAGCTCAAAGGTCCTTTTAAATTAAAAGATTTCTAAAGACCTCTCTGAGCAGCAAAACACTGGGGAGTAAGGCGGGGAGCTCTGAAGAGGATTCCAGGCATCTAAGTAGCAGGCTATGTGGTGTACTCTTCTTTAGCTGGAGATGTGGACCACAGCCAGTGACTGGGATGGACTCAGCTAATCTTGCAGAGAAGGTCAAAATCTAGTGTTCCTCATGACTTCTGGAGGGTTGTATGTGCAGCACGGGTAGAGGACGTCTCTGAGACAGGACACTGGAGATGTTAAACCTTTGGTTAACTGTGGCGTGGTACTCTGTGACCAGTCTCTGGACTCGAGGGATACACTCTCTGTGCATCTCCCTCAAAGAGCTGAAAAAGGCTGATATTCTTCCAATTTCTATGAATGGAGAATGCAGGATGAGGCAGAATGTCAGAGTCTTAACAATGTCTGGGGAGTCAGAAGACAGACTGTAATAGATTGGTTTGTTGGCCCCAATTCTTCACCTGTTCCTGGAAACACACCCTTGCCATGGCCTCATCACGGGCACAGTGTACTTCTTAACCCTTGACGTCGGGCTCAGTCATGGGACTTGCTTCAGTCCAAGCGGTGTTAGTAGATGTGATGAGAGCAGGGTCTTAAAATGGACTTGAGCAGTGGCGCCTGCCTTCGGCTATCTCCTCAGGAAAAGTGTGACCTGCCTAGCTCCCTAGTCACGGAAGGGCGACAGCTGTGTGGAGAGGAGCCACCAGGCACACCCTAGTGAAAGGCATCTGCCCCATTGAGCCCACAGGCTCATGAATGAGAGATACTTTTTGTTATCTGCCACGATATTTTGTTACAGAATAATCATCGCAATGACTAACTAATATAAGGACCCCTTTGTGTAGTTGTAAAATCTTCTTTCCGGATGTTTCTCCCTGACTCACAAAGTTTTTAGAGGCATCTACTGCATGCCAGCACAATGCTAGGCCCTGTGAGACACAGGAAAAGTTGAAGATAGAGCCCTGCCCTCGGTGATAGCACTGTCTACATAAGAGTCAACGAAGCCTGAAACATCGCTGGAGGCAAAAATGATAAAACTGAAGCCATCCTGCTTTGGGTACATTACGAAGGCAGGGTTCTTCAAAAACGATAATAATGCTAGGAAAAATAAAAGGCAGCAGGAAAAGAGGAAGACCAAAAATGAGATGGATTGACTCCATAAAAGAAACCATAGGAATGAGTGTCCAGGAGCTGAGCAGGGCTGTTGAAGACAGGACACTGTGGGCATCACTCATTCATGTGGTCACCAGGAGTCGGAGCTGACTTATTGGCATGTAACACACACAGTACCACCCACATAGGGATAATGAACCAAACACCAAAATTCAGCTAGGCATCTCATTATAGCTAAATCATGGTCGTTAGAATAGGGAGGACTAAGTCAGCTCCCAGGTGATCTTGTCAAGAATTTAGACTTCTACCCACCATTTATGTCTTGCAGGTGTGTATATATGGGTGTATATGCTGACTCTGAAAAGTTGTATCAAATAATAATGTAGCTAGATATTTGCCTTAGATTCATGGTACATACGTGTGTACCATGCAGGATGAATATAAGGAGAGAAAAGTGTTGTTTATTGTCAGCTATGACTTTTTATTGCAGGTCTTACATACATTTTAAAGATGAGATATCTCTAAAACAAAGAGGTGTTAATTATGGCCAGGGTCATGACTGAAGCAGCTGGGGTTGGTGCAGCTCCAAAGGCCATGCTCTTTTTTGTCTACTCTCTGGCCCCTCTCCTCTGCCCAGAGGCCACACGGCATGGCTACAGAGGCTGAGCTGTAGCGAGAGCTGGCCCAGTGCTCATTCCATCTCTGTCACTTACTAGTTGAGTGACTTAAGGCACGCTGCCTAATCTCTCTTACGTTTCCATTTCCCCACCTTTAAAATGGGGATAATGATTTCTACCTCTGAGAGGTATCATAAGCATTAAAGACAGATCATCTACTAAGGGCTGAATTGTGTCCCCCTCCCCAAATTCATATGGAGAAGTCCTAGCCCCCAGTACCTGAGCATGTGACTATTTATAGATAGATCCTTTAAAGAGATGATTACGTTAAAATGAAGTCAGTAGGGTAGGCCTTAATCCCAATGACCAGTATCCTTATAAGAAGAGGAAATTCGAACATGGATATGTATAGAGGGTAGACACAGGGAGAATACCGCCAAGGAGAGACGCCTCAGACAAAACCAACCCCGCTGATACCTTCATCTCAGCTTCCAGCCTCCAGACTGCGAGAAAATAAATTTCTATTGTGTAAGCCTCCGAGTCTGCTATACTTCATTACAGCAGCCCAAGCAGACTAATACAATGTCTAAAATCCCTGGCAGAGAATAGACACCCAGTCAAGAGCGATCTCTGCCCCAAACGCACATCTACCTCCTCTCCTTCCATGGTCCCTACTTCTCCCGATTGTCCTTTATTCTCTCCTTCCCCACTTTCCTCTCCCCTCACCCCTTCCCTCTATTCTCCTCCTCCTCATTCCTTTGCTTCACCCAAATACATAGACCTCTAGCCTCTCAGCGTGCGACAGGAGGCCAGGTGGTTGGGAGGCAGTCTGAGAAGTATTTGTGTTCGTATAAAGGGGAAAGAAAGACTGACATTTTCCTGGGCTGGCCAGAGTCACAGAAGAATAACAATCAGGTGAGACAGTGAGCGGCTCGGGAGAGGAAACAGCTCTTTAGGATTACGGGGTTGAACGGAGTAGGGTATCGTGAGGATGAGGGCTCGAGAGTTTGTGATAGGTCGTAATTATCTTGTATTTAACTGGAAAAACGAGGAACTGAGATGCAGGAAGGTTTCTGAGCTTATTTCAGACCAGTTTTAGGGCTGGGTTCTTGCTCTGGAAGAGCCTTTTGTTCTGTGGTCTCCGTTTTCTAAATCCATGCACCCAAAGAAGAAGTGGGAGCAGCAGGTGGCCCAGGACACCACTGGGAGAGCTGCCCGGGCCAATTCTGTAGCATTCCCAGGGGTAGTTAGAACCGTCCTCGGCAATCGACTTCCCTTCCCCAAAGGACATGTTCCCCGTCCAGAAAAAAATGAGGATAATCAGACTGGCTGGCAAAACCGTTTCGAGATTTCTTGGATGAGAGGCTCTGTGTAAACAGGGCACTATTGTTTTCATACCTGGCTGGCGGTCTAGGGGAGAAGGAAAATGGGAAAAGCCAGGCAAGAATGCCCGCTTGGCAGCTGGCGCCCAAGCCTCTCAATCACACCCTGACACTGCAAAACCGCTCGCTAACAGAACAGCCACGGAAATGGGTGGGGGAGCCGAGCACGAGGCTGGTGGGCTCGGGAGAGAAGTATATGAGCAATAAGTGAGAGGTTAGAAGGTCGGACAGGAAAACATTTACACCAAGGGGAAAATATTTGCCTGAGTGTCCCCCTCTGCTTCTCTGGTGCTCTATTTCTTTGTCTTTGAGATGAGCAATTGGACCCTGTCATCTCTGGAGCTCCGACTGTAGAATTTCCGGAATTAAGCATCAGCAAGTGTAGAGGGAGTCCGGGTCAGGAGTCAGGAGAAGGGACACCGAAACGAGGGTGAGCAAGTCGAAAGAGAGGTGAGAATAAGCGAGGAGATGAGAATAGGAATGAAGGAGGGAAGAAGGAGAGAGAAAAGCGAGGATGGAGATCTCTCTCTTTCCAGAATAAGGTCCCTACGTGAGATCAGCAAAGGGCAGCTTTCGTAATGAGATTTTGTTACCTTCCAGATGACTTTAAGGAGAAAGTAATCGCAGCCTTCCGTGTAAGCTGGAGCTACCACCTCCAACAGCAGGACGAGAATTACTTTGCAAGGCACACCTGACCTTTCTAGATAATGTGCAGTCTAGGGCTGATTAAGAGAACGAGCAAATATGGTGGCTGGGAAGCTGGTTCTTCCTCTGCAGGGGGACGGCAAGAAGTCTGGCCTCTGATTCTTTTATTTCTCCCGATAAAAGTAGAACAGCTTTGAAATGGGAAGGATCCTATTGAGGTCTAAGGGGCTGCCTGGCATGGCATGAAAGACCCTTTCCTGTCACTCCTCAAGACAGGACTCTAAATAATGCTGCAGGCTCTTACAGACTGCTGTCAGGAGGGGGCTGCCTGTGTCAGCTGCTTAATATGCAGAATGCAGAGTCATAAAGTCAAGTGTCTGTAACATCTAATGTGAATGATAAAAGAGGGAAAACAGCCTGAGCAGAAGGCAGGCCTGTGTGTCTCATTATGGGGGGATGGCAGGGGCTCCACCTGGTACCACAGCCAGGGGCATCCGCCATGTGGGCACAGGTGCATGTGTATAAGGGGACACGTGTGTGGGCATCCATGTGTATCTACCAAGCACACACGCACACACACATGTGCACACACGGCATCGCAGGTGACAGCTGACAAGAATGGTAGCTGTGGCCTTCCTGGGACCGCACGACCTATGAAAGGTGAGTCGCGGGCTGCACCAACTTTCCTCCCGTGGGGAAAGCCACCTTCTCAGGACCAAGTAGAATAGCTGAGACTAGCTGTCGAATAACCTCTTCATATCACTGCTCCGGAGTCCATGCCAGAACAGGCAAAATTATAGCACTAACCCTCGGCTACAGATCTGCACTCTTCTTTCAAGGTCAAAGTTCGGTGCCTGCTTCCTCAGCAGGGTTATCAACAACCGCAGCTCGCGGTGGCTTGTGCTGACACGCGGTGTCCCCTCAGTGACTGTGCAGAGCATCCCAGATCTCTTCACCATCTTCTCACCAGGATGTTCTAGAAGGAAAAGCCGCCTCAGTAATGAAAATAAACCTCGTGACCCCAAGGCAAACATTGGAAGAATAATCTCTTTAGGGGGATGACAGCTTGGTGCTCAGTTTTGTCACTGAGAGCAAGCATTCTTAGAGGGTCTCATGGATTGTGTGATGTGACACGACTCTGACCTCAGCCGGAGGGTGGGGAGGATGGGGTCGGTCCTCCTCTTTGGCTATCGAGCATATGCTCTGACTAACCATGACCCGACCCGTAATACTTGATAGCACAGTTGCAACCAGGCTGAAAGGTTTATACAAGACTGAGCCACAAGGTATGGGAAAACAGAAGGGAAATAAAGCCAGACAGCACCACAGATTCAGACGCTGGTGCGTGAGGCCGGCCCAACGCTATGAAGTAGTCCGTCAAATTCCACAGGAAACGTAGAAGGGAAAAATGAGACCCCAGGGAGTTCTCACCTTTAAATCTGCTGCTTTTCTTGTACCTACTTGTATTCTAGATGAGGGCGCTCGAAGACTCCAAGCCTCTCAGATTTGAGGAATATTTCTTCCCATCCCACCTACACATAAAAAGTGAGACCAGAAGCATCTTCAGAGATCACTCAGTAGAGCCCTTTGCACACTGGAGTGTTCACCAAAATCGCCTGAGTAGCTTGTTATAAATACTGATTCTGGGGCCCCGGCCCAACATTGTGATTCCACACGTCCTCGGAGGACACTGGGAATGGATGTTTTTAACATATAGCCCCATAGGTGACATTTCAAAGACAGAAACTCAGGCCATACATGGAACTTGTTCAATAGATTGAACATATGTTCAGCAAGAGAGTGTTTGTTTTTCGCCCTCCCACAAGCTCGTTCCCTGATTGACACGCCATGGCAGAACCTGAGCCCAGGTCTCTTTGATTCCTCTAATTAGCTAGGTGACGTAGGGTCAAGATTTCCCCTTTCTGACCCCCAGCTTTCTCTGAGGTTGGAAATCCCTTTCTGGGTTTGTAACCCTGCTGAGGAAGCAGGCACCGAACTTTGAGCAACGTGCTCATGCCGAAATTGGAGTGAATGACAGCAATCATGAGACACACGGAGGTGCAGTTTTCTTCCTTAATACTTCATGAAAATCAAATGCCGTGTCATGCTTCGAAGCCCCAGATCCCTAATCCCTTCACCTTGCTGCCACAAAAGTCATAGTCCAGACAGGTGGTAATGAATTACCGATCGTCCTATCTCTAACCCAGGTGGTTTGTCTCTTCCTGTTTCATGTGGTTTAATGCACAGGGCATGTCAGGGGCGTCACACAGGGGACATAAGTAGAGGAGGAAGCTTGGCTCCTTGTTGGCCCTTAATACGGCTGTGGTTTGATACAAACAAATACTTATCCACGGTTTTTAGATACTGTCTATTCACAAGGATATAGAGCATGGAAGAGGGGCTGCCTAGGATCCCTCTCTTTATTGGTAAAAGGCACTTCAGCTTTTTCCTTTGCTGTACACATCTTCTCTCTCTCAAGCCTCAGATAAGCCTGTTTGTCACTGGGAATAATCCTCCAAACTTAGTACAGGAGCAAAGAAAGGGTTCAGGAGGGAAGGGACCATGAGTAAAGTGAAGTCCATGGGATGACCCTCCAGTTCAGAAACACAGTGGGCATGGCCCCTCTTAGAACCTCAGAATGTGGAATCTTGTGGGGGCTCTGAAACCACCTAGTGATCTCCCCTTCCCATTTACAGATGATGCATCTGCGTCCCAGGAAGGTGACTACTCACTCACTGTCACATTGAAATACCGTGCAAAATCTCTCCCCTCTCCTTCCTAAGTTCATCCAATTCTCTCTCAGAGACGTAGCCCGCTCGTCTCTCCTCTGCGAACTCATGCAATACGTTCTATAACACACATGCAGCATGACCTTCTTTCATGCTGCTTCTTTGCTCCTGTGCGCCTTGCCTTTGACAAGGCAAGGACTGTGGTTTTGTGTGTCCTCCATATCTGCAACTTTGGGCAGAGTAGGTGCATAGCAAAGACACGTCAGCTTGAAAAGGGCAGCCTTGACCATTGCTTGGAAAAGAAAATGAAAAACACAGCAGCAAGTGGACGGGGCAGCAAGGGAAGCAGGTGTCTGTATTCACCTTTTAAAATGGACCTGGCATGTCCTCCCCACCAACCCTACCCCTGACAGCCACTTTGGATATCATCCTCTCCCCACATATAACTGCACAGGCCATTCATCAGCTCTCACCCGCCCTCCCATCTCTCATTCCATTTGGCCCCACGTCTTGCCTTCTGCTCTTCCCTCCTAGAGAACGAGACTCTGACATTTGTCTGTCTTGACCTCAGCATCCTGTGTCCTCAGCTGATTCTCATGTTGGTCTGGCCGTCCCTGCACCTTTGTACATAACTCCAATCACACCTTCTGCTCCCCCTGTCCCTCTTGCCCCCAGCTACAGTCTCTGATAAGATGGAACACAGAGATCGAAGTAAAGATTCTAGGCCCACGTGAGGTCTGGACATGAGAATGGGGTGGTAGAAGTGGTCAGTGACAAACAGATCCAGAGGATATAAAATGATAGCTTTTCCAAACTCTAGGAACCAGGTCTATCTCCTCGGTGTTTTTATACACAGAGACTCTAATTCTTCACTTTGCCTTGGCATTGCCAAAAT
>NW_011888907.1:1943421-1957871 GCF_000151845.1 Pteropus vampyrus | reverse complement strand
ATTGAGATCTATCATCACCAGCCAAGAATCCGAATTCAGCAATTTACAAATTCCGGGCTTTTGTCGTTTGTCTCCTCCCCAGGGCTATTCCTGGGCCCAGCTTTGCCTGGAAAGTACCAGGTGCGTTTGGTCTGGGGCTGATGAGATGTCTCTTTTTGTTTGGCTTTTAAAAGCCCGACAAAAACGTTGGGAACATCAAGCCCATTGTAGTGCCAGATGAAGGTGCTCTGAAACAGCCAGGTGTGTGTGTGTGTGTGTGTGTGTGTGTGTGTGTGTGTGTGTGTGTGTGTGTGTGTGTTAGAAACTATTCAAAGATAGGTTTCCAGGGATTTTATATCACACAAACACAAACACACACGCACATACCCATACACATAAAGGAACAGACTTTTGGGGGGAAAAAAAAACTATGTTATCCAAAACTTAGGCAGACAACCAGATGAAATGTTCCTTTTCTTTCATAGAAACCTTATGTTTCAGTTTAATAGATATTTATTTTGGCTACCCAGTAACTGAACCTCTTTTACTTGTTGGGAGAAATCCCCGTATTCTGAGGGAGAAACTGCTGCTATTATGTAATCACTATCCTAGAACCTTTTAAGTTGAGTAGAACTTCGTGTCCTGGCTCTATCAATCAGACACAAATAGTCACTGTAAACTGGCTACGAAGGGAAAAAAAGAACTGTGCAGAAGCTGTTTTTGGCAGAGAATAGTACCAGAGCAGGAGCAACCGCAGCCGCATCTGTGTCCAAGGGCGACAGTGGCATCTGTGACTTGTGTCCAATTTCTGCAATAAGCCACGGGACCACCTGTGGCATCTAGTGCCCAGAGGTTGCTACACTGATCAGTTTTGTGATGGAATTCGAGGCTGTTCGCTGGGTTTGTAGACATCAGTTCCGATTCTTAGACCCTGTGAGAGATTTCGTGAATTACCCAATATCATTTTGATAAAATATTTTTATGTTAAACCAACCAAAGTTGGTTTTTGTTGCTTGCAGTTAAGAACTGTGATTGATACAAAAATTGACAAGAGGACTAATCAAAGAGAACGGACTCTCAGGGAGATGAAAGGTGGGCTTGGAAGTGATTATCTGGTCTTATTAATTTTGACGGCAATAACTATCGAAATTCTATTATAGGATAGAATTCGGACAGTAGCCTGCACTGGTAAAACTGCTTATCAAATTATCACTTGTGGTCATCTATAATAATGTGTCCACTGAAGGCAAAGCTTTTGAGAATCAAGTGGCTAGTTAACATGGAACAGTATGAACGGCAAGAGAAAATTAATCACTGTTGGGTGGGAAAGATTTTTCAATTAGTGCTATAAAATAAAAGAAAGAGAATGAATGAATCAAACTCCCACATTCTACAAGCCATGGGCTGAAATCCAGGGAATTTCTGTTAATGTACTAAGAGACTGGCCATATGACTTGTTTTGGCCAGTGGAATGTGTCAAATGAACTATGG
Organism: Pteropus vampyrus; assembly: GCF_000151845.1. Classification (NCBI taxonomy): domain Eukaryota; kingdom Metazoa; phylum Chordata; class Mammalia; order Chiroptera; family Pteropodidae; genus Pteropus; species Pteropus vampyrus. The sequence goes on along the minus strand of NW_011888907.1, from coordinate 1,956,401 downwards.
TTGCTTGATTTAGCTTAGCAGTTAGGTCCTATAATTCACCAAGAAGAGGACATGCCCCGGACAGCTGCTAGCTCAAGGAAAATGTGGAGACGTGTAGGGGACACCTGAAACCAATCTGCAGTCTGGATCTAGAGGTCAGAGGCTAGAGCCTAGAGCCTGGAGACCAGCCTCACCAGCCGAATCGCAGTCAGCTTGCATTTCGGAATAATATGTTATTCAACGTTATTGCAGCCAATTGTTGACTAAGAAAACATAGTGTTTCTTCTCACATTCCTACTTAACTCCCTGCTTATCCAGCGTAGAAAAATGATAGTGCTTAGGTTTTGGAGTGGATGTGACAGTGGGTTGTTATAAGCTCGATCAGGTGGTGACTCCAGCCGCAGCTGCTGTTCCAGATGTTTTCACTCTGGAACAAATTGCACAAACATGATATGATCTTATGTATCTGGAAAATGTTGTTTCCCCCCTATTTCTGAGAAAAGGCCCCAAACAGGAAATTTTAGAGCATTAACTTAGCTTTTACTTTCAACTCTCTCAATACCCAATATCCATAGATTTGGAAAAGTATATAAGGTGGATGCTGGAAAAGGACCAAAACTGATCGACGAATCCAAGGACCCACCTAGGATTTTCCTTTCTGGAACAAGCAGGCATGGCCCCTCTCTGTTAGGATGAGTTCTTCCAGGAAGAAAGTTAGATTTCTGACAGACTTTTGTGTATCTGACTCTCTGTGACGGATACAATCAAATCCCTAGGGCTCTGGTCACTGATGCCACAAACTGGGGCTGCTGAGGCTGGTTTGGCAAACTCCAAACCTCAATGGACAAGGCTCCCTATAACAAGGCTCAGAAGCTTCTTAGAAAATGACTTACAATGTATATTGAAAAAATAAAAGAAAATGAAAAAAGAGCCTAAAAGTAAGTGTGGAGTTTGATAAATATTATTGATATCTGTTATTAACAGTAACTATGTCAAGAAATAGAATATTTTATGGCCCCAGAAACCCATTGTGTCTTCCCAGGCACGTCTCACCCTCCCCACGAAAGGTAGCCATTATCCCAACTTTTAAGGTAATCACTTCTTTGCTTTATTTCATACTCTATATTAGTTTCCTGGGCTGTCATAACAAAATACACAAACTGAATGGCTTAAAACAACAGAAATTTATTTTCTCACAGATCTGGACACTAGCAGTCTGAAAGCAAGGTACTGGCAGAGTCATACGTTCTCTGAAGACTCTAGGGAAGAATTTGCTCTTGTCTCTTCTTAGCTTCTGGTGGCTCCTGGCATTCTTTGACTTTCCTTGGTATGTGGACATATCACTTCGATCTCTGCCTCTGTCTTCACGTGGCCTTCTCCCCATGAGTCTCCAAATGGCCTTCTATTAAGGATACCGGTCATTGGCTTTAGGCCTCTCCCTAAATCAGAAGACCTCGTCTTAACATAATTGCATCTTCAAAGGTGACATAAGTGTCAGAGGACATGAATTTTGCAAGGGCACTATTCAACCCAGTACATACTCTTAGCACTTAAGTCTATATGCATCCCTGACTACTTTACTTTCATTTTGCCTGTTTTTGAACTTTATAAAAGGGAATCATACAGAGAGCATTTTTTTTGCTTGTTTTCTTTGACCCCATTTTAGGTTTATGATATTTAACCATGATATTACATGGAGCTGAAGTATTTTCATTTATATTGCTTCATGATATTCTGTTATATGAGTATACCTTATTCATTCTACTCCTTATGGATATTTGCATTTTCCAAGTTTAGTTTATTATGAATATATGCTGTATACATTCTTGTTCATGTATTCTGATATACATGTGCTTGCATATCTGTAGTAGGCTGAATAATGGTCCCCCAAGACATCAAGTCCTAATCCTTTGAACCCATAAATGTCATCTTATTTTGGAAAAGGGTCTTTGCAGATGTGAGTAAGTTAAAGATCTCAATATGGGGGAGATTATTCTGGATTCTCTAGGTAGGTCCCAATGCGATCAACCTCAAATGTCCTCATAAGAGAGAGACAGAGGGAGATTTGACACAGAGGAGAAAGCAATGAGACCACGTGGGCAGAAACTGGAGTGACGAGGCCATAAGTCAAGGAATGCTGACAGCCACAAGTAGCTGGAGAGATCAAGACACTGATTCTCTCCTAGAGCCTGTAGAGGGAATGGGCCCTGCGGTCATCTTGATTTGACTGTGTAATACTGACTTCTGGCCCCTTGAAAGGTGACAGAATAGATTTTTTTTTTTTAAGCCATCAAGTTTGTGGTAATTTTGTGGTTTCGGCAGAATAGGAAACAATAATACCTAAGAGTAGAATTTTCCTAGAAAGTTAGCATATAATGCTAAGCAGTTTCCTTAAATGGCTGTAGCACTTTATACCATCAGTATGGAGGAGTCCTTGTTACCTCATGTCCTAGAATGGTGTGAAAGACCCTAAGATGCCATGGAGTTATTCTGTGCAGGTTATAGAGATTGAAGCCAAAGGCACACACTTAGCATTTCATCTACATCCTCCTGAGACTACGATTGTGAGAACGAGAGTTCTATTTGGGTTAGCGAGATTCCTGGCGTTAGACCTTTGACGGTAGATGAGTTATCCTGTCTGAAGTGAGGAACTGAGTGGGCACAGGAGAAAGAGGGCTGGGGTCTACAGTTTAAATTTAGTTCACAGCATTCGGCCAAGATAGAAATTCAAGAATTTGGCTTTGTTAATTTAGAAGGTAAAATATGTTTCCCCAACACAAAAGATATTCTCTAAATTACTGTGTCTCAGGTAGCCAGTAGATGCCCTTCTTTTTGGTATGTGGAGATGACTAGATATATACTTGGCAAGAAGCACCAGAGGATCCAGGAACAAATACCAGGTCAAGGAGAGGGCAGCTTGCACAATTAATGCCATGCACTGAGTTAGTTCAGCAGCTGCTCTGCGCTTTGGAAGATGCAAATAACCAGGTGGAAGTGTACAAGGGTCTCCAACTCTCCGGCTGCGGACCAATACCTGTCTGTGGCCTGTAGGAACCAGGCCCCACAGCAGGAATTGAGTGGCAGGAGAGCAAGTGAAGCTTCATCTGTATTCGCAGCCACTCCACAGCACTAGCAGCACCGCCTCAGCTCCACCTCAGATCATCAGGCATTAGATTCTCATAGGAGCACTGGTCCCTGGCGCCAAAATGTTTGGGTACTGCTGTGTTAACACACAGGAGAAGCTCAGGGACCGAATTCCTTCCCATAGAAAAACAAAATACTTTAGAAGGAGGAGACTTGGCAGGATAGCAAAGTGACTGTTGGAGGGGGCTTCGTCAGAAAATTGCAGAAAAAAAGGAAACGAAAACAGTAAAAATGTATTAAAACAGAAGGCGATGCAGACTTTAGTGGACATAAAAATTCCACGTGAGATTCAGGTTTGGGGAACAGAAACACCAGTGGAAGTGGGTGCACATGCAAGAAGGGAGTATGGTTCAAGGCCAAAGTAGGTCAGGATGATAGTTTTCAAAGACAAGGATTCAAATTCAAGATAAGCAGTGCTGCCCAAGAAAAGTGATCCATCTAAGCACAATGGTCACGGACAATGTGATCAAGGATAAAATTTGCAGGAACTCAGAGGGCAGGTCTAAGACATGAATAGAATATGGCCAGCAATTCTTGAGCCTCTTTGGGAACTTCAGGGTGGCTTGCAGCAGTTCTTAAGGGCGATAGGGTGATGACGTAAGAAGAATACAGATTTTGGAAATAGACCTGAATTCAGACCCCGGCTCTACTGTTTACAACCTGTGCGACCATGTGCAAGTGATGTGGCCTTCTAAGCTTCAGCTCCTTCTTCATAATTTTAAGAACCGTGTTATAGGCTTGTTAATATGATTGAGTGAGGGAAGGTATGCGGAGAGTGTCTCGTAGGGCCTTAATAAATGCTAGAAGTCCTTTTCTGCACCACCTCTTTCTCCATCCACCTTCTTCCTTGGTACATAATAAGGCAAACTTCTGAAATCGGTGAAGCCTACAGCTGGGTGGACAGGCAGACACCCACTGTTCATCCTGGGGACATTAATTTTCAAGTTCATTGTAACCATATTAATTTCAGATCTCATTCCCTGGTAGATTGAGAATTCTGATTTTCATTCTTTGCCCTCGTCAGAAAAAAATTATAAATTTGGTGAGAATGAATAAAATCAAAAGATTAAAGGCTTCAGTGACCCATTCAACAGTAGCTAGAAGAACAGGAAAGGAGGATCTGACACTGGACAAGTCGGAAGGAGCTTAAAAGGTCTTCTTTCAAAATACCAAACGGTGCCATCTAAAGTGAAGTGATAGGACATTGAGGCAGCTGAGAACCTCATTGGGTTACCAGGGACCTTGGCTAGTTAGGAGACCATCCAGAGAGGTGCATCCATCGGGGAGAGGCACTGCCAGAAGATGGGCAGTACCTTCCTTTTAAAAGTCATGTACGCCTCCGGCAGGACCCATTTATTTTGCAACTTAAAAAAATGCAACAAAAATTTCCGGTTACCCCAACTTCTATCAGCAATTTGAACAAGCAGAAGTAAGAAGGGCTTCCTGCCATAGTTATTTATGATATGAGTTGAAGTTCTAAAAAAGCCAAACAAGACCAGTCACGATTATTCTCCAACTCCTGTTCCAACGTGTAACTTCGTTTCTTATCCCCAGTGTCTTGGTAAAGAACTAGTTCACGAACACCTGACTTGGCCCTTTAAGTCCCAGCTGCTGTGCTCAAGTCCAACCCACAGGGAGAATCTTAGAACTCCAACTCTACTGACTGAATTCCTATAACAATAGTAGCACGAAGACTGAAATACCGAAAAGAGAAATGCTGAATGAAACATACAGCAGAAAGTTAATCTGTTTGGCATCTTGTTACCTCTCTTCTGAGTATAATATGGGAGGTTGTTAATTGCTTGATTTACTGCAATAGTCATTCTGCCAACAGCAATAAATAAAGTTAATTAATATAAGATAACTCACAGCCAGGGAGGCTAGTAATTACCAGAAAATTAAAGAGAAGTTCTCTTTGTGGTATCTTTAAAAGAGAAGAATACAATTTACCGTCCTCCTCCTTGAGTTATCTATCATTTAAAAAAATTTTTCTTGCCTTAAGCTCTCTGTAGAAATACCCTATATTCTATCATTTATTTTCTTTCCTTCTCTCCATCAAGATGGCCGCACACTGGTCGAGAGACGGTAACTGCGCTAGTCCCATGGGAAGCTGAAATGGCTATAGAGAAAGTGGTCAACCTTATGGAGTTTATTATTATATCTAGTTCCTGTCATCAGAAGGGACCCACCAGGAGAAACAGAGGAAAATATCTTGGCTCTGACCACACAACACATTGTTTTTCTTAATTTTCCTACGTCAGGGCATCTTCTTAGACAGGATTTGGGAGTAGCATGCTGCCATGGAAGCGAGACAGCCTTTGGAGTTGGAGACTTAGGTTGTCCTTAATAGCTGGAAAAAAGTTTTAATAGTTCTTAAACATCTTGAACGCTCAATTTCCTATTCTTTAAAATGAGAACCAACCCTTTTTACGTAAAATTTATTTTGGGATCAAGTGGGATTGTTTCTGAATAAACATGCGCTTTTCTTCTTCCAGCCTACTCTTAGACCTTTTCTTAAAAAAGTATAGCAATTTTTCTTTGTTTTCTTTCTTGACTTGGGTACTGGATAGTTTAGAGACAAACTTATTTCTGCCTTTGCTAAGCATACAACGTGTATCGTGTATACTAACCGTTTGTGACATTTTATCTTTGCTATACTGATTTTTCCTTTTCCCACTACCCTCATTTGAATATTTTAAATTTTATTTCATCTTTTTTGTATATATTTGTGGAGCTACCTTAAATCCTTTCTAAGTGAAAAATTTATGAAGGCACACATGAATACACATATACAAGATTTAATATACACATGCGTATGCTTATGTATATATGGTATGTTAGTTATATGCTGTATTATTCTTTTTTTCTCAGTCATGCTCAGCACGTTTGGTTCACTAATTGTAGTTTTGTCTCCCAGACAAAATCCCAATTCCCTGAGGACATAAATAGATTTTAATCTCAAGTATTTCTTGCATTAAATTGAATCACATAGCTTGGTTATTTCCTTTATTTACGACGACTGCGTGGTCCAATCCCCATATTAAGACAAGCCTGCCCACAGGATATGAGATATATGGCTTGCAAAGCCAAAGCTCTTTCCAGTAAGAGTGGCAATCTTTTTTGCTTTGTACAATAACTACTATAACCATATATCCCCTCCAAAATAAAATAGAAATCCGTTTTTTCACACATAACAAAATATGATGCTACTTTTGGCAAGACGATCTGTGCTGAATGAATCACCAGCTAAAACTTCAGCTATCATATGGGTACAGTGAGTAATTTTGAGGCAAGTGTGGGACATTTCATCTCCATGCTTACGTGAATCTGACTAGTCACATAATATATGCTCGACAAAGACTCGCTGTATTACTTTAATATTGCAAATTAGGGCCAGGAATCTTTGAATCCTTGGCACTATGAGCTTCAGGGATCCTCCTAGCAGCATCCCTCCTATTCTCTTAGTCATGAGATCAAGTACTCAGAGAATTCATTCTTCCATTAGCCATTAGAGCTGATCTCTGTTTAGGCTCTAAAGCCAGCAGTAGACTACTTTTTGAAGGTATATATAAACTAACTAGAAGTTTATCTCTTAGGGGGTTGTGAGACTAAAGATGTGGCTTTAGAGAAGGGTGACAGGATGGCAGGAGAAGGTACACAGATGATATAAGAGAGTTCTATATGAAAATTATGTGAGTGTGAAGAAACTATTTGATAAGATTTCTTATGTGCCATCTCTACCTGATGTTGGAGTCTAATGGGCATACTGAAATTATCTTGAGATCAGATAATACCCAATTTATGATGGGCAACTCAGGTCACATGTTACTTAGTACCCCATGGTCTGTCTCTAGCAAGCTAAGATCTGTTTCCTGAAAGGGAAGAAATTCTTTGCCGAAGAAACTTGGCATTGATCCGAAATCCTGGGTCCCAACCTTGAGACTGTGCTCTCAAGGCTTGCCACAGGATCTATAGAGCATCTTTGTGTATCTCTAAGACTTCAACCTTCTTGGATCTACAGGATCATGATAGCCAAGCAGCTGTGCTACTTACACAGTAACTTGGGGATCATCTAAGGTTAAGTAATAGATGAATGAGAATAATACATCCAAATAATGTATATGTTACCTCTAAAATCCACAGAGACCTTTCAAGCATTATGCCTCCCTCTTAAGAATAGAAGCAAACTTGTTCCACGCTTTGGAGGGTATTTCACACTTCCCTGACTGAGATGGAAGGCCCTGCACAATCATGAAACGTGCTTCTTTCTCTCTGATATACATATATCTTTTTTTGGACTCTTGCTGTTTTCAATTCTCTAAGTCCTATCATCATGTTGCCATTCATGTCATAGAATGACGTTTTGTGAAATGATGAGATAAGCTAGGTATCTGTGGACTAAATTATTATATTGTGCCAGAGTTACTGTAACTCTGAGTGAGGACAGTAAGGGTATGTTGTAATCTCTACTAGGTGAGAGCAAACTTATAATTCAGATATTTTTAGTGTTCGGGAACTTTTTAAAAGGAGAAAGTGGTCTTATTTTGAAAAACACTGAAGGGATTTATCAGCTTGGGTCTCCATACCTTGGGAGAAGTTGCCGTGTTCCACAGATGGTGGGTATGGGGTTGACCCCACGTGCTCACGAGGTTGTGGGAGCTATGCTCTGGGAGGTCCCAAGAAAGCTGGGGGAGGCAGACTAAGTAAGCATCAGGCAGTAGTTCCATATTGCTGGTTGAGGTAGGAGGCAGAAAACAAGGGACATGCCAAGGATTGCTCTCGTTAATAGGGGTTGTTAGATACTAAAACTTTATTCCCATCGGAACTTTCCACGAGTAAGTTCTCAGCTGGGTCATCAGAGTTGGCAGAAACAGAGAGGAGGGACAAGGTGAGTGAGGCAGACTGAGAAACCAATGTTCTTGGTTTTACTGGGAGTGTCAAGGCTGATTGAGAATTCCTCAGCTTTAGGGAGCATGCTCCCCGTCTATGAAATGCGGAGGATATCTAGCACAGGGAATGTTGTTAACAATCCACAGAAAAGGAAATGAACACCTAACATTCTCACTTTGTACCAAACACTTTTTATTCATGACCTCATTGAACATTCTTAAGAGCCCTGGGGGACAGATAATATTGTCTCTATTCTATAGTTGAGAATATCATCCAAAGACCCCATATTATGAAGAGAAAATATTGCTGAAGTCATACAGCTTGGATCTGAAGCCAGTTTGTGATGAGAGTTCAGTTTAGACCTTTAGATATCCCAAGAACTGAAACAGCATCTTCCCTTGTGTGACTCAATAAAGCCAACAACAAACCATAAAATAAACGTAAGGAAGCCCAACGAAACCTGATGACTACTCTGATAACTGTTTTGATATACCAATTCTTCACCAGTTGGATTGTGGGTGCCCTTACTTTGCTGTTGCTTTAAGAATAGCCTTAGCCTGCTCTCCAGGTAACTAAGTATTGTACATAACAGCAAGTAAAGTATAAATTTGCAAGAATAAGCTGTGATTATTGTTTTATAACAACGATTGTACTATGGATAATTACTTGTTGTATTATTTGTATTTGAGAAGGTTAATTGTCAAAACCAAGTAACAGCGAAGTGAGGTTGGGAGGTCAGCGCAGGTACATGGCATCTGGCAATGATCCCAGATCAGTATTCTGTTGTAATATGATATACAGTGGATTCCAAGATAAGTTCGGTCAAACTGTGTTTCTTCAGTTCCTAGTGGAGCCTTCTCTTTCCACATCACTGCTTAACCAATGGCCAACCCCCTGTCAAGATCCAGTTGACAATTTGCTCCCAGAAAATGTTCTTAGATAATTGAATATGTAGAATATCACAGCACTTAGAAATGGAACTTATAATCCATCTAAGAGGCAATGTGATATAAAGAAAAGAACTTATTATATTGAATTTCTTTTCTGGTTTTGAACTCAGCAGTTTAAAAAATCTTAACTAATTCTTTTTTCCTAATTTTCATATGAAAATGTTCCTCCTCCAACTTTTTAAGTTGAATACTCAATTTATTTTTGTCATTTCAAAGCTAAAGAAATATAAAGATTTAAGGCTAAGAATTTCATTTTAAACACAATTTGGGTTATATCCCATAAGTTGATATAAAAGGTTTACTTTGTTATTCTTTTCTACATTGCCTCTAATCATATTATTTTCTTTCTCTTTTGTCCCAGGGTTATTTAGTTTTTCTTGGCTTTTAATTATGACGGTAAATTTTTAAAATATAAACTTCTGTTATTTTTTAAAATTATATCATTGTCACTAAAAAATATTACCTCTAGTAATTATTGAAATTTGTTGAAGTTTTTTTTACCTTTTATAGGATAAAATTTTGTTTCATAAGCGCAGAAAAAAAAAAGATGAATTTTACATAAATAGGTTTAGGAGCTTGTCATTTATATATGGACATTTCATTATTCCTATTTAATGCTTCTTTGTCTTGAATTTTCATTTGTTTAATATTAAAACTATGGTTCTTTCTGTCTTTTGAAAAAATTTACTTTGATATATGTGTATTCATTTTCTCTAATTTTTCTTGCTTAGTTTTGTCTTATTTGTCTTAATGAAATAACTTACTTTACTGTTCATGCCAATCTCCAAATTTTTGATTTAAATGAGGAATTTAATACAGTTAAGCTATTGCTTAATAGCTTTAACTATTGCCATAGTTAAAAAATCAGCCTTACTCTCATAATTTTATCGTATCGAGTTTTCCATGTTGTTTCTTTTCTTTCCTTAATGTCTTTCATTATATGAATATATTTAGCTTATTTTTCGTTATGCCTATTATTTCTAAAATTATATAATTTATTACTTTGACAATTTGTTTTATGTTTCTCAAAAGCATTTTCCAAATCTATATATCTTTAATTATCAAAGTGAAAAATGAACTGACGTTATGTTTGTGTACCCTTCAGGCAAGAGTTTGGGAACATTTTTGTTTATTTCAGTCTTTCCTTTTCACCTTTGCATTTTTAAATATAATTTTATTAGTATAATGTAACATAATTTGTTAATAAAACTACAGCTATTTTATCAGTTTCAGATGATTAAATCTTACAATATATATCTTCTCTTTTAATATACATTTTAACGCATGCATTCCTTTTGTACCAGATTTACAATTTTAACAATTAATTGGGTGTTTTCCTGGTTGTAAGACACATCATTATTCCTTCTGTACAATAGTTTTTCAATTCTTGAGCTCTTATTTTTGTTCAGAATGGTAATGTAACTTCAAGAATTTTTTTTTTCTTTTGCTAGAAGTGTTTTTGGGTATTACATTTTTGGAGCATTTGCCTATCTGCCAAGAAAATTTTAATGACTATAAAATTTTTACGTAATAAACTCCCTCCCTTCATCATTCTGTAAAGTTATTCCATTATCTTCTAATTTTTAGTGTTACAGAGGAGAATTCTGAGGTCAGTGTGATCTGGTTCCTTCGTAACTATAAATTAAAATTATTTTGGTTGTAAGGAAAGGAAGACTCTGACCAAGTGCTATGGACTGAATGTTTGTGTCCCCCAAAATTTATGTGTTGAAATCCTAAAGCCCCATGTGATGATATTAGTGGCTGGGGCCTTTGGGAGGTGCTGAGGTCCTGAGGTGGAGATCTCATAAGCGGAATCAGTGATCTTAATGAAAGAGACCCAGAGAGATCCCTCTTTTCTTCCATGTGAGGACACTGCGAGAAGTCGCTGGCTATGAACCGGGAAGTGGCTCTTCGACAGAATGAAACAATTCTGGTGACTTGACCTTGGCATTCCCAGCCTCTAGAAATAAATGTCTGTTTTTATAAGCTACCCCGTGTCTCTGCGTGTGTGTGTTGTGTGTGTGTGTGTTGCGCGTGTGTGTATGTGATTAAGACACCAACTTAAGAAAACGAGAAATTTATTGAAAGAATTATGTTACAGATTGAAGGAAGGGCTGAAATCTAAGCTTTGGGAAGGTCAGAAACCAAGATAAGTGCAGATGCTTCATAGATTTTTCTAGGGTGGTACTATTAAGGTAATTTAGCTCAAACACTTTCAATAACTCAATGTTTGTTTCTAAGTTACCCATTCTTGGGAGAGAGAATCAGACTGGTCCAGCTTGAGCTGGTCATCTACCACACCATCGGCTTGGCAGGATGTTGAACTCCAATAGGCATGGGAGCCCCCAGTGAATGTTGGAGACTCACCCAGCAGGAAGGTGTCATTTAGAACTGGGGAGCCAGGCTGACTATTGCCCATTGCAGCAACTTGATTTTTTTCTGCATGAAATTTTACACTATTTTTTTTCTTCATTTCTGTTATTTAAGAAAAGGCTGTCCGAGTGGGTTTAGAACCCCAGATTTTGCTTCCGTTCAGGAAGATTTTCTTCTAGCATGATAGGTTTATTTGTTTATATTTCCTTTGCACTGATATCTTTCTCCAAAACCCCAGTCATCAAAATATTACATGTTCATTCCTTGTACTCCTTATCTGAAACCTTATTGGTGACCATGTTTTTATCTTTTTCTTTTGTATTCTAAGAGAGACTCTCAGTCGACAGCTACATTAAATGACTTGTTGCAGTATCCATTTCTGTTTTAAAAGATCCCAAACAAGAAGTTTTAAAATAAACTTTTCTTGTGGAATAATTGTACATTTAAAGAAAAGTTGCCAAGATAGTACAGATAATTCCTGTACACCCTCGCCCAGTTCCCCTCAAGGTTTACACCTTACATTACCGTGGAACATTTGTCACACTATGCAACCAACATTGGTAAGTGTATTAGTTTCTTACTGCTGCTGTAACAAATTATCACAACATTAATTTAGGCTGTTGCTGTTCTAGAGACCAGAGTATAAATGCAAGGTGTTGGCAGGTCTGTGTTTCTTCTGGGAGGTCCAGGGCAGATGTTCTTCCTCGACCTTTTGGTTTTCTAGAGGCCGCCAGCATCTCTTGATTTGCAGCCTCTTCCTCCATCCTCAAGGTGCATCACTCCAACCTCTGCTTCTGTCATCTCATCCCTTCTTGTGTTTTTGACCGTCTTGCCTTCCTCTGACAAGAACCCTCACGCTTACATTGCAGAGCTCACCCAGACAATCCTGGATAGGCCTTCATCTCCAGACCCTAAACTTAATCACCCGTGCTTAGTCCCTTTTGCTATGTAAGGTAACACAGTCACATGTTCCAGGCACTAGGAAGGGAATATCTTTGGACGGGGCATGATCTAACCTACTACAGAACATTATTATTAATGAAACTCCAGTTATTCAAATTTCAGTTTTTTTACTAATGTCCTTTTTCTGTTTCAACATCCAATCCAGGATACCAAAATGAATTTAATCATCATGTGTCTCCACAGCCTCCTTTGGTCTGTGGAAGTCTCAACAGTCTCAAAAAAAGATTTTGTTTTTTTTTAGTTTTTAAATTATCTTGTAATTCTTCCCTATATTATTCACGGATCTTTTAAATTCATCCTGCTATATCTTATTCCATTTGGTTCTTACCTTATAATTTTTTGCCTTTATTTTACTTCTCTTATTTCTCCTTTGTCCCTACTATTTTGGAAACCAATTATTTTGCATACTATTGAGATGTCAAACAGCTTCATAAAATTCCTCTTTTTGTCTTGCAGTAGATGTTTTTGGAGTACTGATCTTTCTCTGAGTCATCAGGAGATGTTTCCTTGACTTTATTCTCAGTGTAGCTCTCAAATATGCTAAAAATGGTGTATATCTAGTGTTTGCCAACACACAGGGTGTGTGGGTTATACTCCTCTCAAGTGTGTGTCTACGTTGCTGCTAGAAGAATCACTTTCTCAGATCAAGAGATAGAAGATGTAGGTCTCTGAGACATAAGG
>NW_011888907.1:1910075-1943371 GCF_000151845.1 Pteropus vampyrus | reverse complement strand
GCTGTCCGAGTGGGTTTAGAACCCCAGATTTTGCTTCCGTTCAGGAAGATTTTCTTCTAGCATGATAGGTTTATTTGTTTATATTTCCTTTGCACTGATATCTTTCTCCAAAACCCCAGTCATCAAAATATTACATGTTCATTCCTTGTACTCCTTATCTGAAACCTTATTGGTGACCATGTTTTTATCTTTTTCTTTTGTATTCTAAGAGAGACTCTCAGTCGACAGCTACATTAAATGACTTGTTGCAGTATCCATTTCTGTTTTAAAAGATCCCAAACAAGAAGTTTTAAAATAAACTTTTCTTGTGGAATAATTGTACATTTAAAGAAAAGTTGCCAAGATAGTACAGATAATTCCTGTACACCCTCGCCCAGTTCCCCTCAAGGTTTACACCTTACATTACCGTGGAACATTTGTCACACTATGCAACCAACATTGGTAAGTGTATTAGTTTCTTACTGCTGCTGTAACAAATTATCACAACATTAATTTAGGCTGTTGCTGTTCTAGAGACCAGAGTATAAATGCAAGGTGTTGGCAGGTCTGTGTTTCTTCTGGGAGGTCCAGGGCAGATGTTCTTCCTCGACCTTTTGGTTTTCTAGAGGCCGCCAGCATCTCTTGATTTGCAGCCTCTTCCTCCATCCTCAAGGTGCATCACTCCAACCTCTGCTTCTGTCATCTCATCCCTTCTTGTGTTTTTGACCGTCTTGCCTTCCTCTGACAAGAACCCTCACGCTTACATTGCAGAGCTCACCCAGACAATCCTGGATAGGCCTTCATCTCCAGACCCTAAACTTAATCACCCGTGCTTAGTCCCTTTTGCTATGTAAGGTAACACAGTCACATGTTCCAGGCACTAGGAAGGGAATATCTTTGGACGGGGCATGATCTAACCTACTACAGAACATTATTATTAATGAAACTCCAGTTATTCAAATTTCAGTTTTTTTACTAATGTCCTTTTTCTGTTTCAACATCCAATCCAGGATACCAAAATGAATTTAATCATCATGTGTCTCCACAGCCTCCTTTGGTCTGTGGAAGTCTCAACAGTCTCAAAAAAAGATTTTGTTTTTTTTTAGTTTTTAAATTATCTTGTAATTCTTCCCTATATTATTCACGGATCTTTTAAATTCATCCTGCTATATCTTATTCCATTTGGTTCTTACCTTATAATTTTTTGCCTCTATTTTACTTCTCTTATTTCTCCTTTGTCCCTACTATTTTGGAAACCAATTATTTTGCATACTATTGAGATGTCAAACAGCTTCATAAAATTCCTCTTTTTGTCTTGCAGTAGATGTTTTTGGAGTACTGATCTTTCTCTGAGTCATCAGGAGATGTTTCCTTGACTTTATTCTCAGTGTAGCTCTCAAATATGCTAAAAATGGTGTATATCTAGTGTTTGCCAACACACAGGGTGTGTGGGTTATACTCCTCTCAAGTGTGTGTCTACGTTGCTGCTAGAAGAATCACTTTCTCAGATCAAGAGATAGAAGATGTAGGTCTCTGAGACATAAGGTCGATGGAAGGAGAAAAGAAAATGTTTTCTTATCTAATTCCAGATGTTCTCTATGAGATGAGGCTTGGCCAGGTTTCTTTTGTGCTAAATACAACTGCTTTATTTTCAGAGAAGGTCCTTCCAACTTTCTGTTACTACATTGTCCCTTAGTGTATTTTGTAATTGTTGTTAGGTCTTAGTCCATTCCAGTTGCTATAACAAAATACCATGGTCTGGATGGCTTATAAATACCAGAAATGTATTTCTCATAGTTCCGGAGGCTGGGAAGTCAAAGATCGAGGTCCTGGTAGATTCCTTGCCTAGAGAGGAACTAGTTCCTGGTTCATAGATGGTTATTTTCTTGCTGTGTCCTCATGTGGTGGAAGAAATGACTGAGCTCTGTGAGGTCTCTTTCATAAGGGCACGAATTCCATTCATGAGGGCTCCACCCTCATGACTAATCACCTCCCAAAGCCTTCATTTTCTAATGCCATCACATTGTGGGTTAGAATTTCAACATATGAATTCTGAGGGGACCTAAACATTCAGCCCTTAGCACTGAAGGTAATCTTTTTTATTTTGTCCAAGGCATACAAAGCAGAAATCTGGAACTCACAGATGAAAGAGCACATTTGAAAGTTATCAAACATAGAAATGGTGTTTAAAGCTACAGGACTGATTGATAGGGAGAGAGTATAGTCAGAGAATTCCAAATGCTCAGCATTGAGCACCAGGGTACTCCATATGTTCACAGCTACATCAGCTCTATTTCAGGGAGTCCAGACCCAAAAGCAACTTATGTGAGAAAAGTCCTCGTTTATCGAATGGAGTACTAGCTCAATGCTCAGCTCCTGAAAGCAGAGGCATATTCTAGAGTGTAAATAACTATTCTAGCGTAGAAAGGAGCTCCATAGTCAGAGAGAGCTGGGTTCAAATATGGATTGGCCATGCCTACATGTAAAGCCTCGAAGGTATCTCTTACCTCTTTGCGGCTAAGTTTCTGCATCTATAAGATGGGTCTACTGAGAGGGCTTATCTCAAAGGACTTTTTAAAGACTTCACTGAAATATAATTAATATTCAATAAACAGCTCGTATTCAAAGTACACAATGGATATGTTTTGCCACATGTATGCATTCATAAAACTTTCACCACAATCAAAATAATGGACATATCTATCATCCCTTCCTTTGTAATCCCTCCATCAAGCCCCTCTCCCACCCTCACCCTTTGCCAAGGCAACCACTAATCTGCTTTCTATCACTACAGATTTATTTATATTTTTTTATAACTTTATATAAGTGGAATTATACAAGATGTACTTTTTTTCTTCTGACTTCTTTCACTCAGAATAATTATTTTTATATTTATTCATATTATTGCACATATCAACATTTTATTCCCTTTTCTCACTGAAGCTCAACTTTTTAATCATTTTCTTTTATAGATAATGCTTTCGGTGTCATATCTAAGAAATATTTGACTAATCCAAGATGACGACGTTGTCTCTTATGATTTCTTCTAGAAATTTTATAGTTTTTGATTTTACATTTAGATCTCATCCCCTAGAATTTTCATTTAATTCAAAATAATTTCTAATTTGGCTTTCGATCTCTTCTTTCATCCGAAGATAATTTAGACGTGTGTAATTTAGTACACAAATATTTAGTAAAAAGTTTTTTCAAATATCTTTCTATAATCAATTTTTAATTTAATTTCATTGTGATCAGAGAACCTACTTTGCACGACTTAAATTCTCTTAAGACTTATTGAGATTTTTTAAATCCACAGAATGTGTTATATTTTGAAAGGTGTTCTGTGTGCATACTCTCTCCTTTAACACTTTTGCATCATTATCTTATGCTCTGCATTGTTTCCAATGAGAAATCTGCTGGGGTATTTTTGTATTTTTGTTTTTTCCCTTATATTTGCTCTTCTTTATCTCTTGACTTTTTTTTTTCTAGCTCATTTAAGATTTTCTCTTTATCACTGGTTCTAAGCAACTTGATTCTGATGTGCTTTGGTGAATTTTCCTGCATGTTTCTCGTGCTTGGATTTTGTTGATCTTCTCTTACTAAGATTTAGAAAAAGTTCCGCCATTATTTTATCAAATATTTTTTTTCTCACTTTCCTATCTGGAACTCCTATTACATTTATATTAAGTGTTTGACTTTGTCCCTCACCTTACTAATGCTCTGTTCATTGTATTTTTAGTTTTTTTCCTCTTTGTATTAATTTGAATAGTTATATTGTTATTCATTCAGGTTTACCAATCGTTCTGCAATGTCTAATCTGCCATTAATCCCATCTAGTATATTTTTCCTTTGAGGAACTGTAGTTTTTATCTCTAGTGTTTCTACTTAGAACTTTTTTATCTTCCATGTCTCTACTCAGTAAGCTTATGCTTTCTTCCAGCTTCTTGAACATATGGAATGTGATTATAATAACTATTTTAGTGTTAATGCTTACTAAGTCTTTCATCTGTGTTTTTTTCTGGTTCTGTTTCAATAGACTGATATTTATCTTCATCATAGTTTGTAATTATTTTGCTTTTTGCATGTTTGGTGATATTCAATTGGATGCTAGACATTGCACTCTTACATGTTGCATGCTGAATATTGTTTTATTCCTGAGATTTATATTATAAATTTATATTATATTATAAACTATAAAATATTCCTGAGATTTGTTATAAAATATTTCTGAGATAAGTTATAGTGAACGTTTGATCCTTTCAGTGTTTTTTTTTTTTTTTAATAATTTTGATAAACAGGACAAGAGAAACATTTAGTCTAAGGCTAACTTTTCCCCACCACTGAAGATCCTGCTGAGTATTCTACCCAACACTATGTGAATTATTATTTTTTCCACTCTCATTGGTAAGAGTAGGTACTATTCCTGTCTCTATGTGAAATCAGAGAGTTGTTACTCCTAATTCTTTCAGGTGGTTTTTCCCTAGGCTGGGACAGTTTTCTCATGTGCATGGGTTGATCAGCCTTTAACGGGAGCCCTGTGCATATCTCAAGTTCTCTCGAAGTGCAGTTCTCTCTTTTCCTTGTCTCTGTCCTATGAACAGAAGCCACCCTAACCTTCCCAGATTCCCAATTCTGTCTCCTCAACTCGGTGAGGTCACTGGGCTTTGCCTGGGCTCCCCCTCCCTGTGCCATGGCCTGAGAGCCCTCTCTAGGCAGTGAGCTAAAACAATCATCGAACTCAACTGGTTTGCGTCTTATGTCTCAGGGGACCCTACTCTTTGTTGCCTGGTGTTCAGTGTCTTAATGATTGTTGTTTCACATACTTAATCCAGATTTTAGTTGTTGTTTTTGTTTTGTTTTGTCTTTTAGATATGCAGGTAAATCTGGTCACTGTGACTATATCTTGGCCAAAAGAGGAAATTACCACAAATATTTTTGTAAAAATTAAATAATATAGTACAAGAGAAAATCTTAGTATAACCTATGACACATGGGAATAAAAACTGGAAACATTTTTTAAATCAAATTATAAGAATTTATACCCAAATAGGACTTCTAGATCAAGAGAAAGAACATTTTTGTTTTCTATTCTGTTCTGGCTGGATCCCCCCAGGAGTACTAGATTCACTTCCTATCACTACATTTTTAAAGAGATCCTGGCAAAATGTAGACTATCCAAATGAGAGCCACAGGACAGCCTGTGGAGGTGACAGCCTAGGAAAACAGTTAACAAAATGGCACACGTTCTGGTAGCTGATGGGCCCTTACGTGGAAGAGGAAGTGGATGCTGGTTTTAGAGGGAAGGAGCAGGATCAATGGGCCGAAGTTATAGGAAGTCTGATTTTGAATCAACAGTAATATAGCCAGTTTCCCGAATAGTCAAAATTAGTGGGTTATAAACATTTAAACATTTTTTTCTTTTTCTCCAGTGAATTCCTTGAACCGCGGTTTGACCAATCCAATGTTTTGACAAGTCACAATGGCATATGCCACGTTATTTTTCTTTAATTCAATAAAGTCCATGTTAAATTTAAACGTTGTCATCTCTCCCTTTCCCCTCAACTCAGGTTTGGCCTGGCTCAGGATCTTCGGTGTGACCAGGCTAGGTTTAATCTGTTATTCCTTCTTCCTCCCACATTGTTTGTTTGTTTTATTGTTGTCGTTATTGGAGACTGGTAGAAGGGGACAAGATATATCAGAAGAAGTGGTCTTAACTGCATGGCCTTAACTTGCGGCATCCATGATGTGGGGTCTCCATGTAGATCTGGGCCTACCTGGAGGTTCTTGATCTAACATTCAGCCTCACTTTGGTCGTCTTGGTAACTATGGATTTCTCAGAGAGAAACGGTCATGTTTTATGGGAGCAGGAGATCACACCTCAACCCCCTCTTCATAGGGCCCACAGTATGTGCTTCCTGTTATTACCTGAGTATTTTTTCGTATGAAGCTCCTGAAGCTGCTGAGGTCCTCTTGCTGAGGAAGGTGCTCCATCTTTTCCCCCAGGCACCCCGCTCATGGCCTCTATTCAGCCTCCTGGGTCAGACTACTCCAGCAAACCATTTTCCCTCAGAAATGCCCAGGAAGGAATCTGACACCACCTTTAGGTCCAGGTCCATCTCAAACTTCAAAATATTCATGTCAAGTTTCCTTCATCACTCCTAGGGTACCACAAGGGTGGACTTGTAGTGTTCTGCAGTTCAGTAAGAACCCAGCTGGGGAAGGAGAGCTCGGTGTCCATTCCTGTAGGCATCCCAGTGGATGGAGCTTCATCGTTTAGCCTGGTGAATGGCTGAAAGTGAGTTCAGGCACACAATTTAAATAATTTCATTTTTAACCTTTCTTAGTATCTGCTTATATAGATTGGCAAAGAGTTGTAGGGAGCAAAGTGGAATTTCAGACTGTGGTGGATAATTGCAAGGCTGCTTTTATCATCTCTTAGCTCAGGAGACAGTAGCTGGCTTTAATTGTTGGAGGCTCCTATCAAAACATTTAGAACAGGCTCGTTTTTTTGTTTGTTTTTTAGTTTTGGGCTCTGGTCACCAATTCTAAGGAAACATTCTATTATATTGGAATAAGATGTACCTAGAAAGATTTTTATAATAGTTAGAGGTGTCCCTAAAGAGACCGAACTAAGCTGAAAAGCAGAGAGCTTCCTGATTATTGATTAAGTTTGTTGTAAAGAAAATTCCTGTTTGTGAAAAACATGCAAAGGTAGTTCCCTCAAATTTTTTTCCCATTCTAACATTTCTAGAGGTAAACAGGGTTTTGTTTTTGTTTTTGTCTGTGTTTGCGTGTATGTGAGGGTACAGTTAAGAGGAAAGAGGACTCATTGAATTCTGAGTCCTCTTATCCATTTAATGACTCCAGAAATATTTATTGGGTGTCTACTCGGTGCTGGGTACTATATGAAGATATTGTGATATGATGATGAAAGGCAAAAGTAAAAACGATGTGCAGCGAAAATATAGAGAGGTACCTGCTACCCAAATGAACAGCCATCTGCCTGTATTCTCATTTTCCCTAGATATTTCCCAAGCAAGATGCTATGTTACATATTTGGCTATGTGGAATGTAAAAAATTATATAATGTGGTGTAGTCCCTGTCCTCAGGGCTTATGATAAAATTAGGGCAAGACTAATACATAAAAACAGTTAAATTTCATTATAAGAATTAAATAAAATGACACCATTGTGTGCAAAATCCCAGAGCCATTCATGGCTGTCAACAAGATTCTGCAGAAAATGAATTTTGTGAGGCTATCAGTGGAACTGCAATGATCAGAGGAAGCTCAGTAGAAAAGATAAGACTTGTGCATGTGAAAAACCTCAGAATCCCCTCCTCTCCCTTCTTCAGGAAGAGCTTAAGAGCCAAGGTTTAAATAGTTCCCTAGTTTTCTGTGGGAACATCCTATTCTCTAGATAACGAGATGCTAGAGAAGGGTAGCATTTTCCCTCATGTTTGCGTAGGACAAGCCAAACAGTTTAAAATAAGAATCTCCAAGATGGTCTGTGGGTGATGTGAACAGCAACTTAACCAGCTCTGTTATTATTAGGTATAAATCATTTTAAGTGAGTGGAAGTGGCTGTTCTATAAAAAATGTAATCTCTGAGTCATTCTCCATGGATTGCAAGCCTTGGATGCTGAGCCTCCAACTTCAAGTGGATGCCCTTCCCCAATAAATAAAGGTAGCAATTCTCTTATTATGTTGATGACCCTTTTCTACTCTCATCTGTCGTGTGAGCGAGGAGAGGATAGTGATCTTTTGTGCACTAACAAGGAAAATGTCTGGATAATTCATTTCAAGGGTATCTGAAAGTAAACAAGAATCAAAGCTGTATGGTTAGCAATACTAAATAAAACCCCCTTCCCAAGAGCACAATTATACATACTCTCTGTCCAGTTCTGTCTGAGTGGCTGATATTCTAAAATATTGACGTCCTTGACCAATTAGATTCCACAGGATCTGAAATTCCAACTTCTTTTGTTTTCTCTTTCCCTGGGTTCTTTGATATACAAGTAAAAGATCTATTTTTAATTGCTAGTGAAAAGTCGGACCTGCTTGCACTGGTTGTCTTGGGAAGAAAGCACAGAAGGTAGCGGGAAAGGAATGTGTTACAGCCTGAGAAAAACGTTGATGTATTTAGAATATACTATTCATGAAACATTGAAAGTCAGACTAAGAATAGGAAAATGCAATGACCAATGCAGTCCACTAGGACCTCCTAAGAGTATGCTTAGTACTTCTATAAAACAGGAAGGAGGGGAAGCTTGTCTCATTTCGGAAATCCTTCTCACCATGAGTACTTCCCTGGTCCTTCTGGACGTAGAATGGCTCCTTCTTCTGAGCTCTTCTGGTTCTTTGCTTGTGTCTTCACTTGGCACTTTCTTCTCTTGAACACGAACTCAAGTAGAGCATATTCATGTCCATTTCCCCACTAGACTTGAGTATCAAAGGTTATAAAGTCCTAAGGTCAGTGACCATACCCTTGTCACCTCCGTGTCTTCCAGTGACTAACAGGCATTCATTCAGTTATTCCATCATGGAGTCACCTGGGCAGATGGTCATTCAGTCTAATACGATCGTCCATCATATGCTAAGCCCTGAGAACACAATTTGGCTTGGCTCTCACAGAGCTGATGGAAGAGAATGAAAAATGAAAATGGTAAGTATCTGGAGATTAATAATGCAAAATAATTTTAAAAATTATTTTTTATCTAAGGGAGTCAGAAAGGGTATAACAGAAATGTGCTGAAGGCCCTTGACCATGAAGTGGAAACTGCACTAGGGGTCCCTGTCATGAGCGAGGACTCCTGTGTGAGGGATGATGGCTGGCTCCAGAGAGCGTGGCCAGGAGAAGGTGGGACCTGAGAGCTGAGTGTGACCCAGCGTTTACATGCTGATCCAGGAAGTCAGCTAAGTGGGAAAGACGTGATGAAGGCAGTTGTGAGGAGGACAGAAAGTGATACTTAGGCTTCCAATTATCATGAAAGTGTAACTTCAACTGGTCCAGGCTCCCTTTATACCTGGAAGACTGGGAGATTGTCAATAGTCAGCCCTCAAGAGATGTTTGCTTATGGGGAACAGGACCAATGAGTGGGTGGGGTTTATGCTGACTACATTCCTAGAGAGATAATCAAGGGCAACAAGCAAGATGGCTAAGGACTGACTGACCCACAGAGTAAGTTCTCCTAAATACTGAATGAATGAATGAATGAATGAATTAAAGGTAAAGATCTAGGCAGAAGACTTGCTCCATAAAAATGGGATAACACAATATCTAAAGAAGGAGAATAGAAAGTTGTGTCTATTTGAAGAAACTGGTCCCTAACGGTTGATCTTAAAGACATAGGATTGTCTGTTAAGCAAGAGAATTTAAGAAGCAAGGCAGGGACTCAATGTTCCCAGGTTCTGGGATAAGTAAGTAACTTGATCCTAACCCTCTGGTTCAGGTAAGGTTCTCATTGTATTGCAGCCTCAGTCAGAATTAGATTAGGACCTACCCCAACCTGAGCTGGAGGACTGAGTGTCCTGGGGAATTAGGTATGAGCAGACATGAGGTCATAACTAGCAGTATACTGTGCCCTTAGCAAATGATTGAAGAGTAAGAATTGAATCAATTGGCTTTCCGCAAATTGACGGATTGCTGCTGAGGTATCTCACCCCCACTGAATTGACCGACTGTCTTGGGATTGTAATTGATACAGCCCAGAGCCCCAGGGAGAAAAACCCAGAGATGGGTTGTTGGGAGCATTGATGATCTGAATAGATTGAGCACCAAACAAGAAGCCATTGGGATGTTGCTGCTACAGGTCCAATTCGTTAGCTTTGTTTCTAATATCTGAGTTTTAGAATAGCCTGAAAGTAAATGGTCCATTCACAGGGACGTGTGGGATGTTAAAAATTTTCTATTGGTTGCCCTGCTTTGGTGGATATTTAAAGAGACCCATTTAGCTCCGTAACATGTGTATGGAGTTGACGCAGTCGATGTGCTGAGTGCCTTCTGCTGGCCTCTTACCATCCACTCTCCTCCCTTCTCCCCCTGCTCTGTAACCAGGGACAGGGGCCTTCATAGGCAGGTCCCTTACTTCAGAGTATGAAGAGTAAAAAGAGGAGGTGTGCTTATTCCCCCAGCTCCCTCCCTCATTTTGGGCTCCAGTGGGTGGCTTGTTTCTTGCCCAAAGGTCTCAGGTTCTGTTAGACACACGGCGTTCTCCAGGATGTAGGAACTGCTTCCTCCCTTCACCCCTGCAGGCCTAATGGACCTTTAGAGCTCTGTGGTTTTCCCAGCCAGGTCCTGCCTGTGGAAGTAAACCCTAAACCTGCCCACACCTTTGTGAATCGTCTGTTACAAATGAGACAACAGGCCTCCAATGGAGTTGTTGGGTAGCTAGTCAGACATGAGCGACAGGGAGACAAAAGAATAGGGGCCCAGCCTAGAGACCAATCAAAGGACACTCCAGGGGTGGGACTCCCTCCTGGATCCCCAGAGACGAAGGACAGGAGGGCCATAATCTATAGCTGGTTTAATCCAGCCACAGACGCCTGCACAGAAGGTACTACCCTAATTTGTCCACAGTCTAAGCCTCATTATACTGTCATTATAATACTATGTTTGTGCCTGGGAGTTCATGAATCTAATTATAACAAACTGAATTCTGGGTAAGCACATGCGCACTAGACAAAGAGTTAGTTATACAGCAGCCAAGCGTCAATCAAAATGACCTCACTTGCCAATCCCCTAAGGACACCTTTATAACCACCCATCATGGCCCTAATATAACTCAGACCTCTCCCTCCCCTGGGGTTACAGCTCTCTATCTTCTCTGGCTGTGACCTGTGCCCTCCCCACCCCTGGTATGTATCCTCATTTCCATGGGGTTAGCCAGTTTTAGGCTTGACTTGTCTTCTTCCTCATAACGTGCCTTTAATAAACGAATATTTCTCATAACTCACTGAGTCAAAATTTACTTCTTTATCAGTGATAAGGACCTAGAGGTGTGTGTGAGTCACTTGTTTTAAGGCCCATAGCAGCAAACCAAGACATGATACCTAAATTAATTACAGTTTCAAACCCCTCCCTCCCCCCACCCAGGAGTGTGACCTTGAACCAGCCAACCTAGAATTTCCTGGTAAGCGCTAGGGAGTAATAAGAAGAAAGACCCCTTCGCAAGGGAAGCCACCTTGCTCAAAACAAGGCACTCTTTGTGAGTAATTTCCCTTTCTCCACTCCTTCTCTGCCTTTAAAAACCATTCCTGTTCGGCAGCTCCAGGGAGCACCCGTCTAGCTGCTAGATGGTCTACTGCCCAAATCATGAATCGTTCAATAAAGCCAATTAGATCTTTAAAATTACTTGGCTGAATTGTTATTTAACAAGTCGTTATATTAAACTCACTTTCAACTAAAAGCGGGCCATCCACTTCCTTCTGAGGCCCTGCCTGGTGGCCTGACGGTAGGCCTGGCCAGCCAGTAGGTCAGTTCACTGCATTCACTTGTCCACACACGAGCCCGTCCTGCCTGGTGGGCTCCACATCTCAGGAGGTGTGAACGGTCTTAGTGAAAAATCTACTCACACTCCCGGAAAACCACCTTAACACACACATTTTAGGACTCACTGTTAACAGCAGCCTTCATGGTGTAATAACAGAAGCTAAAGCTGTCACTGTTTCTTGCTGTGCAGTCGAATGCTGACCGAGCCTGAATTTCCTCATCAATAAAGTCTGGATAATACCACTGATCTCTCAGAGATCTAAGGAGGATAATCGAATAGCGCGAATAGGCCGAGGTCACTAGTTAATAAGTGGTAGAAGCAGAATTTGAACCCACAGACTTCTGACCCCAAGTTCAGGGCCCTTTCCACCAAACCATATG
Organism: Pteropus vampyrus; assembly: GCF_000151845.1. Classification (NCBI taxonomy): domain Eukaryota; kingdom Metazoa; phylum Chordata; class Mammalia; order Chiroptera; family Pteropodidae; genus Pteropus; species Pteropus vampyrus. Next base: position 1,931,521 of record NW_011888907.1, on the reverse strand, counting down.
TCTCTGGACACACGTTATCTTTGCGCTGCTGACAAGCCCAGTTGTGACTGAACACTGGGGAGAGAGCAGGTGCCATCCCAGATAGGCGCTTGAGAGAGGTACAAAAGAAATAAAAGGCCTTCTTAGGTTTCTGGAGTTTAAAAGTATATTTCGTTTCTTTCGCTAGATTGCAGGCAAACCTGGACAAAGTAATCCTTGACATTATATTGACCGCTTTCATGCACACTATTCTTAAAACAGCCCTGCGAGGCAGATAGTATTTTTAATCCCCATTTTATGAATATGGAAATGGAAGTCAAAGATTATACGATTAATAAACAGTGTCAAAAATTCAAGCCAGTTCTGTCTAGTTCCCAAGCCCGGGGACCGAGCCCGCCCACCATGTTTATGTCACGTAGATGTGCCCAGAGAAGACAGAAGACACGAAGGACTCGCTCCTGGAGAAACGGCTCCTCTTTCTTTTAATAAGATATTAAGCCTTCAAAGGATGCCGAGGCAGTGGTGAAATGACCATTTCCACATTACAAGAGGAGGCTGGTGGTGAGATTTTCACCTAAACCGAGCTGGCTTTCCCTGGGGATGGACCCAGAGACCCATGTTGAGTTTTGAAGAAGGAACGTCTGTGGTCTTGATTTTAAACTAGTCAGAAAATTCTGGGCCACCCCAACTTCCTCCGCGCCGCCCCCTCACGGACACACACACACACACAAACTGGGGAAAACCTGACTAACTGCTCGTCTTGGATTTCCATGCACGCCTGGCTTTTTCTGCTGATTAATAATTGAAAAAAGATGAATAGCAAATTTCCCTCTCGATAATTATCAAATTCCTATATGGGGAGGGGGCATCCTCCCAAGGCTTTATAAATATTGAATTGGGATTCTCTCATCTCTGCAGCCTCTGGCTATGTCTCAGGTCCCCTTTAAACTGGTGGCTTCATGGTTCAGGGCAGCTGGAGTCTCCTGCCACACCAATCAGGAGAGGGAGTTGGGAGTAGCTGCCCCCCGTCTGGGCACTGCCTCCAGCATGGTGAAGCTGACATCATGCTGCTCAGCGCCCCAATCTCTACAAATCTCCCCTTCACTCTGGGTGCAGAGGTTGACAAGGAAGTGTTGAACACTTTCTCTCTGGTTTTTATAGTTTTTTTTCCCCCTCCAAGGGTCAACCACGCCCATTCGAAACGGTGTTTGGACTTGGAGCTTGAGACAAATTACTCAGAGCAGTGACTCCTTAATGTAAATAATTTAGCTTAATAAATAAGTTAAAGTCTACAGTCTCTTCAGCGTCTGGCAGCTCATTCGTCTCCTGTCTCAGCTCGTCAAGCTGTGCCGGCTGCCAGGACTTCTGGGAGGCTGATGGCCTTTTCCTGTCCTGTCACAACAAACAGCATTTTGTAAGAGATTGCCTTTTCAAGTGCTTCCTCCGTGTCTTTGCAATCACTCAGTGGAGTCATTGAAACAAGCAGCCAGTTTGCAGTGGGGCCTTGCATGCAGGGGGCAGGTGAGGAGGGCAGTGACCCTTCTCTGACTGGGGCAGGTCCTGGGGAGGCGGGCGGGTGGGACAGCATGAAGGGGAGGGGAGGAGGGACCCAGGGAAGCCTGAGAACAGATCTGAGAGAATGTGCGAGACGCTGAGACACAGTGAGCACCGAAAACCAGCCCAGACAAGGGAGACAGGTAGGACAGCCATTCAGCTCAGTGGAGACCTGTGTCGAGGCTTTGCTTTGGAAGTCACAGACCCAAGTTCAGAGCTGACAACCTGAGGCAAGTCGCTCCCCATTCTGAAGTCAGCGACCTGCCCTCGGAAGGGAAGGAAGCGAGAGGGAGGGAAGCTGCCTCTCTGTGAGCCCTTACCGTGCATGCGCAGGCCTGGGGGTGGTGCTGGCGGGCATCACTCACTGGATTCCCACAGTAGTGGACAGGCGGCAGGCGCACGGTTGTTCCAGATTCTTTTGGCTCTAGCGTGCTGTGATCCATCTCCTCTAAGCTTGGCAGGACAGGAGGCCCAAGAGTACACACACATCCACTAAAAAATAAAATGGATGTTCTGATTTGAAGAGTCTGCAGCACCTGTGCCATCCATTCCCTCACAAAACTCGCCTCTGAGGGGCATTGACTGCACCCTCCCAGCTGTCCTCCAGGACCATGCAAAGGAGGCAGCAGGCTGAGGCCAGCGCTGGGTGGGAAATTCACTCCTACGCCAGAACGGGGCCGCTCCCCTGAGCACAAACCCCAGCCCCAGGCCACAATCCAATTAAAGTAATTGTCTCCTAAATGGCCCTTGCAGAAGAGAAGCAGCAGCTAAAGGAGAAGAAGGGTGGGGTACGGCACCCTTCAAGGAAACCGGATGGCTCGAAAATGCAAGAAACAATTTCTCTGGATGGAAAATGAACGCAATGAATCTGAGTGCGGCAGGAAATCTTATGAGAAAATAAGACTTTGGGAGGATTTATTGAAAGACATAATTGCAACAAGTATATTGATTTTACATAGATAAGAAAACAAATGTTGGCAGGGATTGAATTTGGTTTATTACATTTATTTCCCCACAGAGTTAATGCATTTAAAGACATGGTTTATTTTTCAAACGGAGAAACATTGTTTTCAGAGACCTTTATTAGGTCCCTGGCAGTTCCCCTGACTTCCTTTTCTGTGAAAATTGATTTGTATGTGGGGTCGAGGGAAGAAACGACTTGGGGTCCTCCTCTTTTCTCGAAGGTTCCAGAACCAAAGATTGTTGGCACGTCCAGGCAGGGAAGAGTCACTGGCGGTCGCTTCCTGCTCTGTGTCCTGCCACAGCCAGGAAGGGAGTCTCAGGCACTAGCATGTAGAGAGAGAAGTCAGTACCATAAGCGGCGGTCATCCTGTCTGCAGACTTCTAGAAGCTCAGACCCAAGTGACTGAGGGTCCACGGCCACAACATCAGTCAGAAAACTTCTGGAAGCAGAAACCAGGAGCCTTGGCCTCTGGCTTCCCTTTCGAAACCCTTGTATACAAACTCCAAAGTCGCATTGATGCCACGGTGTGTTGGCAGTAACAGCGATAACTACCATTTTCGAGCATGTAAAGGAGCAAAATTTACCACCCCAAAATGTGTCTCTTTGGCACGAGAATTATTTTAAGGAAGATAATTTTTAAGAAACAGAAGACACAGGAAGTTTTTGTTTTTACATCCCGCAGCTGCCTACAAGAATTTGGAGAGTCTGTACCAGGAAGAGAGCTATTAGCAAAGACAACTTCTTTTTACATCAGAAAGACTTCTCTGCGTGACTCGGCAGACATTTGTGTTCCAACGGTGCTCTTCCCACCTCCCTATGAACTGTCTTTCATCCCTTTGAAGCCCCAGACAGACCCTTTCTCCTTAGCTCAGGATGGTATATAAGCCTCTATTCCCTGACTTAAAACTTCATATCTCTGGGGTTCTTGTACGTACAAAATTAATTATGTTTTTCTCCTGTTCACCTGTCTTATGTTAATTCGATCATTTGACCAGACGGAGAAGTTAGAAGGATTCTTCCCCTACAAGAGCCCACACCTCGTCAGTACAGTGTTCATCCTTCCCACGGCCCCATAAGGTAGCTGTTGTCTGTATGTTCCGGATGTGGTTATTGGGTCTCAGAGATTAAGACACTTGACAAATTGACCCGCTTAACTCCCAAACTGGTGAGTTTCACTTCTCTTCCATTGCAAGGACTGAGTTTCGTGCCAGTTTTGTGACAAGGTATCTATTTCTGGCTCTGTACAGTGAAAAGAACCCAAGTCCCTGGACCCCCGCGAGGATGTCTCCTCAGGCCTGCTGGTTGTGCTCACAGCTGGATCTGAGGGGAAGCAAGAAAGAAGGGACATGGGCATGAAGAATGGAGACCCCCTTCTGCTGGGACTCTGAGGACCCTTTCAATGACACCAGTGTCTTGGGCTGGCTCATTTAATCGCCACACTCATGTCAGCCTCTTCCCACGCTGACCGTGCTCAGCCCAGCCATCACTGGGCCTGATGTCCATCCCATGTGTGAAGCTAACATAGATAATTTAAGTTAGCGTGTGGGAGCACATTAGGGTTTATAGGGTCCTGTTATATTACTTACGCCATAAATTGTTCTTAAATTTCTAAGGGAGAAATTTTACAGAAGGAGAAACTGAGGTTCAAAGAAGTTAAATTCCTTCCCTAAACTTACACAGCCAGGAACAGGAAGAGCCCGGCCAAGTCCCAGATCGCCTAACAGAGCCCGAGGCTCGGGACTCCACGTAGGACGCCTCACAAACTCCACATGCTCCTGCGCCTTTGTATCTGAACTCGAAACAGCAGCCCTACCCTCCCCTAGGCATGTGGGCACCTATAAAGCATTTCCATTCCTGTCTGATAGCTTTGGCCATGTAAATTATTCGGGATTAATCCTGCTTGCTCCTAAATCTCCCTGCAGCTTTTCACGAGTAACTAATACTTGTCTTAATCACAACCGAAGCACAGCTTTATATGCCACTTGCAACAACACATTCAATTATGATTGATTGGAATTTAAGTTCTGATTTCTCTTAGAACATAATCAGTCCTGAATGAGAAATTTTTACAGTGACAATTAAAATAATGAAAGTGAACTTTAAATGACATTCAAACAGTGTCACCTGGGAATAACTCGGCAGTGCCGGCCTCCCGCTGCATTCTGGGAGTTCCCCTTCTCAGTGGGCTTCGGTCTCGCACTGCTGTTAACGCCTTTGCTGTGGCGTGAGAACCGGGCTTAACTCCTCAGTGGCAGCCCTTCTAAAACCCTCTGCACGTTGCCTGCCCCTTAATCATGTGCTTCTCTGGGCTGATTTATATTTATACCCAGAAGTCATGCTAATTGTGCAAATGTATAAACGGTCACCGAATAACTCCGTCAAGGGACGCTCCCTGCTTTGGGAATCCTCTCCTAGGAAACAGGCAAAGGCCTGAAGGGTCTTTCCAAAAGGTAGATCTGCGCCATTTGAATGCCACGGATCTGAAACATAAGCCCAATATCGAGGTCCCCCTCTGGGTGATAGCTCCTGGGTCTGTAACAAAACAGTGCATGCAGCTGGGAGCCTGGTCTTCTATATCAACTTCCCCGCTTACAGAGAACAGGGGTGGTATGACCTTGGGCATTATTCCTATGTGAACTTGCCACACACAAAATGAAAGAAAAGTCCATCTAAGACAGGAGCTTATGTTTCCATCTTAGAGTCTTAGCCTGCCTTGTTTTCCCTTCCCTACCCAGGTCGACAGGAAGCCTATGCCAATCAAATTGCCCTGGCACCACAGACTTTTAGTGCCACTGGATTCCATCCCGAACACATCACTTTAGCCTCTGCATCGCTTCTTCATCACGTACCGGGCTTCCCTGCCAGTCTCGTTTTAACTCGTAGTCTTGACTTGACCTGGAATGCCTTCATCCCGCTGTCTTTCCTGTATCCCTAACCGCCCATCCTTGCAGCTCAGCGTGTTGTGCCCATCTTCGCGTGGACGGCTTCCGTGACAGTGTCAAGCCAGCCCCGCTCACTCCTCTCCTCGGCTGTCCTTGAACATTACATTTAATTTACACCTTATTAAGACGTCATCAGTCTTATTGTGTTAGAACCACACATATCTTGTTTATTTTTGATCAACTATCAGTTATAGAGTAACAAAGATGGTTAGCGAGATTTTAAAAACCTGGCAGAAAATGTTTTCTTATTTTTGGGAAATCCCTGAAAGCCTGTTTTGAGTTCATTCTCTTTATTTCACAGCTGAACAAACCGAGGCTCAGATGTTGTTCTATTGCTCTCCGATGACTTCATTACAAGTGATTCTCCCCCACTAGATTGTAAGCAGAGGTCATATTTTATACTTTTCTTGTATGTGTCACAGTATTAAGCATAGCTCTCAGGAGCTAGGGCCAGAGCCAGTCAGGTCTCACCGGGGAAATGAGTGACAGTCTTCACAAATTTGAAGGGCTTTTAATAAAGAAACTTTTACAAAGATCTGGGTGTGGGTTATGGAAAAGCATAGTACCCCAGATCTAGCAACTCAGAGGAGGCATTACAACCCCTGGGTCTGAAGGAGCAGAACCTTGGAAGAGTAGCTGTTAGGAGGAGGCCATCTAATAAAAACCGTGGCTTTGGTAAAGGGAAGAGGAATCTCCATCAGTCATCGGAGACTCGGTGAGAAGGAGCCCAAACACAAATATCTTGATCTTTATCTGCCCCCACCCTCTGATCTCCTGCTTGTGCCTCCCAGTGGCCAAACTCAACGTGAAGTTAGAGGGCTACCGACCATCCCAGTCTGCCAGGAACTGACGAGCGTCCTGCGGTGCAGGGCATTCACTGTTAAAACTGCAAAAGTTTTGGTCAAACCAGGAGGGTTGATCACCCTCACAAGAGAGCAGTCCATAGAGGCCAGCCTCCTGGACAAAACAAGAAATATATAGAGTGAATTTAGAGGAGAAATCAGGAGCTTTACGCTATGGGGCCACATTAGATATAGATATATAATAAAGAACCATGATTATTGATATTTATGAGTCTGTACTTATTTCTTCCTGATTTATAACCTCAAGGCCAAGTTAGAAGACTATGACAGATAAATAGGATTTCCTGATGTTTTGATTTCCTTCGTTTTAGCTCATTTCCAGTGGGCCCATGGATAACTTCCACCCCATCAACCACTTCAGATACCTTGGAAGGCATTGCTGTCTTTTACTCTTTACACTCACTTACACCAATGTGTTTCTCCAAGTGCCTGCCTTGTGCCAGCCACTGTGTTTAGGTGCAGGGCATGTGCCTGGAAAATAGTGTAGGACCACTGCTCAAGATGCTAACAGGCTACAGAAGGAGACAGGGTTATGTTAGCCACGAGTTAACACTATCAAACTTTACAGTGGCAAATAAAGAAAATCAATACTTTTAGTCCTAATTATGCAATGAGACTGGAGAAGTCCTTTTAACTTGGCTCTAGTTTCCTCTCTTCTAAATGAACATCTGGGATAAAAGGGCCCTGGCTCCCTCTAGCCCTCCAATGCTATGATTCCAGAGAGATCTCTGTGGATTGAGGGAGTCAGTGCAGTTTCCACAGTGGAGGCAAAAACTAGACTCAGAATGAATAATGGTTGTGTTAGCATGATTTGGTGATGACTATATGTCAAGCAGGGAGTATTATTGGCCGACTAATTTTCACAATAATCATTTGAAGTAGATATCGAACATCCAGATTCCACATGTGCTGAATTTTAGAGGGCTTGTGTACTTTTCCCACTGTGATACAACCACTAACTCAGGTCTGTCTGACTCCAAAGCCCATGAACCTCGGAGTCCATTATACCGAGCTGCCTCACCAAGAAGCCTTAAAAGAGGGGTGTGATTTTCATTACTGTGGAAGTAAAGAGATAAAGTCTTCAACTTTTCCTAACCCGGAACTTTCAGAAAAACATTCCTCCTTTCCATGAATTAGATCTCAAATAAATGACCACAATGTTCACTCTTCTCTATTTACAGCTTTTTCAATGTGACTTTGCAGTTCCTTCCATAAATAATTAAAGTCTATTTCTCTTCCCCTTGAATCTGAGCTCTGTGTGTATGCATGTGTGTGTGTGTGTGTGTGTGTGACTTGTTTTGGCTGATACAATGCAGTGGAAATGAAGATACGTCACTTCTAAGCTCAGGTCTCCCGAGACAGTGGGCGATTGCATTCTCTCTCAGAACCCTTCTCAGCCTCCATGTGAGGAAGCTCAGGCTAGCCTCCTGGAAAGAGCACAGGGAAAGAAGCAAGCCACTCCATCTGAGGCCATCCTGTATTCGCCAGCCTCCACCCAACCCACAACATGACTGTAGACTCATGAGTGAGCCCAGCTGAGACAAAAATAACTATTCAGCTGAGTCTAGGCCAAATTGGTTGTTTGCAAAATCATGAGCTAAATAAATAAAAGGGTGTTATTTTAAGCCTCTAAGTTTCGAGGTACTTAGAATGCAATAAAAGCTAACTGTTTTACTCTGTAACTACTAATGCAGTGGAAATGAAGATACGTCACTCCTTCCATCAGTCTGAAGTGATTCATCCAGAGGGGCTGGGCTCCCTCACCTAGACCAGATGCTATCTGGAAGACTTGCCCAGACCCTAACTTTTAAAGGCCATACTCCTCATTCCCTTCTCCCCGAACTAGCTGCCGAAACTCAGCTTGGATGAAGTCAGTGTGCCACATATGTAGGAGTCAGTCTTCCTGAGCACCGAGATCGGTGCTTGGCTATACATAACAGGTTTGGCAGTGTCCAAGACCATTCACATAGTAGACAATAAAGGAATAAAATGTAATATGTTGAAAATTAAGCTTGGAAAAGAATACATAATAGGTTCCCTCGGTGAGGCTGAATCTCTAGCCATCTTAAATTTTTTAAGCCTAATATTTCTTTATGTTTAGAATAGTGGTTGGCTAATTAAAACTTCTATTTTTAAACTTTAAATGTATTTCTCCCTTCAAAACTAACCCAACGACATCCAGAGTTAGGCGCACGGCACATGCCTGGAAAATGGTATCAACAACACAAAATAACAACAATAATAAAACAAACAAACAACATCAATCTGACCCCTGAGCTCTCTCTCAAAGTAAAAAGCTCTGTGAACCAAATTTATATCATTCTTCAAGCTTTCCCAGAATATAATTAACTAAGAACACTAAAATGTCAATAAAGCCAGGGCTTTGGCTATGCTGGGATGGGAAGCCAGGCAGATCTATAGGGCTGTGTGAAGTTGAGTCAGGGGTAGAAAGGCCCAGTTGATTGGCTATCCTAGGTTTGCAGATGGGGACTAGAGTCTAAAGATAGAGTTGAAGGCAGTTGTCAGTCCAAGAAATCAACTCAGTGAGGGTGTTAGCAGGAGCTTCCACTTAGAAAATTCCCATTAGAAAACTCCCATTCAAACTCTCTCTCCAAGCAGAGAGGGGCATATATCAGCCCAGATTTCTGAGTGAGGACATCTGCACTGGGGACATCTGAAACCAGGGATCGGGGCCCACGCATGGAGACCCTGAATAAAACCCAGGTAAGGCTGCTTGACTATAATGGAACTTCGATAAAGCCTGGGAGCAAGAAACCAGAAAAGCTTTGATATGGTATAAGAAAGAGCCCAAATCATTGGGAAATTGAAGTATGCAAGTCAGATTAGAGCCACCACTCCCAAAGGTGTAGTTTATTCTCTATGAAGACCAGGCTGAATCTGAAGATTGAAAATAAGCTGTCGCTACTATGCTGTCTGGGTCGGGAGGGGTGTGGGATAAGCCCTGGCTTGGCCCATGGCCCACTGAACACACTCCTGCAGCCATGGCCATGTCAAGGTACAAATCCACTCAGTAATCTACAAGTGATGCCCGAATTCTCAAAATCAGTTACACAGGACAGTTTCAAATCAATACGTGTTTTTTAATGAAATACAATGTCCTAGTGCTGGCAACACGGGAAACCAGCTCCATTGCCACTGTGATGTCCTACTATGGATGAGCTTATCCGTGAGCTCCATTCTGTGTACAAGGAAGTACGAGGGGTGTGTGTGTGTGTGCGTGTGTGTGTGTGTGTGTGTGTGTGTGTGTGTGTGTCTGGAAGGCAGGCCTGATTATGGAGCACCCGAAAGCACGAGACACTTTTAACCTCACCACAAGGTTCTGGTCTAAATCCCGTCACTGCAGAATAAACACACATTCCCAGCTGAGGCTGAGTGAGTGAAGAGGGTGAAGGGCGGGCCATTCTTGGTGCTGTGCCCCTACCCGGTCCTGATTTCACTCAAACCAAGCACGCCCAGGCTCCCTTCTGCCCTCTGCTTCCATCCTCCCAGCTCCATAGCCGCCTTTCCTATTCCTGTACCTCAGGGTCCTGGGCTGTAATTAGGAATTCACACCAAGGTAATAATGGGTGATAAAAAATTAATGGCAACCCTAAGTGTTAATGGTTATTCAAATCAACTCACCACCAGTAATATACTACTTAATTCACTTGCAATCCATCAGACTTTAGCCCAAAGGAATAGAGTGGTGGACACTCCAGGCTGGCAGGGTAGATATTATGCACCCACAGCTCACGGATCACACTGAGTATGTGCCTGCCTCATACAAGACCTCTGCCCTACGATGTGTCCAAGGAGGGCAACTTACACTCCTTCGTACACTCTCAGTGAAAGCCTGACTCGTGGCTTTTATCTTCTTGGATTTCAATAACAGCAAACACACATTCCATGAGCTCTTACCAGATGCCAGACATAGGTAAGTGCTGCGGATGGTGAGGTGAATCAGGCATCTGCCCTGCCTTCCATCATCTCGCAATCCTATTATGTCTACTTGCCCTGCTGTGTGCGTTCTTTCTAAAATAGAAGTGTGGCACTCCCTTAATCCATGGTATTTACATGCATGCATATGTGTTTGAGATAAAGGATCGGAATAAATGATCTTCTTACGTGAAAGTGAGCAAACAGACCCGACCTCATCTCCACCCTCATGCAGGTTGCATACTGGCTGGTGGAGAAGGAAGGCTATCATATCCAGATACAAAAATAAGAACGCTGAAGTGAGCTGTGGAGGAAAAGGACACGTGCCTAAGAGGCAGCCTGCTTGAGTCTGGGAGTTTGGGAAGGCTTCTTGAGGCAATGATGTTTGGGCTGAGATGAGAAGGGACAGATAAGAATCAAGGTTCAAGGGGGGGGGCGGGGAGCACAGAACATGTGAGGAATCAAGAAGGGACCTGTGTGCCCAGAGCAGAGAGCAAGAGGAAATGCAGTCAGGGCTAAGTGTGGAGAGGCCCGCTCAGCTCTGGTGGGTTCTCGGGGCCAGAGGAAGGATTTGCTTTCTATCTTAACATCCATGGAGAAATGCTGATGGGTTTCAAGCACAAGGCCCCCACAATAGAACACTGTAAGTTTGGGTAAATTATTTCCTTCCTGGGCCTTGATCTTCTGTAAATTAAGAGGTATCTATTGGGTGATATTTTAGGTTCTTCTATCTCTAATATTCTACGATTCTGTAGTCCACAGTTACACCTTGCTTTGGTCACAGAAACATCCTATTCTTCCTCGGGGCACACTGCAGGACTGCACCGCCCCGGCTCCTTGGAGTTAGATGCGGCTAATGGCATGAGAGCATATTTACCCATGGAAAATCCGGGTGGAAGTGTTAAGAGCCAATATTTGATTTCCAACCTCCACGTTGGTCACAGTGCCTGGCCACGTTTCAAGTAGTGGAATATGTGGGTACTGAATTAAGAATAACGGGGAGCACCACTCTCAGACAACCTGTGATGGACAAGAATAGCGATGAACGAAAACTAAGTAAATAAATAAGTTTTTGTTGTTTGAATCCACTAAGGGTTAGGGGATGTTTGTCAGCGTACCACTGCCTGACACAGCTCTTATGCCTGTGCACCAACACACATCATCAAGGACCTTTGAGTCAGTTGTCTGGTCCGTGGTGTACAGTTGATGCTCAAGAAATGTTTTAAAACATGACGACCTTCGAGCTGATGTTTTCCAAGCCATTCATTGTGTGCCTTTGTTTATCCCATCTCTGAAATGGAACTGACCTCACTCCTGGAATTGCAAGAGCTGGAGGCTAACGGGAAATGACAGAGCTCTTGATGTTTGTGAAGAGCTAGCTCTGCAGATGCTACATAACAGAGTGGGCTGGCATGGGCTCTTGGCCCTGGCAAGAACACACATGGAAAGCCTTTGCCAATCTCTCCCTCCAGCCTTTCTCCACCACTCGGTGAAAAACTCCGGGCTCAGAGGAAACTGTTAGGTCTTTCATGCTACAGTGATGAGAGCAACTATAATTAAGTCCTCACAGATCGCACCTTGTTTCGTCAGCCTTTCAGGAGCTATCTGGCATTTCTGCAATGTGAGTCGGGGAGGAGAAGCAGAGTCACTTTCCTCTTTATCCTTTGCCTGCTGAACCCTCAGCCGGCCTCAAGCCCACACCAGCTGTCATCCTAAAGACACGTACACTCACACACACTCACACCACACACACACACCTCTCATACACTCATGCGCACACCCACACCAACACGTGCTCAAGCTACATTTACATTCACCTACCAGACATATAAGAATACACAGTCAAACTGAACACACGCCACACATACACTCATACCATACACTCTTGCACACCACACACACTCACATACATGCCACATACTCACATAATTCACACTCAACACACTATTACAACATTCTCTGTCACACACACCACATGCACACTCACATACCACACACTTATACACATATACCACACACACTTATACACACACTACACACCATACACATACCACACACTCACATACACACTCATACCACACATATACATTAGCACACACTCACACATTCACACACCGTCTTCACATATGCACCATACATACCACACTCACAAACTCACACACACACCACACTCCCTTATGACATACTCTCTCTTACACTCATTATCACACACAATACACTCACAAACACTCACACAAACTCGCATACACAACACTCACAATATACTTACAAACACACACAACACACAAAGACTCAAACACCACACACTCTCTCACACAATCTCTTCCTCCCTCACACATATACACACACATACTCACAGAGCATCAGCGCTGTCATCGGAGGCCAGAAGGAGTCCAGTGGTCATACACTGTGCTCGGCAGAAGCAGAGGCACACTGGGCGAGGTGACCGAGCCTCCTGATTTGGTGGGGGAAGGCGGCCTGTATTGTTGCAAGCTGAGGCTCTAGAACAGGCCGCCCTGTTAGGAACCGGGCCACAGAGCAGGAGGCGAGTGGTGGGCAAGTGAAGCTTCGTCTGTATTTGCAGCCGCTCCCCAGCGCTAGCATCACCGCCTCAGCTCCACCTCAGATCATCAGGCATTAGATTCTCATAGGAGCACCAGTCCCTGGTGCCAAAAAGGTTGGGGACCGCTGCTCTAGAAAACAAACTCACAGGCACACAGCACCCAGTCAACACATTTGTTTCCCTCCACACCATGCAATAGAGAGGACCTGGGATTGGATGGAGGAGCCTTGACTTTGAGACCTGCTTCTGGCAAAACCGTGTGATCTTGGAGAAGGTACTTAAGATTTCTAAGCCTGTTTCCTCATCCATTAAATGGACCTGAAAACTAAATTCAAAAAAATAGGGTAAGCTTTTAAAAAACAGATTTGCAATCTCATAAACTCTGCTCATTTCTGGCTCCTGGCTTTGAAAAGCATCCTGGGGATGGGAGATCTAGTGTCTGGGGAGGGGAGGGCGGATGATGGACAGAGAGGGTGCGGGGAGGAGAGCAGTGAGGCTGTCTCCTGGGATATAGGCCTGTCACATCCTCCTCCTCCTAGTTATGCTCCATTGTTCACCTCTGAAAGCCTCATTGTGGTGGTCGGGAGGCCCTCGCTGTCCCAGCCCCTCCCTGCCTCCACTGACCCCGCCCACCATCCCTCTGCTCCCCGCCCTTACCTCTAGGCATTAGCAATTTAATCATACTCGTGACAACTTCAGGAAGAAAATGTTGTTAACAGGCCTCAAAAGAGAAGAAAAGGGCATCGGCACTCCCCATGCAAGTCTCAAGTAGCTGTGCACATACAGAACCACCTTTCAGAGGCCCCCTTTTTACAGTCCCTGCATGGGATATTTTGTAAGACTCGGGGTCTGCGAGAGTGAGGCCAAGGTCCAGTGTTTTGGACGCCCCTGCCCACAAGAACCTGTGCTGTAATTCTAAGCTAGGCCTCCTCGTTACCCCTGCCATGGACACCAGCGACTGGTCTGCCTTTGGAGAGTTAATGAACTAGGCTGGGCTCAAGTTCCCTCCCTCGCAAGGTGAGGAGGGTGAACTAGATGACCATCTCTCATGCAGAACAACATTACCTGGTGGCTCTCAGGGGACTGGGGAGCCCCTAGGATTTTGTGCAACATTTTTCATGTTTGTTTAGGCATTTAAAGTCGGGGGAGATGATCATCAAGTCAATTCCCAGGGAAGTCTGAGCATTTGAGGAAGGTCCACATCAGAGGAGTGAGATGAGGAGTGGGGGCTGCTGCGTTAAGGTAGTAGGAGCACTAACTGAACTCTGACTTGCACCCTGGGGGCTCAGCCAAGGGAGACTTTTAAGTAGAGTTTGTTTCAGGGGAGAACCCGTAGGAACTAAGCTAGGATGGCTGCTGGGACACAGAACAGAACTCCCACTGCTCAGCAGAGACCTGGGCAGACAAGCGCATCTGCAGTATTCATACCTAGTATTTCCTTGACACTTTGGTAGAGATAGTGCTATAAGTTTATCATGCCATTTCTTCTTTCTGGGCACACGGAAAGATTGCGTTTCCCAGGCTCCCTTGAAAGTAGACAGGTTACGTCTACTTTCTGGTCAATGAGATGTGGGCAAATTGAGCTAAGGCATTCCCAGACCAGGCCCTGGCACATTTGTCTCCCTATTTCTTGGTGGCCATAAGGCATGGCCACATGTGATATCAAATAGAAGCAAAACTTTGTTGGGTTAAGCTATTGAGATTTGAATATTTTATTTGTCACCATTGTAATGTAGGGAGGGGTCAAGAGAATTAAAATGGTAATCAGGCTACATTCAGAGACTGCAAGGTGCTGCTGATCAGCCCTGCAGCCAAGCCAGGAGGACATCTTCAGAACAAAGGAAGATTTCTACTGGGATTGCTAAAAACTCATCCCAACACCTGTGAAGGGGAACCAGGAACCAAGAGTCATTCCTTATGGCTAAAACCATGGGGAACCTTTGGATTAAAGGCTGGGAACTGCCAGCAGGCCTTTCACTCTACATATTCTTACCTTTTCATGCTACATACTCTTCCCCTTCCTCACTGTAAGTCCATATCAAAGGAAGTGGGAACTAAAGAATGACACATACGCAGAATTCTCTGAACACTCGGGGTCCCTCTCAGTGTGCCTTTACTCTGTCTCTCTCACTGTCCTCATCTCTATATTGTCACTGTCCCTCACTCTGCCTCTGTCTGTGGAGTGTTACCCCTTTTCTAATAAACTTTCCTTTTGACTCTAACTTTGGTCTGTGTGTTGAATTCTTTCCACACTCTCCACCAAAGCACCCTCTTCTCTCAGTGCAGGGCTTGGTCTGCCCCCAGCTCGGGGAAATTTATCCTGTCCTGCATCCATTGGGAGGTCCACACTTTCCCGATTAGTAAAACTCTCCAGCTCTCATGTGAAAGACAGTGGAATTCTATTTCTAAATGCTACTGACTAGTAAATATAAAGTGCCTCATGCAGCCAGGCTGAGATCTTGCTGGTCTCCTGACTGGTCAAAGCAGCCATGGCAGAAACCAATGAGTTGCCCCAGGCTCATCTCGGTCTGCTTCAGGATGTGTCTGCTTACATACTTGGTTAAACAATATCTCAGAAATGAGGAAATTCTTTCATGTATTTCTACAGCAGAAGGGGAAAAGTCACCTCGAAAGGATTGCTATAGGACGATGATTAAAAGAGCAAATTCTGGAGCTAAGTGGCCTGAGTCTGTGCCCTAGTTCTAACACTTATTAGCTGTGCGACCTTGGGAACGTTGCTTAAACTTTCTGTTCCTCATTTTTCTCAAGTTTACTTCATAAAGTTATTGTATCAGTTAGTGATTTTTGTGTCACAAATCGCCTCAAAACTCCAAAGCTTAAAACATATAACTATTTATTATTGTTCACAAGTCCAGGGGTCACTGGGTAGATCTGGTTACCCTTATGTATCCAGTCAGGGAAGTGGTTCTGCTGACTTTGGATGAGTCTCTCATACATGTTTTGGGTTAACCGATGGTAGTCTCGTCCAGTGGTTTCAGCTGGAGCAATGGGTGCTGGAGGCTTATTCCAGATGCTCTAGGCTTATTTACGCAGCAATGGCAGGATTCCAAGAGACAGATGTGTGCAAGGCTCAGAATTAGCACATCACTTCTACCACATTATTCTGGTCAAAGAAATACTGTGTGTATTGTGTTAAGGTCATTGATCGTTTCACATAATTATCTTATTTAAGGTTCACGATCACCCTAAGGCACAGATTTTAGAATTTTTTATTCTATAAATGATAAAACTAAGGCTTAGAGAGGTTAAATAACTTGCCCAAGTTATCAGCTAGTCAGTGGTAGACCCAGGATCAAACGGAAACTCCATAGGCTCAGAAAGCACTTTTCTTTTTACCGATGTCAGAGAAGGTCTACCCCCTATCTCAGCTGCTTCTGCTCTCCTCTCCACAGCAGGGCATAGCAAAACCAAGGCTAAGCCCTCAAACCATGTTGGCCAGGGACTTATGTCTGTGGCCGGACTGGGCCTGGGCTTGGAGCTCTGCACATGGTTCTGTTTCTGCGGTACCAGTGTCAACTCATGCATCACCTCCCCTTCCTCGCCTCCCTTGACTGCTCAGGCGGGATTGGTTGGTGCCCCTTGCTATAGGATGGACCCTCTCCAGGGTAGAGGCGAATGTACATAAGGGATGGTAGCCCAACCCTCTGGGAGGTGTTTGAAAGCAAATCTTAATATCTAAGCATGTCATTATGGGTTAAGTGAGCCTGAACCCTGTTTGCCGAAGTTATCTTATTCATAACTTTTCTTCTCACTACCATGTCAATCCAAAATATATGCCTAGTCTTATGTCTAGTTCCTTATAAGAACTGGAGGCCCGCCCTAGCGTTCCCTGACTTGCTTAAACTCATAAATCCAATGATGCCCTTGCTATTGTATTCTGCTTCTCTTACTCCCAAGATGTATTTCTTCTCAAAGGTAGATGAGGAAATAACTTCAAGTAGATGAGAATAATACTGAGGCTATACATAGAACCAGCAGAAAAATGGTGCTATGAGCAGCTAGCAGGAGACCAGGAGTTAGAAAGACAATAGGATTTGCCATTATTGCCATTCCAGTCTCAGAACGAGGACGCCGCCACCTACTGGTGTTATAAAATTGCATTACCGAGTGCCTGCTTGAGTTTGCCGGCCTTTGAACACTATTCGGGGCACTATTCGGTTGCTTCATATCTCATAGGACTTAGCCCCAGATGTTGGGTTAACTTCTCCAGCTGCTACGTCACGCATCCACAGCTTGTTTTCACTCCTCAATGGTGAAACTATTCGCAAAGCACAGCTCAGAGCTGAAGTCTATGGAATTATGACCAAATCCAAGGTCTTTGATAACTTAATTACAGTGTTTCACGACCTCTGGGATTGTCCTTGTCTTCTCTAATTCTATGAATCTTCTCATTGGTGAGGATCAGAATTGGAACCAAAGGTAAGAGCCTTTTCCTCTTCAAAGAAGGAGGAGAAAAGAAGACAAATCTAGAAGTGGCATGAAAAATTGTTTCGGGCCCTCATTCCTAAATTTGCTTTTCCTAGGATATGCACGGCTACCTGGCTCTGTGCAGTAGGCAGAACACACTAAAACGCAGACACTTCCTACGACAGCCTAAGTATGAGTGTTGGCATTCCCAGGCACCAGCCGTGTGACCTTAGAAAAGCTCCTTAGCTCCTCCACGCCTTAGGTTTCTCATCTGTAAAAATGGTTTCTCATCTGCCTTAGGGTGTTCCATTGTCAGGGGTTGTGATGAGGATTAAATAAAAACATTTATGTAAAACACTGAGAATATTGCTTGGAATATAATTAAAATTCAGTGAAGTTTGGTAGAGGTCAGACACGGTGCTGAGGACTTTCATATGGTATCTCATGTAATCTGACTCTTTGAGATGGGCTCTGAGAGTCCCAGTTCGCTCATGAGAAAGATGAGGCACAGAGAGGTTAAGTATATTATTCAGGGTGACTCAGATAAAAAAGCGGCAGGGCCAGGATTCATATGTAGGCAAACCTCATTGTATTGTGCTTTGCTTTATTGTGCTTTGTGGGTGTTGCATTTTTTTTTTGCAAATTGAAGGCAAGATTCTCCACCAGCAAAGAGATGATTCCCGTGGCATACCTTGGAGATGTTGTGGATTTGGTTTCAGACAACCGGGATAAGTGGGTATCATGATAAAGCTAGTATTGCGATAAAGTGACCATCATGAGTCATAATCGTTCTGCTAGTGGAGGGTCTTGTCTTCGATCTGTAAAAAAAAAAATTACAACGTCTGTGACGTGCGATAAAGAAAAGCACAATAAAACAAGGTATATGTCTGTAAATGCTTTTTCCAGAAGGAGCTTCTGGAAAAGCTGCCCGGTAAAGGTAAAAAACCACTGGAAGGAAGACCTGAGATGAAATCCCACCAGCTGATCCATCTTGGGCACATGACTTTCCCTCTCTGGGCCTGTGAAATGAGACAGTTCCAGGACCGAGAGTCTGTGGAGCAGCCCCATCCCGGGTCACCCCGCAGGGCCTCTGCGGCAGTGCACCTCCTCTCCTGGCAGCCACCAGATGATTCTGTGCTTCTTGGCTCCCTTCTTCTGCCCAGACCCAGGGGCTACAGGAAGCTGACCTCCCAGAGACAAAACACAGCCGCTGGGACAGGCTGCCCCTCGGCTCTCGAATTGTCCTTCCTATTTCTCCAGCCAAGACAGATGCACCTCCCATAACAACCTCCAGAGTCTGGAATGTTTAGCTATTGAGGAGGGACTCCACTAATGTTTAGGGGATTTAGTTAAAATGAATATTTAGTTAAAATGAACGACAACACGATGATAAGATTGCCTCTGCCTGCCTAATTAGCAGAAACTTAGAGCGAAGTAGGGAGGTTTGCTCTGGAGAAGCTTCTCTCAAATCCCAGATCGGAGTGGCAGGGTCAGCCCAAGCCCAGCCTCTCCTTCCTCTTGCAGCTGCCCTTCCTCTGAAGTCAGCTTTCAGAAACCCGGGGTCTCTATCTTCCCTACAGAAAAGAAATTTATTAAAACGTTCACTGCATCATGAATTGAGAAATCAGCTGCCCGGAATCCATGATCGATATGTTGTCTGTTGGTGATAAAGTATTTCCTTGGAATGTATTCCTCATGTTCCCTTCATGCTTCAGAGTCTCTGGAGATCGGGGTAGATTCAGCCGTCAGGTGCTCTGATCACAGACACGCTTCATCCCCTCAGCCGCACTTCCCTCCAGGATCCAGGACACCCAGCACAGGCTCTGGAGCAGCCCCTGCCCACTAATGACTCAGCCGTTTGCAGGGGAGACTGCGCAAACGAAAGGTCCACCCCTCCCACTCCGGACTTGCTTGTGGTCCTTGGAGCGGCTGGCCATGCTGTCGTCTCAGTTCATCCAAACTCATACCTCACAGGGATGCTCCTGTGGGTTAGCTCCCGTGATATTAAAATTCCCCAGCCAGCCTCTCCTCTCAGCTCGTGCTTGGAGAACATGCACTGCTCAGATGCTGCACTGCTTTGTTCATGTGTTTCTTCACAGTCTTCCCTGCGTGGAACTGTCCTCTGGCTGGGAGGACACCGGGCCATTTGGTCCCCTGCCCTCTCGCGTGCTCTAGACCCCTCTCTGCACATACTCGGTGCCAGCTCCTGTGACTGCAGTGTCCGTGGTGATGTTTGCCCTGACCCTTTGAGATCCCTTCGTGCAACCTCATTGGTCATGTTGTGGTCTGGGCACCTCCCTACTCCTCGTCCTCCTGCCGTGGCTGAGGAAGGAGTGCTTACAGGCCCTGGGCTCACGGGCATGATAGGTGTGAGGAGCGTTGAGGGCAAGAGGACAGGGTTACAAAGCCAGCGGTGGGGGGATGTCTGGTATGTCATTAGCTGCACCAGCTCTGGATAACAAAGTGGGAAACATAGTTCAAGCAGTTTCTTCTGGCTGTGCTTTGTATGCACGTGTGAGTACACACATGCGTGAATGTGTGTGTGTGTGCGTGTGTGTGTGTGTGTGTGTGTGTGTGTGTGTGTGTGTGAGAGGAAGAGGTTGATTTCCATGCTACCGGATTCTGAATTCTAAGTCAGGTGCTAAAACAGAACCTAAGGCTTATCGTATTGATTGGTTACCAATGCTTTAGTGGCCACCCCTAAAACTCAGTGACTTGCAATAGCAATGGCTTGTTTTCGCCTCCACCTCTGCAGATTGGATTGGAGGGATTGACTCATCTGGGTTGTGCTCTGTTGGAAAGACTTTGCTCCATGTGTCCATCATCTGGACCCGTTTGCTAGTCAGGGCATGCTTTCATGGTGACAGCAGAGGCACAAGAGAGCAGTGGCGATACTCGAGGCTTATAATGAGGCCACCCTCATCAGGTGTGGACTCAGCGAAGGTGAGGGATTGGGGACAGCAGTTCAATCTGCTACATTCATATACATCACATTTGCCAATTTTGCTCATATCAAAAGCACCAGGGATGAAACAGCTCACCGTCTCCTAGATTTCAGCTTTCTCTCCCAGCTGCCTGCTTTTGACGTCCTCATATGGGAATGAGCCTCAGGAGCCTTGGATTAAAGCGACACACGTCAGGGGAGAAGAGTCTGCTTTGGCTGGGGAGGCTCAGGTCCCAGGGTTCGCGGGACGGGGCAGAATTTCCCTATGAGGCTGGCAGGGCCCCTGGAGCACTGAGCACTGGCAAGGAGATGGGCGGTAGATTCTGGTCCCTGCTGGCCTCTACCTAGCGATGCCACTGTAGGCAAGTGATTCATTTAAATCTCCTTTGATCCTGCGAGTGAAGGATAAGGAAATCTCAATTTTCTCAATTGTCTCAGCCTCGGGGCCAAGAATTTAATATTCCACCTCTTTTTCCTGTCTCAGTTATCAATATTACTTTGCATTTCTTGTGTTAGGAATCTCTGTAGTCCTCTTGCATTATTATTAGTTTTTTTTTTTTTTTTCTTTTTGGCAGTAGATATTTGCTCATTTTTGGCTGTCTGGAATATTTCCTGTTTGGGGTCTCTCCACCCATGTATATTTCATATGAAAGGAAGCAGGATCTACCTTCTCTTATGGGAGCTAAAAAGACCAGACACCATTCCAGCCTCCTCTGAAACAGTGTTGAAATAGGGCATGAGTGTTTGTCCTGCACTTGGCTAATCGCATGCATCCTCTCCAGACTTCGCGTTGGGAGCGGCAGCACAAAGGACAGGAAGGGGCTGCCTTGGAAGTGACAGCAGCAGCAGCAGCAGCGAGCTCTCTCCAGGGGCAGGGACGGCAGTGACCCGGGCGCACCCAGTGTCCATCCGGTGTGGCAGGGCAGCCTGCAGCGTCTGCTGGGAGGCAATGGCAGTAGAAGTCTGGATTTGTGCCCCGATCTGTCCTCTGGGGTGGCTGCCTAACATCCCTTTGTTCTGGGCTATTTTCTGAACGTGGTTCTCACTGTATTCCTGAGAAATCAGTTAAATACCCAAGATCCTGTAAGTGAATTCCTTTCCTGGCTAGCATCCGTCTCAGTTGTTTGAAACTAAGGACTCTGAGTCATATGTCCTCTGCTCTGGGTCTCATCCCCCCCTGAAGAATGTTAGACCGTGGAGGGGGGGGTCTGAGGCACACACCTCCTCCCTCTGGAAGCAGACACGGTATGTCTCGCTGCCTCCATGAGGCTTG
>NW_011888907.1:1907930-1910025 GCF_000151845.1 Pteropus vampyrus | reverse complement strand
GCACTTGGCTAATCGCATGCATCCTCTCCAGACTTCGCGTTGGGAGCGGCAGCACAAAGGACAGGAAGGGGCTGCCTTGGAAGTGACAGCAGCAGCAGCAGCAGCGAGCTCTCTCCAGGGGCAGGGACGGCAGTGACCCGGGCGCACCCAGTGTCCATCCGGTGTGGCAGGGCAGCCTGCAGCGTCTGCTGGGAGGCAATGGCAGTAGAAGTCTGGATTTGTGCCCCGATCTGTCCTCTGGGGTGGCTGCCTAACATCCCTTTGTTCTGGGCTATTTTCTGAACGTGGTTCTCACTGTATTCCTGAGAAATCAGTTAAATACCCAAGATCCTGTAAGTGAATTCCTTTCCTGGCTAGCATCCGTCTCAGTTGTTTGAAACTAAGGACTCTGAGTCATATGTCCTCTGCTCTGGGTCTCATCCCCCCCTGAAGAATGTTAGACCGTGGAGGGGGGGGTCTGAGGCACACACCTCCTCCCTCTGGAAGCAGACACGGTATGTCTCGCTGCCTCCATGAGGCTTGATCACTTGAGCACGCATACTTGAAATGCTGGCTGGGAGTGGCGCTCTCTGACTTTCCTGCGGCGAGTCAAACTCTCCAGACGGATTTTTTTCAAGTGACTGAGGGCTCCCCCAGGAAGTGTCAACTCACAGCTGCTGTGTGCCCCCTTTGGTCAAGCGAGCCCTTAAAACATCTATGACTGATGTACGGGGAACCTCAGACTGTATTCGGCAAGTGACCGGCCCGCCCACTGTTACCCCGACATGAGGCTGCTCACCCTGCGGAAGACTCGCTCAGGCCATGAAGAGTGTTATGAGCTTTCCGAGACACTGTGGCACCTGGGGACGGGATGTTATCGAGTACCTTGTTCCTATCCTATTCTTACCTGTAGGGACCACATGTCAGCGGGGAGATCGTTGGCACTACAGTGGACTCTGGTGAGGGAGAGGGGCAGGGTCCAGGGGGCCAGGGAGGGCTGGGAGGTTACCACGGAGGCAGGTTTGGGCACACGCAGGACAAGCCACTTCTCAGAAGACTTCCTGTCCCCAAAATGAGAGCCTTTCCTTGCCTCCCCAGGACTCTGTGGCAGCTGGCATTTGACAGCCCAGCTTCCAATGTAATGACTTTAAAGAGGGATGCAAGTGCCACTTTGAGTGCAGGAGTAGCCTCTGGAAGGCTGTGAGACAGGCTTTTCTTCTCCTTTCTCTGCCCTCAGCATGAGAACTGTCTTTCTCATGTAATTTACACTCCCACGGTTGGTGGCTTGGGTAGGTCGGACACCCACTTTTCTTTAAAATTGCAAAGGCCATTGTCATTTTCACTAGCGATGTTGCTATTTGAGGCCGACCTGAAGGAGTCCAGGTAAGTAGGTAGATGGGAGATCCAGACCCTTTCACGCATGCTCTCCTCTCAGCCCGTCCACGGGGCGTTTCTGGAAGTCTTGGAAATAATTACTATTTCACTTCCGGTAATTGTTCTGCCAGGCAGCCAACTGGATACGTTGAACTCCATTTTAGTTCATACCTCAAACTCAAACCATATTCAGCCTTGAGTTAAAACCTAGAAAGAAGTAGCTTGAGTTGAGAGGCCCTGTGGAGTCGAGAAGCAAGAGTGATATTCGGAGTCCCACGCAGACTGCCGTTAGCATCACTGCCACTTGCTTGCTGTGTCTTTGGGCAAATCACTGGGCCACCCTCCTCGCCCGGAAAAATCTTTTCCTTCCTCAGATGATGAAATAGGGAAGCCGAAACTTCCCTCATAGCTTTGTCTGTGACCAGCCCAGACAAGGCTGTGCAAGCACCTTGGCAAGTGCAAAGCTCAGTCCTGGAGCGAGTGGAGGAGACCAGGAGGAGGGAGGAAGCCGCCAGAGACACCCGGCATCCAAGACGAAGACAGCCCCAGTTAGTGCGGCCTTGCTGGTGCCACAGGGGAGGCCTCTGGAAGCCCTTCGTTCCTAATTACCCTTCGGTAATGAATGAGTACAATGGTAAATGTTATTAGAATAATTTACCATTCATCGAGAACAAGGGACAATTAGAATAATTCCCTATTAGTATTCACGTGTCCCCTTGCCAGAGACGCTCCAGCCACCTTC
>NW_011888907.1:1897122-1907880 GCF_000151845.1 Pteropus vampyrus | reverse complement strand
GATACGTTGAACTCCATTTTAGTTCATACCTCAAACTCAAACCATATTCAGCCTTGAGTTAAAACCTAGAAAGAAGTAGCTTGAGTTGAGAGGCCCTGTGGAGTCGAGAAGCAAGAGTGATATTCGGAGTCCCACGCAGACTGCCGTTAGCATCACTGCCACTTGCTTGCTGTGTCTTTGGGCAAATCACTGGGCCACCCTCCTCGCCCGGAAAAATCTTTTCCTTCCTCAGATGATGAAATAGGGAAGCCGAAACTTCCCTCATAGCTTTGTTTGTGACCAGCCCAGACAAGGCTGTGCAAGCACCTTGGCAAGTGCAAAGCTCAGTCCTGGAGCGAGTGGAGGAGACCAGGAGGAGGGAGGAAGCCGCCAGAGACACCCGGCATCCAAGACGAAGACAGCCCCAGTTAGTGCGGCCTTGCTGGTGCCACAGGGGAGGCCTCTGGAAGCCCTTCGTTCCTAATTACCCTTCGGTAATGAATGAGTACAATGGTAAATGTTATTAGAATAATTTACCATTCATCGAGAACAAGGGACAATTAGAATAATTCCCTATTAGTATTCACGTGTCCCCTTGCCAGAGACGCTCCAGCCACCTTCGGTTCCCAGGGCTCCCACTGCAGGAACAGGATCCCGTCTGCAGCACCAGGCCGTATCCAGCAGGTTATTAGACAAGGGGAGTTATTGGCTGTGTAATTAACTATGTAATTAACTCAGAGTGCTGAATGCCATCAGAGCCTAATCTAATAGAAATGTATAATTAAATCGCATCTTTAATCCCTGGGGGGGAAAAAAAAATCTCTGGATTTGGGTGTGGGAATCAACCTGGCGGGGTGCCCCCAAGTCTCCATTATCTTCAATTAGACAATTAATTGATATTCAAGTTACCTTTCTCATTCAAACCTAATTGAATTTCTCCCTGCTTCCCATGAGGTGCGATGTGTTTATAATGATGCTCTTTTCCGTTCACCACCTCGGGAAGCCACAGCAGAGCGGCCATCACCCACCCCCGACGGCCACTTACCCGGATGTTAGATGTCAGCCAGTAAGAGATTGACCGGCGCTTTAGCACCTCCTTGCTGACTGGCTAGAAGGCGGCTTAACCTGTGGCTAATGGATCTTCCCACCTTATCGCCACCAAAGTTAGGCAGTGGTTGCCGAAAGCTCCATTTTGTTTTCTAGCTATTTTGTTTTCTTTTCCCTTAAATTCCCTCCCTGTCCCCTCCAGCTCTACCTGCAGCACCCTACCGAGCACGTCTCCCTCCTGCCCCCACCCGTCTCTCCATACTGAGCTCCAGCAGAACCTACAGTACACGGGCCTTTGATAAGCTTCCGCGCTCGGCAAAGGCGATGCTTTCAACCCTGGAACCCTAACGGCCTCCCCCAGCCTGGCTTTCCCCCCGGGGTGCAGAGTGGGGGAAGGGGCTGGGAGGGGAGAGGAAAGAGACCAAGAGGCCCAATAGCGATGGAAGCGTGGGGGAGAGACGCGAAGAGTAGAAATGGCGAGAAAAAGAAGAGCAGCTGGCGAGAAGGAGAGAGAGGAGGGAGAGAGAAGGGAAGACGCAAGAGCCGGCGAGAGGGGAAGGTAGAGAGCAATGAGGGAGGAAAGAGACTGGGCGGCGGTAGCAAGAAAAGGATGAGAGGGAAGAGGGGAGGGAGAGGGGAGGGCTTGAGAAGATGGGAAGATGGGAGAGACAGGCCTGTGTTTCATAGAGCTGTCCTCAAGGACGCCAAGCCAGCCAGCGAGCGAGTGTCAGCCGCTGGGGAAGGATCTTTGGAAAGGCTCGAATATCAGACAGTGTCCGCGACTGAAGAGGAAGCTCCGATTGCACTGTACACCTGACGGTCTAATCTGAAATGGGAATCTCTGGGGAGGTGTAATCGTTCTCAAAAAGCCCTCTTTTTTTTTTTTAAGCTAAAGAATAAAACTTCCTGTGTCCCTTCTGCCTTCAGAAGTTTAACAAAAGTGCACCCATTCAAAGACATCGCTTATCTCCCGTGGCAATCAGCCTAAATAGGTCCCATTACCCAGCCGTCCGCTACTGTACATCAGCGGGTGTTGTACCAACACAGAGTCGAGTGTGGATGACACACTAGTAATTGCTTGTCTGTTTAAAAAGAAACTTCAGGTCTTGGAGGAGGAGGAGGAAAGGCAAAACCCAGTGAGACAGGGCATGTGCCGGAGCAGAGAGAGCTGCACTCTGAGCTGAAGGTGAGCTCTGCGGAGGATGGCGCGGTCTTGAGGAGACATGAGCAGGAGAAACTAGATCGAGGCTGGGGGCAATGAGGCATGGCTGGAAGAGTCCTTCGTGGGCAATGCCGAGAACTGGGAATGGAAGGGTGACTGGGAAGGAGTGTAGAGAGGAACCAGTTCTCGCTCAGTTGCGGGGTCAGCTAGGGTGATGCGGGGTCCCAAACATCTTCCCTGCTTACCTGTTGTACTGTCGGAGATACCAACATTATTTATTGATATTTTGATTATGCAATGACCTTTTTCTTGTAATCCTTTAAAAAATAATGATACCCTCGCCAGGGATTTTTAAGTCTTGAATTGTCAATGTGTGAATTTTTAGCACAGAGGCTGTGTTTCTGTTTCTTTCCCATACTGCCTAACCCAGGGTTGGGTGTGTGGTAAATTCTCAATACGTATTTGATGGATGAAATGATGCCCCCACAATGGTGACTAAATCTTAGTTGTTATGCTTCTACTGCTTGTCAGACATTGAGCTAGGCTTTCTAGGTCCTTCAGCTCATTTGACCATCATAAAAATACCATAAAGAAGCGGTGGTTCAGAATGTAGAGTGACTTGCCCAAGGCCACAGACCCAGTAAGAGATGGAGTCACCTCCTCAGCTCCTGGCCCAGCACAGCCACTGAGCTCACTGTCCCGTCCACATATGCCAGGCTGCAGGGCCACAGAGAGTGCTCAGCCCTGCCTTTGACTTCTGACTCAGCTGCATGCTACTGGGGACCTGGGCAGGTCTCTTCTATTTCCTCTCCTCTGTAAGTCAGAAGCCATTTCCTGTGTTTGGTTTGAGTCTCAGACCATTGGTGCTGGGCGTGGAGGAGAGAGCAAAGCACATCGGGGGTCCTTACCCCCTGTCCCTTTACCCCTAGTAAGGAAGCGCTTTATTCAGTAGGTGGCATTGTGGTTTTCAGTAGGTGGCATTGTGGTTCACGCACAGAGCTTAAGGGATGAGGAAAAATGTCCACCCCCCGCCCCCTGCGGCTCCATTCTAGCGCTTTCCTTCTCTAATAAGTTGGGAGACCTTGGACGGGTCTTTGAATCCCTACGTGCTTTCGGCTTCCTTATGTGTACAACAGAGATAATAATATCAGCTTTTCCAACCCTGCAGGATTATTCTAAGGATCAAATAGTGTAAAGTACGTGTTAATGCTTTCGGATACACGGCTTTCCATTTTGTGTTCTAGGTATATTCATATTCATTAGCTTTAAAGACTGAAACTAGGAATGAAATGTCAGGAAAGGCCTAGAGGAAGGACTCCGGGTCTTGGCAGGCTGTTTACAGTTTATCTTCAAGGCTAACTATTTGTTTGTTTTCAGGAAAAGAATTGGCTCTCAATAAAGGCGTTCGTGGCTTTCAGGACATGAAATGTGCTTTGGATGTCACAAGTTTGTTTGAATTTCACTCCAGGGAGCCCAGCTCAGTAAACACTTTCATGTATAGGCAGCACCCTTAATCAAGCCAGTGAATCTTAACCTAACCTTCACAATGAAAGTATAAATAGGATCCTGATTAAATAATTGGTATTTCCCTGCTGAGAATCTCAGTTGGGATTCTGTCTTTACTGTAATATGTTATGCAAATGTTACATACAGCTTGTATATGTCTCCTCTGGGGCAAACGGTGTCTTTGATTGTGCCAGCACAGGGCTGAGAATCAAAGGCTTGGGTTCTAGTCATTGTTCTGGCAGTGACTCGCTGTGTGACCTTGAGAAAGTCACTTAATCTTCCAGAGCCTCAAAGTCCTCCTCTTATACAAAAGAGATCAAGGGCTTACACTCAGTTATCGCTGCTCCTCCAACATGGAATATATGTTTTCAAAAACATCTGCTAATCTGCATTTATTCCATGATAATTAATTCATTTCTCCAAGTCTAAAAATCAAAGGCATTTGTAACTGGTAGCCAGAGATTCTGATCAGACATGTAATCAGACTTAACGCATGGAGCTGAGATGATTTCAACGAAAGGCAAAGAACTGTAACACTTTAGTTTGTCATGTAGTCTCATAACGGATAGATGAGAGGAATGTATTAGGCTTTTTGAAATATTAGCAATGACCCACCAGTCTCTATCATGACATGTGCCCAGCCCCAGAGGTCTGTATAAACAGGTCGGGAATCATTAAAGTGCCCGCTCGCTAAGAGTCTAAGATGCATTCTTCCGGGAATTTAAGAAGACATAACACCAACAAATGTCCCTGATCTCATGAAGCTTACATTCTAGTTAAGCGAGAGATAGAAAAACAAACAAAAAACAATGGCAACAACAAAAAAGACAATAGATAAATTATAAGGTATATTGGAAAGTAATAAGTGCTTCAGATAAAAACGGAAGAAAGGAGTGAGGATTGGTGAGACAAAGCTGCAGTTGATAGTCAGGGTACATTTTGAGCAAAGACTTGAAAGAGATGAGAAAGCAAGCCATGAATACTTAGAGGGGGAAAAGCAATTCAGGCCGAGGCAGCAGTAGATGCAAAGGCCCTGAGGTAGAAACATGCTGAACATGCTCAGAGAGCAGCAAAATGGCCAGAGAGGCTGGAGCAGGTGGACCTGGTGGTTACTCCCAGAAAGGGAAGGGGAGCAAGTCTTGTAGGACCCCTAGGCCATCATAAGACTTTGGCTTTTACTCCGAGTGAGACAGGACCCAGGGAAGGTTGGGTGCTTGGGTGCAATGGAATGACATGGTCTGAATTAAGTTTTGAAGGGATCATCTGTTTCCAGTAAATTAAAAAATAGGCTGTAGGGGGAAAAGGGTGAGAGCAGAGAGACCAGCTAGAAAGCTATTGCTCTGGTCAGTATGGAGATGATGGTGGCTTGAATGAAGGTGGTAATGATGGGGGTAGGGACAGGAGTCAATTTCTAAAGATCGAGGCCTCAGAACTTGCTGATAGACTTGATGTGAGATGTGGGGGAAAATGGGGAAGTCAGGGTTTTGGGGTCCATGATATCTACTCTGGGAGATCACTGCATTTATATACATATGAATGTGTTATACGCATACAATGTAGGACTTTGTAGGAGGTCCCATGACTTAGGTTGCGTAAATTTCCCTTGACCTCCAGAGAAATCACTTAGATAAAGGAATCCATGAGACTAAACGAGATAGTGGGAATTCTGTGGAAGAATTCTGTGGAAGAACTTTAAAAGTAAAGTTACACGTTACTGTTAAAATGCGGTGGGAAAATCCCGGGGTGCGGGCGGTGCTCACACGAAGTCCGGGAATCAGGGTTTCTGCCCTCCACCTTTAAACAGGCTGTGTTCGAGACGGATGGGGCTTTCTCGACTCTAATTTCCCTTTGGATTTCTTTGAGTCCACATATCCCAAATGTGCATGGAAAGTGAATTGACCCTGAGAGCTTTCTTCTGATGAAACAAGGTTTAGGAAAACCAGTCCCCTTATTTACAAGGGAAAGAGAGAAATGGTTCGCAGCTCCCTACTGAACACAGAGAAGAAACAGACTAAAACTAAAATCTAACGCAGCCACCATAAACCTTTTTTGGAGCATGGCAAGAAGTCAATCAATAAAAGATCAGGCCAGATCTAATCTTTACAAAAAGGGCTCTACAGAATTTCTGGGTTCAAGGTCAAGTAGGTGTTATCTGAAAAAAATTGTATGGTGTGTATACAAGTTCGAGCATTGCTTAGGATGAAAATGTTTGTTGTTTTTTTTCTCCTCTTAGAGTCTTTAATATGCTGATGCTAACGTTTCTAATAGGGTTGATTTAATATGCAGAGTTTGCTAAATATTTGGGAGCATGGAACCCTATTCAACTCTTGAATAATCCCTCACCTCGAGAAATGGTGATCTAGACCGGATGAGCAGTTCTGGGCTATAACGCAGTAATAATGGTTAAAAGTAGGAACACATTCTATCCAGGGTGGACTATTCGCAATTCTTGCCTGGAGGTAGGTGAGGTAGGTGAGGTAGGTGAGATAGTTAAATGTTCTTTTAATTTAGATTAAATTCAACTAATTTTTGAGCTATAACTAGGCTCCAAATCTAGAGATTTCATTTAGACACCATTTGCCCATTCAAGAAGTCCTCAGAGTTCTATGCAGGAGGAAAAACAACATGAGGACACTTATTTGCCACATCGCTTGATAAATGCTATTCCCAAAGTATGTACAGAGTGCTAGCAGACAACAGTTCAGAGAAAGAAACTGCACAGCAGATGGAAATCGACAGATCTTGGAGGCATCAGACACAGGCTTAAATTTTATGTTGCCCTCTTAGATGTGTGACATCTGGGTAGGTTGTAAAACTACTCTAAGCCTATAATGTCAATCAAATATCGCTACAAGGTAGGGTGGATTGGGAGGATTAAAGGACATAAATTAATATGCAAGTGGGCCTATAGTAGGTACTTAATAAACGGTGCCCAGTGCAATTCTATTAATAGTAATAATAAATAAAGCAATGCCAACAATATTTCTGCCTGGACATTATAGTGAGAATGGGTTCACAAAACTTGTTGAGAGTAATGGACATTTAAGTTGCTTCAAGAGTAAAGAATACGAAGATAAATAAGAAAATCAATATGAAGGCTGGAGAGGGAAGGAAACTCGAGGGTCGGGGGTGGGGGGTTTAGCAGGAGTTAACACCGAAGTCGGATTGTGAAGACACTTGTGTGGCAAGATTAGACAGGCTGATGGGCATCCCGCTGATTGTTTATTAAAGAAGTGGTATAATCAAGTTACATAAAGATGCACCGGGACCGCTCTCTCTTGCTGAGCGACAGGTCACAATCTCCTCATCCTGTGGTCACTCAAGTGTCCATGGTGTCTTGCTGCTTCATGTAGGGCCCACTGAGAGTTAAGTGGGGGAGAGTAGCCCACATTTTGTGACTCTGGGCCCAATCTGCCCCAGGGGCCTCCCCATAACTTAGAATATGCAATTTCTAATTGTGTTGCGTAGAAATTTAAAGTTCAGTGGAGACCATAAATTCAAGAGTTCCACATTAATTTAATTCTCATTTCTTGCAATTTAAAAATATTTATTCTGATCAATGCTTCAGTCAACGTACATGTGCACAAGCGCATGCGCACGCACACACACACACACACACACACACACACGCTATTCAAATGTCATGTGCCACCAGCACGTAAAGTTGGGCTGCTAGACTAACATGCTTTTATGCAGATATCAGAATGAGGCTTCTCACACTGTCTTCTACAAGTATTTAAAATTCTTATAGCTAAATCAGTGATTAGTACGGTTGTAGCTCAAGACCACTTTTGCTTTTTATTTCATTCCATTTCCTTTTAATTCAGACCTGTATATATTTGTTCGAGTAAAATTTTATGGTCGAGTACTCTACGATTTATCTACTTGGATTAGGATTTTCCCGGTTGTGTGCAACCAGCACGAAATATAGAAAGTGAATCCACAATCCTGATTTCAAATTTTCATATTCATCAAAACTTTCTCATTGGGTCGAATTTATATTAAGTAAAAGATAAAAGTTTAAATTTATAAGTGTGTATAACAAAATATCATTTTCTCTCTTTTAGGTTAAGATTTCACATTAGATTCTACTTGGGAGGAAAGAATTTTTTTTTGCTGAAAAATAAAGGATAGAAAATCGTTGTCCTAGATCACGCTTCGTTTCTAGTGCCTGTGACTGACAGTTATACCTTCTGGAAAGGTGGGGAGGGAAACGAGGGGATGACACAGCTGGTTCATAGGCTCTGTGTGTGGCGTGAGGAGAGGGTCAAAGGGCAGATTACTTCTCTCTTGAATCCTAAACATTCTCAGGATTGTTTGTTCTCTGTGTATTGAAGGGTAGAATTTGATTTTTCCTGCTGTTTTTGCACTAAACCTTTTGACTCCATATTTTACTAACGACTTTAATAAAGAGAAGCGGACAATGTGTTTAGTTGCTTATTTAACACACACACACAGTGAAGATTAATAAGCAGAAACCTCATTTAAATCAGAGTAGGGAGGGCTTGTACGGGGAGCTTTGACACATGACCACTTGTGGTCAATTACCCCAAACAAGAAGAGACAGTACCTTCCAGCTTCAAGAGGAAGATGATTTTCTACTCTCCTACTCTGGCAGGAAGAAGGAGGATTGTCTCCTCACCTGGCAACCACTCAGCCAATGAAAGACTATGACCATGTAGCCTGTGAAAAGCCACTACGCTTTGAATTCCATGTTTCCTCCAATGGACTCTTTGTTTACAGCAGACCCTCTCATCCCCTCCTTCTTCTGTAAAAGACCATTCCTCTCCTTTGTTCTCTGGACTTCTTTGTGGTTTGCTATTAGACCACCTGCCCCAAATTGTAATATTTTGTTGTTTCTGAATAAACCCATTTCACTGGAGAAAAATATCTGGCTCTCTATTTGTTTAAGGTCGACAGCTCACACACACACATGCATACACATAGGCACACACACACACACACGCGCCCAACCGTACATCAGATGCAGTCTAAACATGCTTTTATATGATAACACTGTAAGATGCATCGAAAGTACTGTACAGAGGCAGGTGTAGTTGTCTCAGTTCATGCACCGACGTGTCAGAAGTAAATACTATTGCACCGAGCTGTTTACTATTGGAAAGTGGTATTTATAGGTCTCAGTGGGTGAGGCTTCCTTTCCAGCTTAGTGGTGCTTTATGCAGCTTGACTAAATAAAGGCTGGAATTCCAGCTCCAGCCAAATGATATTTATGACAAAACTAACATACAATGCTTGAGAGATTTTTCAAGTACACTCTCTATTTTACTGCAAAGTTGAGAAAACACAGAGTTATTCTTCCCATTCTACAGATGAAAAAGAATTTACTGCATAATCTGTGAAGGCTGCTTGTCTGCAGAGGGGCAGAGAGTGGAAAGAGCAACCTTTGATTCGGACAGAGCCGAGAATTCAATTTTCAGTTCTGCACTCATTAATCACTGCATTTAAACAAGTTATTAATCCCACTGAGTCTTAATTTCTTTATCTGAAAAATGGGATTAAAATACGTGGTTATTGATAATAGGATGGAAAGAGATGAAATGAGATAACAGTTATTAAGCTCTCTATGCAAAGCCAAGGACGGAGGTGCATTAGAAAAAAATATATGCTTCCTCTCCATTATCCTCCCCTTTCCCATATTTTCAGATTGAATATCAATGCCGACCTGCTTGTGAGGATCAAAGGGTACAAATTCATATGTAAGCTGGCTTATGGCAGGTCTTTAATAAATGATGGCCGATACAATTGTACTAATGATAATAATTAATGAACAAAGTGATCCAACACTGTTTCTCACCATCTTATACAGAACCATGAAGGACACAACCACGATATAAAATATCTCATTTCTCCCCCAGGTAAAAGCTCCTCGTTGAATGCTGGGGGTGAAGTATTAGGACAGAACACGGTTCTACGTTAAACCCTTTCTCAGGGTGGGCTGGAGTATCCAAAGCTTGTGAAGGAGGTGAGATCTGAGGCAGCCTTGAAGGGGAACGAAGGCTGGGAGGAGTGGAAAGAAAGGAGAAGGCATTTCAGGAAGAGGACCCAGCAGGAGCAGAGAAGACTGAGATAGATGTGTGAGGGAGCATGAAGAAGATTCTGGCCTGGCCAGGGGCTAGGGCGGGAAGGAGCGGAAAACACAGGGCTTGCCCCAGCATTTGTGGAGGGCCCTGAGCAGTCGGCTGAGGAATTGGGCTTCATTTTACAGGCGGCAGAGTCTCGTCACAGATTCCTGAGCGGAGAGCAGAGAGGCGTCTTGATGGAAAAGATAGTTTAGTAGTCAAGCGGAGGGAAAGACTTCTGGATAGACTGGAGGATAAAGAGATTGAAACGAAGAACAGTTCATGAGTAATCGCATTTCAGGGAAACGGTGACACGAGGTCATGTTAACTGGGGCATCGGCGGTTACTGTAGGAAGGAACAAAAGAAATAGATGTTGGGGGAATGGGGAGCGAGCGTTTCGAACACCGCACAGGGCAGCCGAGGAGGGGTGCTGGATAATGAGGTGATGCCATTCGTTGGAGCAGCAGAAAGGGGACTTGGAAATGTCTGCCATGGGAATGGCAATCAGTTGGTTTATGTCAATGTTTAATTTCTCCGCTGTCTCCTAAAAAGGGAAGACACAATTTGCACAATAGCATTATTAATATCTAGAGCTTGGGAAAACAAACCTGATGTTTAAGCTTCAGACTTTTAAATCTTCCGATTTGCACTGCTCTCTGCCTTGTTAAATTCACAGCACTGGAGCCCATTTGATGTTCAGCAAGCCTCCCTCTACCCTCTTTTCCTCTCGATAAAACATTAAATCAGTGGATTTCCCACCACACCCCTCCCTTTTCTCTCTCTCTCTCTCTCTCTATAAAGATGAGTTTTTCTAGTAACTGAAATTCTGTTTAAATATGTAGAGTTCTGAAGGGAGAAACGGCTGCGGGAGTGATATTTCAAATCGTTAGACTTTGTGACTTTAGGCTATAAAATAGATGCCTATTAAAGTCCATAATTCAAAATGCTTCTGCCGGGTGGGCAGAGGCAGCAGAGACAGA
>NW_011888907.1:1894869-1897072 GCF_000151845.1 Pteropus vampyrus | reverse complement strand
GAACGAAGGCTGGGAGGAGTGGAAAGAAAGGAGAAGGCATTTCAGGAAGAGGACCCAGCAGGAGCAGAGAAGACTGAGATAGATGTGTGAGGGAGCATGAAGAAGATTCTGGCCTGGCCAGGGGCTAGGGCGGGAAGGAGCGGAAAACACAGGGCTTGCCCCAGCATTTGTGGAGGGCCCTGAGCAGTCGGCTGAGGAATTGGGCTTCATTTTACAGGCGGCAGAGTCTCGTCACAGATTCCTGAGCGGAGAGCAGAGAGGCGTCTTGATGGAAAAGATAGTTTAGTAGTCAAGTGGAGGGAAAGACTTCTGGATAGACTGGAGGATAAAGAGATTGAAACGAAGAACAGTTCATGAGTAATCGCATTTCAGGGAAACGGTGACACGAGGTCATGTTAACTGGGGCATCGGCGGTTACTGTAGGAAGGAACAAAAGAAATAGATGTTGGGGGAATGGGGAGCGAGCGTTTCGAACACCGCACAGGGCAGCCGAGGAGGGGTGCTGGATAATGAGGTGATGCCATTCGTTGGAGCAGCAGAAAGGGGACTTGGAAATGTCTGCCATGGGAATGGCAATCAGTTGGTTTATGTCAATGTTTAATTTCTCCGCTGTCTCCTAAAAAGGGAAGACACAATTTGCACAATAGCATTATTAATATCTAGAGCTTGGGAAAACAAACCTGATGTTTAAGCTTCAGACTTTTAAATCTTCCGATTTGCACTGCTCTCTGCCTTGTTAAATTCACAGCACTGGAGCCCATTTGATGTTCAGCAAGCCTCCCTCTACCCTCTTTTCCTCTCGATAAAACATTAAATCAGTGGATTTCCCACCACACCCCTCCCTTTTCTCTCTCTCTCTCTCTCTCTATAAAGATGAGTTTTTCTAGTAACTGAAATTCTGTTTAAATATGTAGAGTTCTGAAGGGAGAAACGGCTGCGGGAGTGATATTTCAAATCGTTAGACTTTGTGACTTTAGGCTATAAAATAGATGCCTATTAAAGTCCATAATTCAAAATGCTTCTGCCGGGTGGGCAGAGGCAGCAGAGACAGATAGAAAGGCAGAGTAACAGGAGGCCGTCGGGTTTCGATTCGGTTCCAACTCACGACAGCACTGGTTGCTCTGGCGAAACTTGAAGTGAAGCATCTCAGAACACGAGGGGGGCAAATCTTTGTTGTTAATTTATCCAAGCCATCTTTTCTGTTCTTAGTCCCGTGCTGGTGCTGTTGGAATGGTGACATGGTAACTACCTTTGGGGAAGAATATTCTAGTTTGACGTTTCTCAAACTTCTTTTTCCCCTATTATCCACCCCTACCTCTCACCCGTTAATTAGGCATTTTTCCCTCCTAATTTTCCTCCATCATGAAATTTTAATAGTAGAGATATACCGTATGCTAGTTTATGTAGGGTATGTTTATCTGTAGTTGATCTATAAAAGTGTAATCTCCTCTCCCTCCCTGACCAATTTTCTCCCCCTTAGGGGAGCTATTGTCCCTGTTGAGAATGATGCTCTAGTGAGAACAGATACAACTCTATGTCCTCATTACTTGCTGTATTGGGAAGTCACTACAGAAAGATGAACAAGCTCAGGGGATGGGCAGTGGGTTGAATAGTAGCCCCAGAAGGACATGTGTATGTCCTCACCCTAGAACCTATAAATGTTATCTTACTTGGTATTTTTACCAGATACCAATTTTTTTTTTACCAAATTACATTTGCAGGTGTAATTAAATTCAGGATCCATAGATAAGATCATCCTGGACTATCAGGGTTGGCCTTAAATGCAAGTGTCTTTATAAATGACACACAGAGAAGAGACACAGACACAGAGGAGAGGGCCATGTGAACACAGAGGCAGAGATTGAAGTGACGCCGCCACAAGCCAAGGAATGAGGAAGAAACGAGGAAGGATTCTGTCCTAGCGCCTCTGGAGGGAGCCTGGCCCTGCCGCCACCTTGATTTTGGACTTCAGGTCTCTAAAACTGTGAGGGAATATGTTCCTGTTATTGAAGCCGCCCAGTTTGTGGTAATTTGTTACAACAGCCCTAGGACGCTAACGTAGCGAGAACAGCCAACTTTGCCTCAGAGGAGGTGGCCTCTGAGCTGGATCTGGACAAGTAGGAGGTTGGCAGATAGAGGAAAGAGACTATCTAGCAGAAAGAACAGCGTGTGGGAACAGGCACGGAGCGATGATGGCGTGGCG
>NW_011888907.1:1888851-1894299 GCF_000151845.1 Pteropus vampyrus | reverse complement strand
TTTTTTTTTTACCAAATTACATTTGCAGGTGTAATTAAATTCAGGATCCATAGATAAGATCATCCTGGACTATCAGGGTTGGCCTTAAATGCAAGTGTCTTTATAAATGACACACAGAGAAGAGACACAGACACAGAGGAGAGGGCCATGTGAACACAGAGGCAGAGATTGAAGTGACGCCGCCACAAGCCAAGGAATGAGGAAGAAACGAGGAAGGATTCTGTCCTAGCGCCTCTGGAGGGAGCCTGGCCCTGCCGCCACCTTGATTTTGGACTTCAGGTCTCTAGAACTGTGAGGGAATATGTTCCTGTTATTGAAGCCGCCCGGTTTGTGGTAATTTGTTACAACAGCCCTAGGACGCTAACGTAGCGAGAACAGCCAACTTTGCCTCAGAGGAGGTGGCCTCTGAGCTGGATCTGGACAAGTAGGAGGTTGGCAGATAGAGGAAAGAGACTATCTAGCAGAAAGAACAGCGTGTGGGAACAGGCACGGAGCGATGATGGCGTGGCGCTGCTCTCCTGGCCTCCACATTTGGAAGAGCGGCAGAGTTGGTGCTGGACCCTTGTTAGTCTGTTTATTGTCCCTCCCTCAGTGAGCTCATCCCTTCCTCAAATACCTTCTCCATGCTGATGACTTCCACATGCGTATCTCCAGACCAGACTTCTCCTCTGCAATGGAGACTCGCATCCAACTGCTATCTGATGTCCCCAGTTGCCTGTCTCCTAGGCATCTCCACAGGCACTTACAATGTCGACTCTTTATTTCCAACTCATACTGTTCTTGCTTAAGCGTCTCCCTTCTCTGTACCACCGGCAATAAGCATCTCTCTCTAACAGACTCCTCAGGCAAGAAACTCTGGGGTCCTCATCGATTCCTCAGTCTCCACCGCCAATCCACCGGTAGTTCCCCCCAGTTCCCCCTCCACGTGCTACCACGTAGGTCTTCTGGTCTCTGTCAGAAAGTTGAAATGACAGTGGCCGAGAGCAGGACGTTGACATTGCCTCATCTCAAATCCCTGCTCTGCTCCCATTCTTGCTTCCGTCTCTCATCTGGAAAATGGGATAAAATAGTACCCTCCTCACAGAGTCATTACGATCACTGCCAATTCTTTTGTCCAAGGCCCTGTCACCCTTCACTTACGCTGTTGCAGACGCTGCTACCCGGACTCTCTGTGTCTCTCTTCTCCCCTCTGGGAATCGCTCCTCACACAGAAGCCTCTGTAGTTCCCATTGCACTTAGAATGGCACTCAACCTTTTTAGCACATTCCACAGGCTTTGCATGACTAATCTTGTCTCTCTCTTTGGTCCCGTCTCGTGAAATGCCCCCTCGCTTACTCTACGGCTGTGTCGTCCGGGGTTGGAGCCGCTGGTCCCGTGTGGCCACTGAGCGCTTGCGATGTGTCTAGTTGCAAGAGAGATGTGCTGTAGGTGTAGAATACACACTGGAATTTGAATAAAAGTATGTAAAAATATGTCACTATCTTTTAAAAAATTGATTGTTGCAATGACGATATTTTGGATATAATGAGTTAAATAAAATCTATTAATTTCACCTGTTTATTTTTACTTTTTGAATATGGCTACAACAAATTATATATATAATATTGGGTTAAAGAAAATATATTAATTTCACTTATTTTTTTTAAACGTGGCTGGAGGATTTTAGGATCTTGTATGCGGCTCCCATCGCATTTCTATTGAACTGCACGGCCGTCTGGCTTTCTCCCATTCCTGGAGCACTCCAAGGCGATCCCCGCCTCGGCCTTTGGCTTGGGGTCTCCGTGGCCTGGAACGTCCTCGCCCCGCTTTTTTAAGAGGCTGGTTTTTCTCATCTGTCACCTTCAACGTTACCTCTTCCAGGAGGCCGCTTTCGACCATCCGCCACCGCTTATTTCCTTCCTCACACTGTTCGTTTCCTCCTTGTCCGCTTCTTCATGAGAAAGCAGGGCCATCACTCAGGAACCGCTGGTCCTGTTCACCGTCGCATGCCACGTACTCAGTGAGGTGCTTGCGCACACAGTCTATCTTCAATACACATTCACGGAGTAAATGAAGCAACAAAGAGCTTGCTCCTTAAAGAAGGCATTTCTTGCTATTTATGAGGTTCTCTGAGCTCTGCGGAGGGCAAAGAAATGGGGAAGGGGGAATCGTAGAATTCTCCACTGAAGACAGGGGTGGGCACGAAGTATATTCCAAAAACCGTCTCCTAAAGAGGCAGAAAACACTGAAATGAAATATGACAAGAACTAAGATCTAGCTAATCGTAATTGCTATGGGTGCAACAGCAGTCCTAGAAGGCCAGGACTGGAGTAAAGGCAAACTTACCTGCAGTTAAAGTGCTCTGTATATCTGTAGGTAAGATGTAAAGGGCTCCTAGAACTGAGCCCCAGCAGGATGCTGACATCTACTCAGCGCCTCAAAATATTCGTAATACCTAATATCAGGTGCCAGAGACTGTGTTAAGTATATTGCCCAGGTTATCTTATTTAATCCTCCTCATCATTATGTTAAGGTAAGTTTCAGCCCTGTGTCCATTTTCAAAAAAAGAAACTCAGATGATAATTTATCCTAGGTCGCATCACTAGTGAGTGACAGGAGATTAGGGCCCAGGCCATCTGTGTCTAAAGTCTGAGCAATTTCATACATTGATAGGAGGCTGCAAAGAAAGGACCAGCACTAAACCTGCCTGAGTTTTAGTTCCTGTTTGTCATTATCTGGGCAATTTTAGATGAGTCCAGAGCTCGGTATCTCTTGCTCAGTTCAACCCCAGAACTGCTTCTCCTTCAGCGTTCCCTGGTCACACTGTCCCTGGATGTGGAGTACCCAGTTACTGCATCCGGGGCTTAGGTTTCATTTGCTTCCCTTTCCCGCCCCTAAAGCCAGCCACCAAGTCAGATGCATCATTTCTATTCACCTGACCTCTTCCTCTCCACTTGTTCTCTCACTGTCTTGGATCAAGCCCCCATCGTGTACGTGGAGTGGTCCCACGGGCTCCCACCTGGCCTCCTCTCCAGTCTCTCCCACTGGAATCCTCCCCCCAGCGGCTGCCAGAGTGATCCACTCTAAAATGTAAATCTAATTGCATCCACTCCCCACCCCTTAAGCATTTTTAATAGCTTCCATCGCTCACAAAATGAAGTCCGATTTCTTTGGCTCAGCATATAAATGCTATCGCAATCACCCAGCCTCCGAGTGGTGGGTACACTCATTCCTCTCTCTCGATATCCGCTCCCTTAGGTAATCCCTCGCCCTGCCCTGCTTCTAACCAGTAGAAAATGGCAAAAGGAAAGGGATGTTACATCTGAGATTAAAAACAGACCTTGACTTTCACCTTGCTGGCACTCTCTTGCTCTCTAGCCCTCTCACTTTGCTCACTCTGATGAAGCCAGCTCCCACGTTGTGAGCTGTGCTATGGAGAGGCCCACAGGGCAAGAAACTGAGGGAATTCTCAGATCAACGGCTAGTGAGGAACTGAATCCTGCCAACAGCTACGTGAGTGAGCTGAGAAGTGCTTCAATCCCCAGCAGACCCTTGAGATTGAGACAGCACAGGGACTTGGGGTAGGGGCCGAAGGAAGGCTGGATGTTCAGGAGAAACTCCAGAGAAGCTAACCACAAGAATGCCACCATCCCATGACCCCTTCCACAAAAATACAGAAGTAGCTATTATCTCCCTTCTAACTGCTTACATCCTGCAGATGTTGAAACCACTGTTCCTTATGGGCAGTCGATCAAGGTTTGACCACTGTACAACCTTCCTGGGGTGACAATAGGGACCAGTCTGGCATCCTGTCCCATGGTGCAGGTGTGATCGTAGTTACCCAGCAACACAGCTGGAAAAGGGAGCCCACGTTTTCCGTGAGCCCGCTCTGTCCCCCGCTTATAGAAACAGCCAAGCAGATCCGGGCCCCCAGCCAGTTCGGAAGACCCTCCTCTCCTCTGTGCTGCCTCCCTTGTGCCGAGCATAAGCTTGATACAATTCGCCTGGAAATTCTTCCGGGGTTTCCTCTCTTACTTTTACCTTGCGGAATCCAAGAACCCCAATGCCAGTAACGGGGGGACAGCAGTCCCCGCTGACACCTTGTTGCAGGCAAGACCCACAGTCAGTCAGAAGCACTGGCTGAAGTGCATTTGGATTCCCAAACCACAGAAGCTGTGAGATAATAGATGTTTGTTGCTCTAAGCAAGTTTTAGAAGAACTCATTAAGCAGCACTAAATAACGAAGACGCTAGGTTTTTAGATTCACCTTTTAGCCACTTCTACTTTCACACCCAATATTCCTATGGCACAGCAAACTTCTAATTAGCCCCTAAGACATCATGCACTCATCGTCCTCGGGCTTCCGTATATGTCATTTTTTTTTTTTTTTTTGCTACCTTTAATGCCATTCTTTCTTTTTTGCCTGATAAACACACGCTCCTTCAACAAAACCCATCTGTAACAGCACAGCTATCCAGACGCCCTTCCCAGTTCACCGACCAGCCACTCCTCCTGTATGTTCCTAACACTCTGCACGTGTTCTGCTTAGAGCACTTAGCGTGTGGGCATTGCATATGGGTGAAGGGTCATGGACATATGCGCGACTCGTGGTTTTAGTTCAACAAAATTTATTTTTTTATTATTAATTATTTAAATTTTTTATGGTGACATTGGTTAACGAAATCCAGTAAGTTTCAGCTGTACATTTTAACAGTAAGGCGTATATATATTTACATTGTGTGTTTACCTCCCATAGTTAGATTTCTGACACCACATATTTAATCCCTTTTACCCCATCTACCTTCCCCCACCCCTCCGGTAACCACTAGTCTATTGTCCATGTTAAACAAAATTTAAAACTTGATGTTGGATGAATGAAGCTCTTGGTTCAGTTTCTTCATGTGTAAATAATAATAATAGTAAATTAACAGTATAACATCATAATGGTAATAAAAAATAATATGGTGATGATAATTGTAATGCTATAATACTACTAATAAAAGAATAATCATAACAATGATAATAATAATAAATCCATGAGACAGGCTCTACACTAAATGTTTTACATTGACTATCTCTATACCTCAAGATACCCTGCAGGTAATTAAATTATATCCATTTCACACAGGCTTAGGGAGGTTAAATAACTTGTCTAAAGCCTCAGAACAAACGGCGGAGCCGGAATTCAATCCCAGACCTGTCTGATTACCCAGCAGGTTTTCTTTCAACTATAACCTTTAACTAAGAGGTCTTTGAGCATGAAGTGTTGAAGGTGATGTACAGAGCTCTTTGGCATGGGGATGGCAGGTTCTTCCAGGTTCTGAAAACAGTATGTTAAGGTCCTCAAGGTGATGAGTGGGAGAGGCGACAAAGGCAAATGCACTCCTGCCGCCAGCAAAACAGGGAAGAATGACTAAAGAACAGATCAAATCGATAACCATGGTGATAGTGGGGAGGAGAGGGTTGCGG
>NW_011888907.1:1884167-1888801 GCF_000151845.1 Pteropus vampyrus | reverse complement strand
ATGGCACAGCAAACTTCTAATTAGCCCCTAAGACATCATGCACTCATCGTCCTCGGGCTTCCGTATATGTCATTTTTTTTTTTTTTTTTGCTACCTTTAATGCCATTCTTTCTTTTTTGCCTGATAAACACACGCTCCTTCAACAAAACCCATCTGTAACAGCACAGCTATCCAGACGCCCTTCCCAGTTCACCGACCAGCCACTCCTCCTGTATGTTCCTAACACTCTGCACGTGTTCTGCTTAGAGCACTTAGCGTGTGGGCGTTGCATATGGGTGAAGGGTCATGGACATATGCGCGACTCGTGGTTTTAGTTCAACAAAATTTATTTTTTTATTATTAATTATTTAAATTTTTTATGGTGACATTGGTTAACGAAATCCAGTAAGTTTCAGCTGTACATTTTAACAGTAAGGCGTATATATATTTACATTGTGTGTTTACCTCCCATAGTTAGATTTCTGACACCACATATTTAATCCCTTTTACCCCATCTACCTTCCCCCACCCCTCCGGTAACCACTAGTCTATTGTCCATGTTAAACAAAATTTAAAACTTGATGTTGGATGAATGAAGCTCTTGGTTCAGTTTCTTCATGTGTAAATAATAATAATAGTAAATTAACAGTATAACATCATAATGGTAATAAAAAATAATATGGTGATGATAATTGTAATGCTATAATACTACTAATAAAAGAATAATCATAACAATGATAATAATAATAAATCCATGAGACAGGCTCTACACTAAATGTTTTACATTGACTATCTCTATACCTCAAGATACCCTGCAGGTAATTAAATTATATCCATTTCACACAGGCTTAGGGAGGTTAAATAACTTGTCTAAAGCCTCAGAACAAACGGCGGAGCCGGAATTCAATCCCAGACCTGTCTGATTACCCAGCAGGTTTTCTTTCAACTATAACCTTTAACTAAGAGGTCTTTGAGCATGAAGTGTTGAAGGTGATGTACAGAGCTCTTTGGCATGGGGATGGCAGGTTCTTCCAGGTTCTGAAAACAGTATGTTAAGGTCCTCAAGGTGATGAGTGGGAGAGGCGACAAAGGCAAATGCACTCCTGCCGCCAGCAAAACAGGGAAGAATGACTAAAGAACAGATCAAATCGATAACCATGGTGATAGTGGGGAGGAGAGGGTTGCGGGTGAGGGCCCCGGAGGACTTCCAGATCTATTAGGAAAATGCTCTCCCGGGGCCTGAAGCTGAGATCTTCGGGATCCAATGATCTGAATGACATATGGATATATGCAGGTTGGAGCGATGTTGGAAAGGGTGGCACTTGGCCTTGGGAATTTCGATGAGCTTTTAAAATTCAGTGGACAACAACACAGAAATTGCAGATGCAAGCTTAATCTGCGTTTTGCTGCACACATTGGAAAGCGCAAAGCTCTCAGTACGTGGAACTGGTGTCATCACTGCTAGAATGCTGCCGCTCGACTTTCCAACACTCAAAGGGTTCCCAGAGTTTCGTCTGGGAAAACCTGCATAGCTACTTGATTCGACAAAGTCTTGACCTGGAGCAGACCAAGGAGGGGACTTGCTGTTCCAGCATGTGGTAACAGTTGTGACCTTAGGAACAGGTTAGCCCATCAGAGCCCTCATTCCAAGACTGTCAAGGTAGGAACCAGGACCCCAGGAAAGACCACGACTTCCCTCTGCGTGCTGTGGTACTGTTGCGTCTATTTTCAATTGATATTTCAAATTACTAAACAGAACTGAGGGGATCGTTTTCGCTGGTCAGCTTTAAGTCTGGTTTTCCTTATCTCTTTTCCCTACCCGGGTGAGCTCTGCTATTGAAAGGCAAATTTCCAGGAGGCGCTGGGGAGGCAGGGGCTGATAATTAGCATATCAAACACACCCACAAATCTGAATGGAAATTAGCAGAATCCCAACTCTGACTTCTTCCCCTTGCACTAAATTGAGGTTAATGTGACTCTTTTCTTTCGGTTTTAAACAAAGATAGGGAAATAGAGTAAATTTTATTCTATCTCCCTTTGGGCCTATCAGCATTCCTCCTCCCAGGTGAAAATAAAAACGAGAGAAAAGGAGGGGGGAATAAAAAGAAAAAGGAGAAAAAAAATCCCAAACATGTTAGTGGAATATATATGTATATTCCCTGATATATAACTTAATAAAAGTTTATGAACCCA
The DNA here is from genome assembly GCF_000151845.1 of Pteropus vampyrus. NCBI lineage: Eukaryota > Metazoa > Chordata > Mammalia > Chiroptera > Pteropodidae > Pteropus > Pteropus vampyrus. The sequence continues at coordinate 1,886,629 of NW_011888907.1, read as the reverse complement.
GGATAAAGAAGCCACACTGAACAGATGCACTGGAACTGAAATATGGCCCAATTAAGTCTGTAACAGGGTGAGCTTTACTTTGAACATTCTCCAAGTTGAAATGAAAGCTTCGCAGAACAAATAAATCAGGCAACATAAAATAAAAACGCTGATCCGGCGCCGCTCGCAAAAAGGAGGGGAGGAGGGGCTGGAGGCAGACGGGGAGGGGCGGGGCGGGGCGGGGGGGGGGGCGGGGAGCCAGCCCGGCCTCCCTATTGGAGGTCCCGAGACGGTAAATAAACAGAACTATTTAAGCCATTCCAATTAATGCGGTCTGAGGCAGCTATTTATGTATTGAGGGGGCAGGCAGGGATTGCCTGGGGCAATTAAGCCGTTTGCTAGCAGTGCCTTCAAAAGTGCTTTGCCTTTAGCCCTCGAATCCTTTGTGGTTTACAGCCAGCCTTCCTGCCCAGGGAGGAGTTTGGTCTGAGAAAGAAGACCGCCTCCTCTTCCTGCAGCGCCCACCCCAAGACCCGCTCAGCTCAGCCTCACCTCCTCCAGGAAGCCTTCCCTGCCTGTCTGGCTCTTGGGACAATCTAAAGAAGTCTTTCTGATTTTCCTCCCTTCTCTTTTCACCGCCACTGAGATGGTATCGTTCCTGTCCCCACCTTGTTCATCTGTTCTACGATGTTAGTTTCTCTGCAGAAGGTGACTAGTGTGGAACCTCTGTCCTGGTTCGGCACCCCCAGACCCAGGGCCGGATCTCTGAGCCTTCCTGCTGGAACGCTGGCTTCATGCTGTTGCGCGGGGAGGGTTCCTGAGATGACACGGTTGAGTGGCATTGCGTAGTGCTAAGTCCTGTTCGTTGTTCGCTTCAACCTCCTTCCCTTGTCGAGTGGAAACCAAACCCGCCGAATTTATTGTTGGGGTTCAGCAAAGCCGTTCTGATTTTTATATCTCTCAGAAGGTACGATGATTTCCTCACTGCAAATATTTTCGAGCCTCTGTGAGGCATAGATCCGCGCTTGATGTCTTTTCCTTCATCTGTAACTAGGCAACCTTGGGTTGCTATCTAGTCCCCTGAAGCCTTATTTTGCTCTTCCGTGAAATGGCAACAACAACAGCAATAACAGTATCTTCCACACGGGATTTGCGTGACAACGCAGCTTGATCACACATGGAGAGGATGAGGCACCCAGGTGCTCAGTTAGGTTACTCTGGGGATTTTCTCTTTGCAAGGACTGTCTTAAGCCCCGCAGCAGTTGAATCAATTTCCCTACCAGAGAACATCTCACAGAGCGAGAGCTTCCCCGAGAATCTTTAGCTGTTCCCGACTTCTCGACTTCTCGTTGTCTCTGATGGAGACCGGAGCCCTTCAAGGGAAGAGTGTAGGTGCGCACCTTTGTATGCTCAGAATGCAGCTGAGCTCCGGCACATCTGGGTACCATGTGAATCTACTGAAGTCAAGTACGCCCTGTGGGGCAAGTTCGAGAAGGTCACTTTCCTCCCATAGACATCAGGGGAGGCCTATTGATGGGACCCAGGTGCTAAGCAAGTGGCCTCTGTCTTTGGGGCAGTGGTGCCTCCTCTTCTCCTTGGCTTTATTCCTAGGGCTGGCGTGCATCCTGTCTTCCTTATCCACCCCCGGCCTCGGGGACAAGACAAGATCCCTGGCACTTGGTGCCCTCTCTCAGGGGTTATCACTTCACATGAAGTCAGCTCTCCTGGGGGAGTTAGAGGCTTCACTCTCTGATGATAGATCCCGCCTCCTTGGCGTGACAGGGGTCTTCCCTGACCTGTTGGAAGGGCTTTGGGCACTCACAATTAACTTGGTGTCAGGGAGGACTGGGCCTGAGATCCCTATTGCAGGTGGTGGAAGCTGCGATTCCAGACTTGGTGACTGGGGAAAGGTCAGGGTTCAAGCTGGAGTCACCTGGCTGGGGAATAAGAGGGACAGGCCCCCATTAGAATCCTCTGGAATGCTGGTCTGCAGAATTGTTGCTGTTGGGGTTGCAGTGGATAGGGGTAGAGAGTGAGGGGGGCGCCAGGTCAGGGCCCACGGGTTCTAGGTCCTACCTCTCCCCATGAGACTTCCAAAACCTCAGCTGGAAAACCGCTGACCTTCCCAATGTCCTACCCAGCTCTCCTGTCTGTGGTTATGATGAAGGACCTGCCTTGAGTGCCAGATACCCACCTTCATGGTGTGATTTGCAGATGAGGCAGGAGATTCAAACTGGATCCCCAGGGCCTGTCACAGGGCCTGGAAATCTTGGCTGCAGGTTTATTCCTTCAGGCCGTTTAGGTGTTTCCTTACTAGTGTTCCTGTTAACAGGTGTGGCCCCTGGGAGTGGGCCGACCTTACACCCACTTCTAGGTATCCTCCGGAGGGCTTGAGTACTCAGAATAACTGGGCACAGGCTCTGGGACGAGGGAAAGAATCCACGAAGAAGGGAATGGCTGACATGGAACATAAGAAAGATTTC
>NW_011888907.1:1881168-1882887 GCF_000151845.1 Pteropus vampyrus | reverse complement strand
GGCCGTTCCTGCCGAGTCACTGTGGCTTGGGTGAAGAATGCTGGAAAGATGCCAGGGTTTCTGGGATGTTCCATTTATGATACCTGTCGTGTGAATCCCGCTGGGAACCGTCTTGGCTGTTCTCCAAGGCAGAGATTTCTCCCATGTAACCTAGTGGCCCAAAGTCCCTCTCATAGAATCATAGAACAGAATAAAATATTCCTGCTTCTCTGTGCCCTCTGTTACCATTTTTGTTTAGAGTTTTATCACCACACACCTGGGTTCCTGCAATCGACTTCTGACAGGTGCCCCTGTGTAACTTCCCCTTAAATCCTTCAATGGCTGTCCAGGGCCCGAAAGATAAAATCAAACTCTTTGGTTCACTTTGATCTAAACTATGCCTCCCTCTCCCCAGAAACCACACAACCTCACTCTCTTTTTGTGTCTGAGCATTGAAATGCTGTCGCTTCTGCCTGGAGTATCTTTTCCTTCTCTTTCTTCATGGCCCCTTAGGACAAATTAGCTGGGAAGCTTTCCTGACCCGCTAAAGCAGCTTGGGGTCTCAGCAACGATCCCAGAGCACAGGAGTCCGTCAACATGTATGTCTGTACACACGTGGTATTCATTTTCCTACACACCTGCCCCCCTGGCCAGCCTGCAAACGTCACACAGCCTTACTTATTCACCTGTGTGTCCCCAGCCTGGGACAGATAGGCAGCAGATTGTTAGTGAATGTGGGCTTAACCGAATTGAAGAATGAGCAAATGATTGAACGAGTAAGTTAGTGAAGAACCTCTCTTGACTCAAGTGAAAATTACTTTCCTTTAGCTTCTCTCCCACAGGCCATCCCTGGAGTTGTGTCTCTTGAAAACTGGAATTCTGTTCTCATTCCTGCCACTCTGTAGCTCCCTGACGCTCTCAAGATAGTCTAGATTCTGTAGCGATAACAAACGTTCCCAAACTTTCAGTGGCTTGACACAACAAAAGTCTTTCTCCCGTTGTTGACACATGCCCATTGTGGGCTTCCAGGGTGGGGTAGGGGGGCGGGGCGGGCTCTACTCCATGTAGTAACTCAGAGACCCAGACTGGCAGGGGCTTGGCCATGTCGTAGTTGTCCCATTAGGAATGAAGAAGGAAGAGAGACACCAGAGAATTGCACAAGACTCAACCTGGAAATGATGAAGACTTATGTTTCATTGGCCAGAGATAGTCACAAGGCCCCTCCCAACTGCGAGGGGGCTGCGAAATGCAGGGGAGCCGGCAAAACATTTCGTGAGCCTTACCATCTCTGCCACACCCTAGTCAAGCCTATTTCCATTCCTGAGTTCAAGGACCACTATGTCCACCTTTATCATTATGTAAATTGGGAAACAGAGACCGCCTCCAAGTCCCAGAAGCAGGTGTAATTTTGCACCCATAGCATTCTGGCTGTCCAAGCAGAGAAAAGGACCAGGGCCTAGGAGGCTCAAGAAAGATGCATGCCTTCCGTGGTTACCAAGCTTTGCAGGTTTGTTTTTAGAAGAACAGTATGGTGGGCTGCTATATGTGTTTGGCCCAAGAGAGAACCTAGGAAAAAATGCTGTCTAAATCAGCATTGCGGCAGTTAGTGTCTGTAGGGATTTTGTGTGTGTGTGTGTGCGTGTGAGCATAATTAATTATCCAACATCTTTCTGTTGAACTCATTGTCTGTTTTCAACATAAGAGGGACAAAAGCACGTATGACGTGTTCAGTGCTCTCCA
>NW_011888907.1:1857789-1879848 GCF_000151845.1 Pteropus vampyrus | reverse complement strand
CTTTTTGGCCACTGTTTTGGGGTAAACAGGATGAATCTGGAAACCAAAAAGCAAGATTTGAGTCCTAGCTTTGATAATCACTGACCTTGAGCAAGCTCCTTAACCTCTGTGTGCCTCAAATGCTTAATATAAAACATATAGATTCTATTTCCTTCTTTGCAGGGTGGCGAGAATCAAATGAGATGCTATGTGGGGAAGCGCTCTGCAAACTCTAAGTGCTATAAAAACACGTTAGGTCTTCAAGTCTGGGGTGCAAGGGTGCAAGTCTTTGAACATCTGCTGCTACGTGGGTGCAATTCCTTGGGTGGGGACAGACTAGGAACAGGGACACGTGAGTTCAACTTGGGGGCAGTTGTGGGGCTGGGGTATTGGTGACAGCGTTCCAAAAGATTACTTGGTCACAGAAAGCGTCTAAAGCCCAGACATAGAAAATATCTATGGTTGCAGTTCTCCAAGGCATTGCCAGCTATAATCAGTGGTCCATGTAAAGAAATGTATATTGTAAGTGCAACGTATATGATTTTTAGATGAACACAAATTCTCTCAGATGTTTGGTGAGTTCAGAGCCCTGGAAAGGGGGCGTGTTCAATGTCAAGTTGAACCAATAGAAAACAACAGCAAAAACGAGAGGTAAAGATGACCAACACAGGCAGATCCTGGTCTCCCACCTCTGGAGAGGCCTGACATCTGCTCTATCTTTAAAGATCAACTTGCAGTTGGTCTTAGTTTAATAAGTGCTTTCATTGAAAGCCCTTTTGATGTCCTTGGTTTTCACCGTTGGTTGGCTGGTTGAGCCACTGGAAATCATGCTACAAAAACAGTCAACATAGAATGACTTTGGCAGAGCTGCCCTTCCCAGAGTTAATGCTCTCCAGCTTTTACACCTGTAGTATTCTATTCTGCAGACTTCACAAAGGGGCCAACTGTAAAAATTAATGTAGTTAATGGGTGAGCTGGGTGTCTTTTAAACCCTGTAGGTATGTGTGCAGATATGTGAGGTTTCCAGTGGGAACCTTGCCTATTTTCAGACATGTACGAGTGTTGAGCAAGTCAGCCCAGAGAGGAGGAAATTCACCAAAGAACCCATGTGACCTGGTAGCAAAGCTTTCTCAAGCATGAGGGAGGAAGGATCATTATGAAGAGAGTGGCTGTCTCTCCCATGGGGGCCCACCAGATCACCATGCCTCATTCTAGGGAGACAGAATGGCGAGATGGTGTGGAAAGATCTGCCTTACTGAAAACCCTACACAATATGGAGGTGCAAGATTTTGACTCCTGTACCCAAGGGGACCCTATACCTAAGGGTGACACAGAAGATGCTCACTCTCAGCCTCACCACTGACCCCTATAGCTAGCTACTGCATCATGAAGTAGGGCTGCCAGACCAAGTATAGTGTAAATACGTCTCTAAAAAAGTATTTGTGGTTTATCTGAAAATCAAATTTAGCTCATAACTATTTTCATTTGCCAAATCCGGCAACTCTACTATGACATTTCCACTGTTGGGGATGGCACAGAGTGCCTCACTGAAGAGGTTTTTTTTAGGAGGTCCCTGGTGGCTGGGTCATAAGGCAAGGTGAGAACCAGAGAAGTGTAAACTGTTACCGTGATACCACTAGTTCCACAGGCTTGTGAAGTTTGGGAAAATTGGGGTTGCACATAGATACATTACATTAAAAAACAAGTTGAAAAACAGTCACAGTTGATCTTAGGACAGCTCTTGTATTGATTTTTTAAAATTAAAGTATAATTATATACAATAAAATTTACCTCGTGTAGTGTATAGTCATGTAAGTTTTGACAAACAAATATGGTCATACAAACATCATAACAACCAATATACGGAACAGTTTGTCATCCTTAAAATTCTGCCGTGCCCTCTTGGAGTCACATGATTATCTTAATATATACAAAAAAAGCATGTGACAACATTTAACATGCATACGTCATACATCTCTTATTAGGCTAGGAATAAAAGGAGTCTTTCTTCATATGATCCAGAATGGTTTACAACAAATATATATAAAACACAATACTTAATAGAGAAATATTGAAAATATGAAAATATTAGCAAATGATGTCAAGTATTACTGCTTCTGTTCAACATTATTCCAGGGATTTTTAATCTGTGCGATAAATAAAAAACATAAAAACTAGAAGGAAAAATATGATTGTTATACTTCACAGATGATATGTAGTAAATTAAAATATCAAAAAGAATGTGCAAGAACACTATTTTAATTAACAAATGAATTCAGACCTGACGTAGATTTCTGGATCAGGTCATTATGTAAAAATAAATTACACATTCATATAACAGCAACAATGATGTTTCAAGAATGAAAAATTTAAGAAGAAAGAAAAATACTTGCAAATCAAGCATTGAAGGACTTGTATCTAGTCTATATAAAGAGCATTTACAACTCAATATGACAATCCAATGAAAAACAGGGGATTTTATTAAAGAAGTTATATGAATGGCAAATAAGCAAATGAAAAATTGCTCAGAATCTTTATCATTAGGGCAATGAAACTTAAAATCAATAAGATAGCACTAGACATCCACTAGAATGACTAAAATTCAGACGTGGTTCATATCAAGTGTAGGCGATGCTGGGGAGGAACTGAAACTCTCATATGCTGGTAGAAGGAATATGAAATGGTACAAACAGTCTGAAAAAAAAGTTCGGCAGAGCCTTACAAAATTAAACAGATACCTATCGTAAGTCCCACCTATTTGATCCTAGGTATTTAGCCAGAAGAAATGAAAGCCTATGTTTACACAAACACATAGGCATGAATATTTATAGTAATTTTATTTATAATAGCTCCAAATTGGAAACAACTTTATCCATCAGCAGGTAAATGGATAAATTGTGGTATATCCATGGAATAGAATACTACTAACTAATAACAAGGAGTGAACTATTCATATGTTCAACGACCTAACACTGTAAACACCCCAACTGATGACAGTAAAATGGACAAACTGGTAGATCACGCAATGGAACACTGTACAGCAACAAAAATGTACAAACTATTGTTATAGGCACAAATATGGATAAGTTTACAAACGTAATATTGAGAAAAAAAAAAAAGCCAGACACAAAATAATACTCTAGTATAAAAGTTTTTTTAAAAATAAAGTAAAACTAATCGATTGTGGTAGATCCTCAGGATAGTGATTACTTTGGGGGAAAGGGATTAGTGACTGGGAAAGAACATGAAGTGGTGTTGGAAATGGTTGATTTCTTGATATGAGTGGTGCATTCATTTTGTTAAAATTTATTGATCTATACTTACGCTTGATTTCTTTTCTTTTTACTGTACATTTATTATACTTCACTAAAATAGTTCAATTTTAAATGTTTAAATAGAAACTAAGAAGGTCTGAGTAGTCTTGGTTACTCATCTTTAACATGAACACATTAGTTCTCAATCTGAGCATAGATGTATATTTAGATTGTGAATTCTAAATTAATCTGCTAATGGAAGACGCCACTGCTATTAGGGGTTCGCTCTTTGTTTTTCCATGTAGACTCTGAGCTCATCAAAGGTGAAACCATGTCTCAACTCATCTTTATTTCTTACTTTTTGAAGCTGTTCTGATTTTCTTTCAATACTCTGTTTTCTTGTCCCCATTAAGATATCGTCACTCCAGACATCCATTAAAAATTCTTACTTGGAAAATATGGTCACCACGAAACAACTGGAAAATGATACCATGTACATAATAGCTTTAAATAAATCTTAATATCAATTGGAAATAATTTAATTTATATATCACAATTGGTAAATGGGTATATTAGATAATAACTTATCGTCTTAGCAGATGTCTATCTTGACCCATCATTGAAGGCCACAGCAGTTCACAGATACTTTCTAAAATCAGAGAATCTTAGGATCAACAGCCCAGGAGGCCAGATCCCTCAAGACTAAGTGGATTCATAGCCAGTTCTCCTGGGATTTGAGGACCAGGAGATGCGTAAAACAGTGGTTAAGACTTAGCTTTTGTAAGCAGAATGACTGATTTAATGCTGCCTCTCCACTAGCTGTATGACCTTGACCAAGTTACTTAACTCTCTTAAGCCTCAATTTCAATCTTTGAAATTGAGATAATGATTGTTATCTTGCTGGATTATTATGAGAATTAAATGAGATCATGTGTCTAAAGTGTTCAGTACAGAGCGTACCAAATATTAAGCACTGAGAAAATTGTAGCTACCGTGATTCCAAATTGTTTGTTTGGTGGAATAAACTCTCAGGAATGCACTGACATTTGTGTTTACACATGTTCAAGACTGTTTACAAACACATGGAAGCCTACGAAGGTTTCATATTCTCTTTCTCCAAGACCCATCTTGTTATCTAGCCTCAACCACGCATATGAGTCAAAGGCTGAACTAAAGGTAGGTAAAGCTCTGTGAATAATTCCAGAATCCTTTGGGGAAGGAAGGAAGGAAAGCAGTGTGAACAAGCTGAGTTATTTAAAGCGACAAATTCTAGGTTAAAGTAACTGGATCATGTGCATCCCTGGATCATTTAGGATTCTGGGATGCACAGGTGAGTGTAGCCCAGGTCCCTCAGGATGAGGTTAGAAAGCATGGCACAGCCTGCATCAGATTCTTGGTGACTGGACCCCGTTTTCTCTGTTTACTTGCCTTGTTAGTGGGGTAGACTGGGAATTCGGGTCAGAAATAGGTACACTTAAAGAGAGTGGCCCATTTTAACTAGAATATTGAAAAATTTGCTGTGAAAGTATTTGAAAATTTGGACTCTACTACAAAATTATTTGGTAGACTAGAAGGTTTATCAGACAATTACAGAAGTAAATAAAAACATGTTGATCTATACGCTCTGAGGTGACGGGTCACTAGCTGCCTTGGCGGTATGTTTTGTGACTGTGGTGTCATGTGGATAAAAAGATAATACTGGTGAAGTCGCAGTGGCCGACACTTGGGCAATGTGTTTGACTCTCAGTGCATCATTGGGGAAACAGTTACTGAAATGCAAGAGCATTAAAGGCAGAAACTCAAAACGGAACTACCAGCATATGCAATTATCTCTAAACCGTGGAAGAAGTCTGAAGTAAACACTATGTAGACTCACATTTACCTAGAAGATGGATAGAAAGACACTGAACAGAAAACCATGATTTGTTTGACCACTGAACATCTTTAGAATTTGATAGAACACCATAGACTTTTTTGTTTTAAGTTATTCTCTAGTGGCAAATCTTTCCTTGTCTCTTAATTAAAATGAATTACTCCTTTCCCTGAGTTCCTGGAACATGCATCTTATTTTTTAAGCACATGTTTTGTTCTAACTTTTATAGTGCATAGGTGTTTTTATAGTTTTACTATCTAAGGAACCCAGGTAACAAGTGCGAATGCTAGTTTATCATATCCCTCTGCCGTGGATTGCCATCCGGTACCCTACCTCACATATTGCAAACTGATAGCCTGCATATGGCCAATACGTGTTTGTTTGGCCTGCATGATGTTATTTTAAATGTCTTTAGAAGGGGCATGCAGATTTCCACTTCTTATCTTATATCTAGCCTATTTCACTCATTTACATTATCTGCCTAGCCCTTTTAGGCTTGGGATTTGTGATTTTAATGGTAGACTAAAATTTAGCTATCGAGCAAGGCAACTCCTTGCATCTTAGAAGTTTAGTCTGGTAACTGAGAGGAAGTAGCTTCGACCCTATTTAAAGGGAGTAGAAAGGAATGAAGGAAACACCAATCAAACACTGAGAGAGAATACTCAGATAGAGACATATATTGCAGAAGAAGTAAAATTACTGATTGATGAAGGAAGGGACCTTCAGTGTTGCACATCAAGGGAGGGAAAGAAGGAAAAGCCACAGGTCAGGTGTGGGGCCTTCTTCAACAAGAGAAGCTTCCTAAAGGGAAAAGGGCTGGGACACATAAATAAATGTTACTCCCATACGCTGGACCTAGCTAGCTTGAATGCTTTTTCGACCATCAATTGGCGTGATGTAGAAAAATAAAAATCGCAGCAGTATATCCATCTGACTTTCCATTTTCTGAGATTTTGGAAGTCTTCATCTGGTGGACCAGTTGTTAGAAGGTTTCTGTGACAGTGAAGACCCCATAACGATTGTTGAGAAGTCCATCTTCATCACCAGCTTGAAGCTCTCAAGGGTACGTGACTGTCTTGTTTATTTCTACACAGACCACATGATCTGGTCACTAAAATGCATACATTTCCTATGCACTGCTGTTTTAAATCGTGGATGCTTTGGTGGTTAGATGAGGATTTGGCTCATCTTATTCAAGAGTGAATACAAATCCACGATAGCTTGCTGCTGAAGGATATATATCTCTTCTGGGGAGAGAAGGCTTTGCTTAAGTTCAAAACGGAAGAAAATAAAAATATGTCGCAAAATTGGTCCAGCCATATGTTTCTCTTTCCATCTAACCACCTCCTCCCTATACACACAACTGGCACAGCAGAGGAAGTGAGTGGGGAACAAACTGAAATCTGCACCAGCTTGGCTGAGCCATCTGATGAGCCCTCTCTGTGGAATATAGTATGGAGAACATCCCATTGGGACCAGCAGAGCGAAGGCAGGCATGATTTCTGCAGGGAACAGGTCGCTCACACTCCCGAGAACCTATTTTTCCTTTTGCTTAGCAACCTTAAATTTTCTCCATGGAGCTTCAGGGTTCCTATATTCATGAAGAGGTATGTGTGTCTTCATGAAATGGGTCAAGGATGTAATCAGATGGAGAAGGATGTTGGAAGGCTGAAGGGCAGAGAGCTCCTGGGTACTGGATGGAGAGGACCAGAAACTCTGGTCCAGAGCAGAAAAGCAATGGGTACATCGGGAGAAGGTTGTCAGTGTCTCCCTAGCAATACAGGAGTGGACACCTGCTGGCCTCCTACCCTGTGACTCAGGTCATCAGTTGGTCGGTGGGGACCACGGCTACAGAAGTGGTGTTTCCTTGGAGAAAATAGGGTGGTCACAGGGGAAGAGAAGGCAGAAAAGAGTTCAGAGCAAATGAAGAGGAGATTTCAAGCTTGAAAGTGTGTTGCAAAGCCTTGTGCATACAATGTACTCTGTAAGGTCATACGTGTTCACCAGCATGTCATCAGTCAAGAGTAAGGTGGTTGGGCCTGAAGACTAAGCCCCCGATATCTCTCTGGGTGGCCACACAGTGTTCCCTCTGTATGTCACTGGGGTGGTTGTGAGATGGTGTTATCTGTTAATCGATCCGCATAACATAAGTTTGTTTCAAGATTCTTGCCCCATATCCCAGAAGTTCCTGTGAAAGAAACCCAGGTGATAATCTATGAAACCAACTTTCTTGGGGAAGAGTATACAAATATAGGCGATATAGATGAAAACAGTGTTCATTCTTCCTGGATCCTTTTCACATCTGGGGCTCTTGGGTACAGAGGAAATCACGGACCTTCCTTGACTTCTCTCAACCCTCATCTCCTACAGTCCCTTCTTAAAAGAGGACAGGGACATCTTCCCTGATCCACCAGTTTGCTTCATTTAGTGTTTCACGAACACTTATTGGTCAACAACCGAATGCTAAGTGCCGTGCCAAGGGCAAAGAGAACAAAGGTGTTTCTCTCAGTAGTTGCCCAGATGTCTTCTTTGATGCATTCACCCCGGATCCCTTACCGAATATCAACCGTCCAGTTTATCCTGTTTTCCTCTCTAATAAATCAGCTTCACTAACTTATTTTTAACCCTTTAATTCTTGAGGGAATTTGTGTATCCATAGCTACACAGAGATTGCAAAGTCACCGGGTTCTTATAACCTCTTCGTGTTCAGTATAGCTCTTCTTAGGTCGTCAAGAAGCAAGGAAACCCTGGATTAGGAAGGAGATTTGGAAGTCTTGTGCACCCTGCTCAGTCCTCATGTTTTTCTTCTCTCTATATAATTACAATACTGACATGAACTACTATATTTTCAATGTCCGCCATGCCAGCGGCAAAGCGTTTTCCATACAATGCCCGGCTGATTCTCTTAACACGTTAAAGTGGATGATTTGCTCTCCATTTTACAGATTAGAAAACTGAGACTCAAGAGCATTCTCTGGGTACCGAGTGGATTCAGGATTTGGACCCTTGGTTTTCTGACTCTAAAGTTTTAACACTTTTAATTTACTACACTGCACAGAAAATGCAGAGCAGTTATTGTGAAAACATATAAGTAAATCACAAAATGCCACAGATATGAACTCTTGCAACTATTTTCAGATAACATAAGGCTTATAACTGCAGATACTTAATAAAGTGATTTTCTTCTTTTTGGGGCCCCAGCTATGCTGAACTCCCTGCCGCCCTATTAGCAGACAATGGCTTTTTCTGGATTAGAAACCAGTTGGTAGGTACTAGATGCTTTGTTACTTCGGGTTAATCATTATTTCTCTTCTCGTTCCTTCAATTTCCTGACTTGCAAAACTGGGAGGTGGGATCAGCCAGTGGGCTCCTGAAGTCTCCTCTGGCGATTCTCCGATGGAGACTGCTGCCCTTGAGCTTGAACGGTGCCCAATGGTGAAGACGACAGTACTCGAGTGGACAAACTTTGGTCTGGGAGTCAGAGATCTGGGGTCTCACGCTGACCGTCACTCTCTGTCCTGGGCCTCAGCTCCCTCAAGTGAGAGGAGTCGTGGTGATTAGATGACCTCTCAGGCCTTCCAACAGAAAAATTGTCACCTTTCATTTTCACAGGGAGCAAAGAGAAACTGCCTCCTCATATCCCCAAACACTTTTTGTCAGCTGCTCAAACCAAGAGCAAGGTGCCTACTGTGAGGCTGTCTGATCATCCCTGCTTCACTCAAACCATTAACCTCATGATAACGTTCTGGGGGCATCAGGTTATAACAAGGACATAAAAATTACAAGCTGCATTTGTCATTGACTTCACAGCCTTGAACGACCCTGCTGTTTCCTTAAGCAGATGGGAAGTAATCTCGTGGCGGAAGCTTAGGGAAAGGAATTGTCTGGAAGGCCTTCTGCACAGAGGAAAAGAGCAAGCAAGGCCTGTCGCAGCAGGCAGTAGGCTGGTGTGACAATAAAGTAGGTGCAAAATGAAACACTAAAACACCCAATAAAAACCTAAGTGCTTCATCACCAATACTAATGAAAATATATGATTGTCTAATAAAACGCTCCATGCCGGCCTCTGTTATTAACACTCGTTACTGTTATCATCTCTTTCTTGGGAAGGGCGACCTTCTATCCCAAATGGCCCATGGCCCGAGGAATTCACTGTGGTTGCGGGGAGGGGGGTGCGGGAGCGGGTAATGTTTAGCCAGAGCACCCCACGGGAGAACACAGTTGAGCTGGGATTCAGCAGCAGCTGCCTGGTTCTAGGGGTGCTTCCTCAGGCAAAAGAAATAAGAGCAGTGGCTGGTGAGCCAGCTAGAGCAGGAAAATCAGAGGTGCAATCTATCTCAAATATGCCTTGCTGACTAGGGACATGCCAGCTGGCTTATAAACCCACGATACAGAACCTCGGGGCATTGCATACACTTCAGGAAGCAAAACGGGCTTTTTATTAGACATGAAAGAAAGAATTGAATTGTTTTGCCTCTCCTTAGCTCGTCTCCTTTGATGAGTATGTCATCCATTGTTCAAAACGGAGTCACCAAGATCATCTAAAAGATGAAATTCCTGAGTAATCTGTAGCCGGACGTTCAGAAGCAAGCTTCGTGTTAAAATGTGTATACTGATTGCACTTACACAGTATTTTATCATTTATGAAATGTCTGAGACTTGATAAAACCAGCTGTCACCTCCAACAAGGGTATGATCTCATTTGATCTTAAAATGGGAGAGGTTGGCAATATAATTATTCTAAAATTTACTGATGAGATTTAGAGTGGTCAGTTAAATTATTAAAGCTCTCATTGCTGTAGGTGTCAGAGCTGAGCCCCAAACAATGGTCTCCGATGACTTAATCTGATGCCCTGGCATTGCGAAGTGGAGATGCCGTACCCAAAGGTCACCTTCGTCCTAAGGATGGCTACTGAATATAAGCTCAAAGCCACATTGAATACTATTCAGAAACAAACGGATTTGTGGGATGGCGATGGGGTCCTGAGGGAGCCTGGGGCCATGCAGAGGAAGTGGACCGAGCTACACTAAGAGGCGGGACTTCCTGCTCCAGAGCAGCCCCTCGGTGCTCTGGTTGTCTGACGCAGCACGTCACGCATGAACATTCGTCACTTTGGGTCCTGGAACGTTTTTCACTGCGTTGCCAAACTGGGCTTTTCTTTTATCTCTGTAAGATGAGAAGATGGGATTAGATGGCTTTTGAGGTTTTTTTTTTTTTGGATCCAACCCTTCCTAGCTCTACTTTGCAATTATAGAAAGGCTTAAGTGGTACTAAAGTGGGGAAATGACATTCAAGCTTAAAGGAGAAAAAAGGGCAGATCTAGTAAACAACTATTATTTCCCGGGAGCTGTTCATATATTACCTCATTTAATCATCGAACAACCCTCTAAGGTAAATACTATTGTCACCATTTTATTTTATTTTTTTTTATTAAAAATTATGGGGGTGACATTGATTAAGAAAATCAAATACGTTTCAAGTGTATCATTCAACAATAAGTCGTGTATATATTGCATTGCGTGTTCACCACTCGGAGTTAAATTTCCTTCCACCACCAAATGTTTGACCCCTTTTACCCTGACCTACTCCTCCTCTCTCTTTCCCTCTGGTAACCACGAAAACATGGAACACTTCACGAAATTGCATATCGTCCTCGCACAGGGGTCATGCTAATCTCTGTACCGTTCTGATTTTAGTATACGTGCTGCCGAAGCGAGCACCTATTGTCGCCGTTTTAAACACGCAGGATTTGAGTCTGATGCAAGTTAAGAAATTTGTTTATTCCACTCAGTGGACGTTTGGGGATCTGCCCAAGGCCTGGGCTCTTCTCATTATATCACACTAGTTCCCCGTGACAGCTCTGCCTTGAATATCCTGGTCTCTGTTAGAAAGACCCTCAAACCTTAAACTCTATTATCTAGCTTACGATGGCTCTCTTCTCATAACTTGCCTCCCAGTGAAGGCACTTTATTACTGGCTATATTCTCAAACCCATTTTTTCTTTCCAGCCACTACAATTTTCACAAGCAGAGGGGCGTTGTTAACTCAAGTTTTCCTCGCTAGACTTGACGTTGGCTGATTGCATTTTGCTGACATGCACTCCTCCTGCTGTGTTGCTGAGACAGTCCCCTATCATTTCTGCATCCCAAGCTGGCAGGGTGTGTGGCTTTGCAGCATCTTTTTTTTCCACTCCAGAAAGAATAGGATAGAACTGCTTTATGGATGAAAATAAGAGTCTCATATAATGAGAAATCCAAATTATTGCTTTCCTACATGGAAGAGAAGAAAAACTTATGAATTGTTCTTCCAGTCTTCCCTCCCTCTATCCTGTTTTTCCCATTCCTCTCTTTTCCTTATCTTTTTTTGAGTGTATATCATTTGAAAAGCACAGTTCTATAAACATGATGAAAAGGTATATAAATATTGAAAGACTTGTTCATGGTTCTCCAAAGGCCCATTCTGTGGGTTTAAATACGGCATTTAAATATGGAGTGACTTAAAACTTTTCAACAAATTACTGGAAATTTTTGCATCCGATTCACCAGTCACCTACTGGAGCCTTTAGAATCGAAGGCACAGGTGACTCGAGAGGAAATGGCCTCTGGCCATGGGGCCGAAGGAAGAGACCAAGCTGAGAGAGGGAGCCATGGCAGAGGTGAGGGCTGGGCTCTGGAGCGGAGAAGCGCTTTGGAGAGAAGACTTAGAGAACTCTGGGGATTGTTGAGCACAAAGGATGAGATGAATGATGAAGGTGTTTGGTTTCAAAAGCAAATCTTGCCCTTTCCCAGTTTGGTATGGAGCCAACTCAAGGACTGCGCAGGTGTCTGCAACCAGGAGAGAACTGGATATCATGACTATGAGAGAATAGAAAATATATGTTCTAATATTTGGTATTTGATCCCAGTTCTTGACACAGTGTTCCTAACTTCTTTGGAATTTCTCGGGTGACAGCAGTGTTTTTTGTTCTAATGAGGTGACTCTGGATGGATAAGGGCTGGTCACCAGAAACATTAAGCTCTGATAAGAAGCTTGGACTTTTCAATTCCCCTCCCCCATTCTCCAAAGAGGGAAGAGGAGATGGAAATGAATCAATAACTGATCATGCCTATGCGATGAAGCCTCCATAAAATCCCACAAGCAGGGGTTTCGAAGAGTTTCCAGATTGGTGAACATATGGCAGTGCTGGGAAAGTGGCCCCCCCAGAAAGGGCATGGAAGCTCCGTGCCCCTTCACGCATACCTTACCCTATGAATCTCTTCCATCAGGATGTTCTTCTGTATTTTCATCATACCTTTTATAATAAACTGTCAGACAGTAAGTAAACAGTCTTCCTGAGTTCTAAGAGCCACTCTAGCAAATTAATTGAACCCGAGTAGGGGATCATGGGAATCTACAATGTATACCTGATCAAACAGAAGCACAGGTGACAACCTGGGCCTACAATTGGCATCTGAAGGGGGACAGGAAGTCTTGTAGGACTGAGCCCTTAACCTGTAGGATCTGATGTTCTTTCTGGGTAGATAGCGTCAGAATTAAATTAAATCAGAGGACACCCAGCTGGTGTCACAGAATAGCTGGGTGTGGGGAAAACCCCAAACATCTGGTGTCAGAAGAGTTGTGGCAGTAGTGTGAGAGCAATGGAGAAACACAGGAGAGAGGCTGAGTTTTTCCCAAATCAATGACCTAGAATAGAGTAGAGGGTAGTGTTTGTGGAAGAAAACCTTTCTGATTAGTGAATGTTTGATGTGTAATGGTTAAGAGATACTAAGACACAAGAAGCCTGTCTTAGATGAATGATGTAGCCTAAAGGGGATCTCAGTGTCCTTTAGTCCTTGCAATTAGGTCCGGGGATCCCCTGAATTAAAATCCAGTTGACTTCATTCTGGTCCTACTAATGGTTTGTGATCAAGCTGAAGGTGCTAGCTGTCCTAGGACACATAGAGGCCACTTTGTCTCCCTCGTGAATCAGGTGATCTTCGCAAGGCAATGGTACTTTTAAGGTAATGAGTAGGTAATGTCATGAGGCAGCAGTAAGCTGAGGAAGGACAGCCAGAAGTGGCTGCGGATATAGGAGGGGATGGGCTGTGAAAGCTCCTTTTAGGCATTCACTCGTCAACAAACATTTATGCAGTGCCCACCACGTGAGTCATCGATTTAAACACTTTGCTGCTTTTGAGCAAACCTTATCTTTTCTGTCTCAATTCACAACTAGAGCGTAGGGGCTTTAGGACAAAAAGAAAGACATGGGGAGTCTGCACAAAACTGACTGCACACAAGCACAGAATTTTCAGAGCGCCATTCTTTTGGCCCGCATTCGTTGAGATCTATTCCTGTCAGGTATCATGCTAAGCACTGTAAGAGAAAACAAAGATGAATAAAACATACTCTTCGTCCTTGAGGATCTCACAGCCTAGTGGATAAGGCAAACGAATAAGGAAATAAGAACAACATAAAATGATACATTTTGAAATAGAGAGGTAGAGAATGAGCTTGGGAGAAATCATGGCTGCCGGGCAAGAAGTAGGAATCTAGGATTCTGTCTGGAGCTTGGCAACTGACAGCCAGGACCTGAGAGCAATGTCTGGAATGAAGGGGGACCTGTAACCTGGTCAGGAGGGGAGAGGGGTTGTGAGCAGTGCGGTGGGGATTCAGGGACCACTGAGCAAAGCGTTAGGCCTTTCTAGTTTTGGGGTGTTTTATTTTGTTTGATATAGTGAAGAGTCAGCCATTTAAACATAGCGTCATAGCGTTTAAAAAAATCACAACCCCCAGAAAGATTAAGCCACTTACAGCCATTCGGTCAGAGACCGCCAGAACCAAATGACAGCCGCCAGTCAGACTGTCTTCAGACTGCTAACAGAAACCATTCGAAGGCAGATCAATGAGGGTTGTAAACTCACCAGCCCTTATTTCTGTAAGGGTCTGCCTGTTTTAAATGTTCTCCTAGTGCTTAATAAATGTTTATTATTAGTAGTAATAATAACATCTAAACAAAATTCCTGCATCATGCGATAGCTGCTGTACCAATTACAATCTTCCTCTTATCTAAACCCCGAGTTCTTCTGTGTCAACCAGGCAATCAATTGAAATGTGATTTGAGGAGACAGGGGAGGAAGTTCTATGCCCTTGTGTGGAGGGGACCCTATGGGGGCAGAGGACAGACCAAGGTGAGAAGGAGCAACAGAGCGTTCCTGGTATGGCAAACAAAGTCCTTACAAAACTTGGTCCACTGAGATCCACTGCTTTCTTTTTCTCAGCTGTAGAGTTGACCCAGTTGGGTGGAAAGATGCATTTACTTCCTAGGAAACAAGAACATGTTTCCGGAGGTTGACTAATGTCTTACTTTTTTGCTCTGAAAACCCCCGTGTAACCCACATTCATTAAGTGAGGCTTCCATCATACACCCCAAGCAAATGAATTTGACTTAAGATTTTAATAGCTATGAAAATGCAATTATCTGGAATTAACGTTTGGGACATATATGACCTTCACCCCACAGACATCTTTTTCTAAATTGTCTAGATAATGCCGTTCTGGGTAATTTTGGTGGAGGAAAATACAACCATTGGGGTAAACCAAATGGTTGGCCTACCTCTGCTTTTCCACAGGAGGTCAAGGCCATCCACGAAGTTCAATGTCAGAGCCTGGCAGAAAACTCTGCTGGCAGCTGGTGCTTAGTAAATGCTGATTCACTAGAATGACACTGCTTTCCTGCCAGTGTCTGAGAGAATAAGTCCTTCTTGCTCAGATGAGCCATTCTAAACAGTTGTGTCGGTCACATGAAACCATTTTAGCAGTAAATCTTATTGAATTTCTACTAAGTTCAAGAAACTAGGATGTATGCTAAAAGGTTAATAGGAGAGAGTTCCTACGTTTTAGGAGTCTACATACTAGACTTAGAAATATAAAAAGTTAATAAACTTCACAAATAATTAAATGGTAAGATACTTGAACACGTTAACTGCGTAATAAACGATAAGGTGGTAAATGCTATGAAAAAAATGTCAGGTGGGAGGGGCTGGATTGACGTTTTAAATCCTGGGGGGCGAGTAGTGGTCAGGGTAGGCTTCCTTTAAAAGGTGATAGCTGAGCAAGAACTTGAAAGAAGTGGGAAAGATGGCCATGAGGATGTGGCAAACAGCGTCCCAGTTAGAAGGGACAGCCAGGGGACAGATCTAAGCAAAGCTCTACGAGGAGGCGGGTGCAACTGGAGCAAGGGAGGAAGAAGAGCAGGCGAGGTCCACAACCAAACTGGAGATCGCGTAGGGCCCTGGAGGCAAATGTAAGGACCTCGGCTTTTGCTCTGTGTGAAATGAGGAGCTGTCGCGGGAATTTCAAGAAAAAGAGGATGCGACGTTAAGTTCTGAAAAGGTGCTTCGGGCTGTTGTGTTGAGGATGGACCCTGGGAAGGCAGAGGTGAGGCACGGCCACTTGTTAGGCAGCATTGCCGGGATCCAGGGGAAATAACGTGCTAGTGGCTTGGAACAGAGGCAGTAACGGAGATGGCGAGACGTGGTCAGGTAACGGATACACTTTGCAGGTAGCATGTGATCGGGTTTCAGTGTGCAGTGGGTGGCCTCAGCATGTATGATTTGAGAAGGACTTCAAGGATGAAATGGAGCTTTAGCTGGATCTTCGATAGAGTAAGATTTGTGAAAAGATTGGTGAAAAGTAACAGGGAAAGCGTATCATATAGCAGAGAAGACACAGCAGCCAAAAGTACAATCGACTTTTAGAGGATGGTAGGTAGATTAGTTTGGCTGGAGTTAAAGGTTTAAGAAGATTAGTGAAAATAGATTGAGACATGGAAAGTCCAAAACACATAGTTTTACAGGTCCTTGTTGAATGAGCCTTGGTCCCTGGGCGGCCTTATATTACTTTTCAAATCCAAGAACCCCAGAAAGGGAACGTCAGACCGATGTCACTCCCCAAAGTTGTTGTCCATGGCAATGCTGACAAATTTCCTGAGTACTTCCACTGGGCTTCTTTCTTAGTTCAGAATACCCACTTCATCTGGGAGCATTTTTTTTTTTTTTTTGAAGATATCTCAGTACTGAACCGAACCTCCTGCCTTCATGTAACTTTTAGCCTTTGGCTCTAGTTCATTTGTAATTATTAGTCATTAGATCATTTATGTGAGAGACATTTATTAACTGTCTACTAATACAAAATAAGGAAGAGAATTAACATTAGTCGAGTTTCTTCTTGGGACCACTGACTGTGGAGGCTATTTTAATTATCTCATTTAATAATCCTAGTAATCCTATAATGTAGCGGAACCTCAAATCAAAGCATCCCCCCTAATGGAGGGTGTATATAAGAATGTGTATGGAGGGAGTTTGTAAGACAGAACAATAGATCTTTTCATAAAGGATTAGAGCTTTCCCAGGGAAGAGCAAGTAATTCAACATTTTCATCTGCTTTATTCACCTCTCGTGTGGTTTGTGAGGGGCTGGGTGTTAAGACAGACCCAGGGACATAGGGCAGGAGTCACTGCTTCCAAATAACTCCAGCCTAGATCTCACAGGAGAAGAGTGAATTTGTGGACAATCATGAGATCTGTGCATATTTCTGTCTAGTTTACCAGGTGGCAGAGTAGAGAAATATTTGGACAGAGGCCACAGCTAGTAGTAAATACCAGAACCCAACAGAGAGGCAGTGTGGGGCAGGGCAGGCATTCAATGACTTGAGAACTTGCCAAATTCTGACAGCAGATTCCATTACTCCCATTTCACAGAGGAGGGCTGTGGCCACAGTGATTAAAGAAAAGTCTCTGGACAAAGTTTGTAAGTGGAAGAGCTTGAGGAAATGTGGCTCTAACCAACTGCAAGAATGCCTGTGGTTCCCGGGGCACTGCGCCAGGTACCACTGGGGAACCAGAGAGAAAGGGGCCAGACTCAGAGACTGTCCTCTCCTGGCTCACGGACTAGGGGACATGCAAGGAGCTAAAGCAAGCCAAGGAGTAAAGGTCTAGGAGTCAGAAAGGCGTGAATGCTGTAGGAGATCATGGGTGCAGAATCACTTCCGACTGCATTATTTAGAGGTTAGGAAAGGAGATGAGATTTTTAATAAATGGAAATGGTCAAGGTGAAGAGAAAATAGGATG
This sequence comes from Pteropus vampyrus, assembly GCF_000151845.1. Taxonomy (NCBI): domain Eukaryota; kingdom Metazoa; phylum Chordata; class Mammalia; order Chiroptera; family Pteropodidae; genus Pteropus; species Pteropus vampyrus. The sequence goes on along the minus strand of NW_011888907.1, from coordinate 1,862,635 downwards.
GCTAGATATGTGGAGGGAGGAAACCGCGGTATAAGCAAATAGTTCTGTTCGACTCATATGCAGAGTTCATGAAAAGATGTCATGTGAAGGAAGGTCAGAAACTATTGCAAAGGCCAGGTCACAAAGGGTCATGGATGAGTTCCTGGATTGGATGCCACAGGTAAGCAAGAATTCTTGAAGGTGTGAACACTGAGTAACTTGGTCAAAGCTGTGTGCCTCAATTCTGGCTTCTGAGGCCAAAAGAATAACTTTAGTCCTTCTGTACAGAATAGTCCCTAAAACATTCAAGAGAGGTGGTCTGTTCTTCTTATGTCTTATCTTGAGACTCAGCATCTCCATTTCTAAAAATCTCGTCTTTAAGGCATGGTTTAATTCTCCTCAATGTCTGGTCACTCTCCCCAGGACACTGTATAGGTTATTCATAAGCAACTAATAGTTATTAAAATCTTACACTATGCCAGACAGTATGATGAAGTTTTGAAATGGGTTATCGTGTGTAAATATCGCGGTAGCTCTGCGATGGAGGTGTTATTTTAGTGTCATTTATAGATGGGAAACCTGAGGTTTAGAGAGGTGAGTAAGTTGCCTAAGGCTAGTGAATGTCAGAAGTAGAATCTAAGCCTATGCTTCCTGCCTGCAGAGCCCAAGCTCTTTCACACCATACCACCCGCTTCATCCTCAATCCTCAATAACAAAGAAATTCTCTGGAATTTGGGTCTAGACTCTAGAGCACCAAAACTGTTTCCTTTCCTGGACCTCAGTTACCTCACCATCAAATAAGGGGTTTAGACCAGAATCTCTCTAAGGTCCAGTTCTGAAATGCCATGGTTTTAAATTGCAGTCTAATAGGGTCAAGGGAGCATTCATTATGAGTGCATTCATTGAACTAATATTGCATAAAGAAGGCAGAGAAGTAAATTCTAAATCTTAGCCATTCTTTGGATCACCTTGGAAAACATCTCATCTACCTTCTAACTCTTTTTTTTTTTTTTTACTACAAAACCAGAGATAGTAAAGAGATCCTGTAGGGTAATATGTGCCACGTGTTTAAAGTATGCTTTAAATCAGATATAATCTTTGGCTCACGTGGCATTTTTCTTTTTAATAACAATAATAGTCATAACAATAATAATTTATTGATGACTGGGAAGACGGGAAGGGAAATATGCTTCTCACTGGTACAGAGGAAGAGAAATTCAATAACCTCTTTTACCTTTTAGCACTAAAAGCCTGGGTTAAAATGATTAAGTACTGCGCTATAAATATAAATGTAAAAGGGTATGGAAATATGAGGAAATAATCTCAGCCATGCTGAAAGCGAAGAGGTGTTCAGACTGAGTGTGACCAGATGGGACAGGCAGGCGCCTCTAGAGACAGTCTGGCTCCCTCAGATCAACCTCTATCATCAGCCAGGGTGAGATGGCCAGTTTGAGAACGTGACGAAGGATGGCAAGATCCTTGCAGCAATACGGTTTCTCATAGTCTTCACCCCTGACTATGTCTTGGCCACACTGGTTCTACTCTAGCCAGACCACCCTGACCCACGGGGTGATATAGTAGAGCTCCCAGTACTTCTAACTAAGGGCTGTGCCTGCCCTCCCCTGGTCTTCTGGACTCTGGATCCAGCCTCCTGGATAGTACTTCCTTCAAGGTTCTTGTCTGCGCCTGACAATAACAGGTCCTCTGGGCTCCTGCAATACCTGCCGAATGGGATTCTCTGGCCTGTCTCCTCCCAAATAGCCCTACCCCTTTGTTGCCTAACCAACATCGGCCCTTTCACCCAGCTGGTTTTCAGCTCAGTCTCTAAGTGCTAACACCCTGCATAGAATCTGGATTTGAATTGGGCTCAAGATATCTGATCTGCCCCCTGGATGGAGGCGAGAGAGGCCAAACTGGGAACAGTTTCATAGGCAAGAAAGCTTCTTATCTGAGACCGAAGTATGTTGGCTTAAAGGGGGAATCCTGTAAGTTGTGCCCCACAGATGGCGCTGAGACCAGAGACGAGAGACTTATCTCAAATCGAGTCATCCGTGTTTCAAGGCTAACTGAGGAATGGGAGTCAGGCACAGAGCCAAAGTCTGTCAGAGATATAAGAGGTGAACGAGAGAGTAGTGGGTGAGTTGGAGGTAGCCTGGATGAATCGGGAATCATCGCCTGCAGCTGCTGGCAGTCACTTTCAGCAGGGACTTTGGCGTAGGTTCATTCATATTTGATGGCCCTCTAATTTAGTGGCTGACATCTAGAATTCTGAGTTAAAAAGATGGATTTGGATCCCGACTCTAGTGACTGATAGTTATGCTGTGATTGTTCCAGAATTTCTACTCTGAAGTGCCTGAGGGGAGACATCTGGTTGAGATAAGGGCTTAGGAGCTTGTCTTGAAGCTGCCTTGGTTCGGTACTGTAAGTAATATTGAAAAGAATCAATGTCCGTATCTAGGGATGCCTGAGGTGAGATGGTGGAGCAGTCTTAGGCAGTTATTGTCACAATAATGCTGTGTAACAAACAACCACAAAATCTCAATGGCATATAACAATAAACTATTATCTTCGCATTCACTGCTGTGCAGGCCAGTGGGAGGAGCTCTGCTTCAACCTATGGATCTGCTGCTCACTGGAGCTCAGCTCCTCTACTGTATACTTGGCCGAGTCTGGCTTCCAGCAGAAGATGGAGTCCAGGTTTGCTCTGCATGTCTTACAATTTCCTTGAACTAGTGGCTACCTGAGACATATTCTATTCATAGAGAAAGGCAGGAGCAAGAGAGTAAGCCCAACCGCACGAGCACATTTTAAGCCTTTGCTCAAGTCACATCCACTAGTCCATTGGCCAAAGCAAGCCCCAGGGCCAAGTCCAAAGCCAGATGATAGGGAAGTACATCCCTTCCCTCTGGTGCCGTGGAAAGCGACTTGGTGAGAACACAACCACCAAAGGTGAAGAATTGAGACCAAATCCCCTTTTGGTAGAGTTATGGTGTATGAATCTCATAAAGCTTGAAGTTTCTAACTTAAACTTCCATTTTCTACTCTGTAAATTTAAGCTGATATAACACAGAAGATCACGGAAGGCAACTGTGTGGACTCTGAAGCCAGACATAATGGCTTCCAATCTCGGTTCCAGCTGTGACGAGCTCTATATGCCTGGCTGAATTGCTGACCTGTCGTGTGCTTCGGTTTCCTCTTCTGTGAAATGGGAATAATGACAGTTACTACTTTTTCCGCAGGATGATTGAAATATGAAATGAGTAAGTATCTGTAAAGTACCTAGAATACCATCTGGCACAGAACTTGGTAGATGTGGACGGCAAATCTCTCTCTCTGGACGTCGCCTCTGAACACATTGCCCTCCCTGTCCTTCCACCCCACCCAGCTGAATTCTTGCTGTCTGGCTTGTGCTGACTCAGCCCTGACTGCCTCCTCCACACTCGCCACTTCCAGAGCACATTCTTGGCAAGCACGACCCTCCTCCCAGATTTGCATATCCTCAGCATTTCTCAGCGTTTAGATCTCTTTCAAGGCTTAACAAGGTTTAAGGGCCAATACAATTTGGAAGCAGGTCGTAAGCAAGAGGCCTGAGCCTGGACTCCCTAAAAGGAGGCAAGGTAAAGAAAATCTGCAAGCCCAGTGATAATGAGGGGACATCCGGAGCTCTGTGAAGCACTATGGATCCTTCAGTGACAAAGCTGATGGAGCTGGGTACTGGGTGGGGGACCTGGACTCCTGTGAGCTATTGGGGGTCCACAAAGCTTCACTTTGTATTCACCGATCTTTGTCTTCATGATCATGGCTTTTGTCTTTTCCTGTTACCAACAAATTTATAAATTAGAGTCTGTGATTTGCATCTTATTCTAACTATTGTTGCCCCTGGAGACCATCAACGCCAAAAGGCCGGGAGTCCACTTTAGCTTGTGTTTGTAGCATCACACCCTCCCTTCCTCCCTCCCCTCTCCCATCTCCATCAACTTTTGTGCGTAGCAGGAGCTCTGTATTTACTTCATTAAGTATTGCACCGACCTGAGGGGTACTGTCAGGGATGAGCTGGTGAAGCCCATTTCTCCACTTCCTAGAATATCTCAGATGTCAAGAGTCACAGAACAAATTCACACACATGCAGAAACACACCTCTCTCTCTCTCTCTCTCTCTCTCTCTCTCTCTCTCTCTCTCTCTCTCTCTCTCTCTCACTCTCTCACTCTCTCACTCTCTTGGAATTTAATCACCTTATTTTTCCTCTGGGTTACCGGCATTTGGGGTGAAGAAAATGCGAAAAAGAAAGATTGAAAAATTTCTCATTTTAAACGTTGCAGCTAATTCTGTTAATTATGTTGTGACGCAATTAAGCATTTCATTTCAGAGCTATTAAAGCTCAAATTATTTATTAATAATTACAGATTATTACCTGATAGTGTTCACTCCGCAGAACAGACGATGAATAATTTATCAGCTTTGACGTGGTTCTCTCCGCACGGCCGTCTGGATGGTGTCTATATGTGTACATGTCAGCTTGTCAATACATGGGCCTGTTTGTGCAAAACTACACTTTTTCTGTTTATACGGGATCTTCCTGAATTCTGAATGTCATTTAAAACTTCTCACTCTTAAAGTTTTATAACATAGATTGTAGGCGAGATAGAAATAATGGTGATGTGTCAAAAAAGGTGAGTTTTTCTTCTCACGGTTGAGATGGACTTCAGTTGTAAGAGTAAATTACAATTACATTTATTCATTACAGAAGCTGTTCCTTACTCCCCTCTCCTCTATTTTAGGAACTTGAATAATTATTATCGTATTATTACTGTATATAGTCATGGGCACAAATTAATACTTTTGTTTCAATGCTGTTTAGGGATTGTT
>NW_011888907.1:1854586-1856624 GCF_000151845.1 Pteropus vampyrus | reverse complement strand
GTCATCATCCCCAACAAAAACTCCCATTTGCCTTTCTTTCGGTCCCCGGCAACCCCCACTTTCTGTCTCTATGAATCTGCTTATTCTAGGTACCCCATATAAGTGAATTAACAATATTTGTCTTATGCCTGACCTATTTTGCTAATCATAATGTTTTCGAGGTCTGCCCATATTTTAGCATATATCAAAATGTCATTCCTTTTTCAAAGCTGAATAACATTCCATTGTATGTATATATCACATTTTGTTTATCTCTTGTTAGACACAAGTTTTTCTGTCTTTTGGCTATGTGCATGATGCTGCTATGACCATTTCTATTTGAGTTCCTGCTTTCAAGACTTTTAGATATATACTTAAGAGTAAAATTGCTGGATTATATGGTAGTTCTATGTTTAACCTTTTGAGAAACGACAAAATTGGTTTCCGTAGAGGTCACACGATTTTACATTCCCAGCAGCAATGCACTGGGTTCCAGTTATTCCACATTCTGTTATTAGGTGCATAAATATCTGTAATTGTTATATTTTCTTGCTCTCTTGAACCTTTTGTTAATATATAATGTCTTTCGTTGTCTCTTATAACTTTGTTTTTTAAGTCTATTTTGTTTGATACAAGTATAGCCACCCCAGCTTTCTTTTGGTTACTATTTGTGTAAAATATCTTTTTCCATCCTTTCATTTTCAATTTATCTTGTCTTTGGATCTAATATGTGTCTCTTATAAATAACATTTTAAAGTTAATTTTACCAACCTATTTTTTGATTGCAGAGCTTAATCTATTTATATATAAAGTAATTACTGATGAGGAGGGAATTACTTCTGACATTCTGCTTTTTGTTTTATATAAATTTTAAAGCTTTTTTCCTTTATTTCCCCTATACCGCCCTCTTTGGTGTTTAGTTAATTTTTTATAGTGAAACATTTTGGTTACTTTTTCATTTTCTTTTGAATATATTCTACAGATATTTTCTTTGTGGTTACCATGGAGATTATATTTAACAACCTAAAGTAATGATCTACTTGGAATTTTTAGCAACTTAACTTTAACAGCATATAAAACTCTGCTCTTATACAGTTTTGCCCCTGCTCCTTCTTGTTATTGATGCTATAGATTACATCTTTATATGTTGTTTACCCAATAGCATAGATTAATAATTATTTATATGTATTTGTCTCTTAAATGATGAGAAAATTAAAAGTGAGTAACAAACCAAAATTACAACAATACTAGCTTTTATAATTGCACACACTCTTACCTTTACCAGAGGTCTTTATTTCTTCATGTGGCTTCAAGTTACTGTCTAGTTTCTTTTTATTTAAGCCTGAAGGACCCACTGTAGAGGGCAGGTCAGGAGGTAACATAGTCTCTCAGCTTTTTAGAACCTGAAAATATCTTAATTTCTCTCAATTTTGAAGGACAATTTTGCCAGATATAGAATTCTTGATTGGCAGTTTTGTTTTGTTTTGTGTTGCTTTGTTTTGTTTTGGTACTTGGAATACATCGATTCACTTCCTTTCTGGCCTTCAAGGTTTTCGACTGGAAAATGACTGATTATCTTATTAAAGGTCCCTTATATGTGATGAATCACTTCTCTGTTGCTGCTTTCAAGATTCACTCTTTATTTTTGGATTTTGACTTTGTCTTGGTGTGGGTCATTTTAAGTCTATCCTACTTACTATTCATGGAGCTTCTCAAATTTGAGAAGTTTTCAGCCATTATTTCTTCAAATATTCTTTCTGCTTATTTATCTTTTTCTGCTTCTGGGATTCTCACAATGTGTATATTAATCCTTCTGATGGCATCCCACAGGTTCTTTAAGTTCTGTTCATTTTTTTTTCTTTCTTTTTTTCCTATTTCTCAAATTCATGATTTCAATTGTCCCCTCTTTAAGTTTGCTTATTCTTTCTTCTGCTTTCTCATATCTGGTTTTGAATCACTCTAGTGTGTTGTTGATTTTAGTTATTTTACTTTTCAGCCCCAGAATTTCTTTTTGATACCTTTTTATAATTTCTATCTATTTGCTATTTTCATTTTGTTT
>NW_011888907.1:1852617-1854536 GCF_000151845.1 Pteropus vampyrus | reverse complement strand
ATTTTAGGAACTTGAATAATTATTATCGTATTATTACTGTATATAGTCATGGGCACAAATTAATACTTTTGTTTCAATGCTGTTTAGGGATTGTTTTTAATTAAAACTAACACAAAATTATTAAAATTTAAATGAATAAAAATGTTCGTGGTGAGTCAGTGAAAGCAGAAACTGACAAATGGATACTGATATTACATAAAGACCGAAGGCATCTATTGAGCCTAATCAATCAATTTTAATATCGTCAATGTAAATGTTATATCTGGGAAATTCTAACAGATGTTACCAATTATGCACACTGAAAAATCACTCAAGATATATATACACCAAGCCCACAGCCAAACATGAGTGAGGCAATCACATACCATCTACATGGACATAAGGATACAGTGATCTATTTTAGGAGTTTAAAGCGGAGGCCATGTCTTCATTGGACAGATACTTTTCTGAGTACGTTGTGCCAACTCTGTTCTGGAGATACAGCAGTAAACAGGCTGAGGCAAGAGACTAGTGGATTCAAAACACAATCGCTAATATATTTATAACATGCTCTTTTTCAGTTGATCTGTCATTTCTCTATCTTCTGGTCAATTTCCAAGGAATCAGACAAGCTTTTCCATTCTAAACAAAATTGCTTGAGATGTGGCTTTGCGCACATTCTGCCAGGAGCTAGACAGGGTAGGGAAGGAAGACTTGTGCTTTCTCCGCAATTATAACTTTTTCTCAAACTTTGCAGACTCAGACCTTTCACCTATGCTGCGATGAGGTCTCTAGAGAGAAAATTTTTTTATCGTGGTAAAATATACATAATATTTATCATTTTAACCATTCATAAGTGTGTAATTCAGTGGCATTAAATACATTCACAATGTTCTGTAACCATCACCACTATCTATATCCAGAAACTTGTCATCATCCCCAACAAAAACTCCCATTTGCCTTTCTTTCGGTCCCCGGCAACCCCCACTTTCTGTCTCTATGAATCTGCTTATTCTAGGTACCCCATATAAGTGAATTAACAATATTTGTCTTATGCCTGACCTATTTTGCTAATCATAATGTTTTCGAGGTCTGCCCATATTTTAGCATATATCAAAAAATGTCATTCCTTTTTCAAAGCTGAATAACATTCCATTGTATGTATATATCACATTTTGTTTATCTCTTGTTAGACACAAGTTTTTCTGTCTTTTGGCTATGTGCATGATGCTGCTGTGACCATTTCTATTTGAGTTCCTGCTTTCAAGACTTTTAGATATGTACTTAAGAGTAAAATTGCTGGATTATATGGTAGTTCTATGTTTAACCTTTTGAGAAACGACAAAATTGGTTCCCGTAGAGGTCACACGATTTTACATTCCCAGCAGCAATGCACTGGGTTCCAGTTATTCCACATTCTGTTATTAGGTGCATAAATATCTGTAATTGTTATATTTTCTTGCTATCTTGAACCTTTTCTTAATATATAATGTCTTTCGTTGTCTCTTATAACTTTGTTTTTTAAGTCTATTTTGTTTGATACAAGTATAGCCACCCCAGCTTTCTTTTGGTTACTATTTGTGTAAAATATCTTTTTCCATCCTTTCATTTTCAATTTATCTTGTCTTTGGATCTAATATGTGTCTCTTATAAATAACATTTTAAAGTTAATTTTACCAACCTATTTTTTGATTGCAGAGCTTAATCTATTTATATATAAAGTAATTACTGATGAGGAGGGAATTACTTCTGACATTCTGCTTTTTGTTTTATGTAAATTTTAAAGCTTTTTTCCTTTATTTCCCCTATACCGCCCTCTTTGGTGTTTAGTTAATTTTTTATAGTGAAACATTTTGGTTACTTTTTCATTTTCTTTTGAATATATTCTACAGATATTTTCTTTGTGGTTACCATGGAGATTATATTTAACAACCTAAAGT
>NW_011888907.1:1845144-1850992 GCF_000151845.1 Pteropus vampyrus | reverse complement strand
TTTTCTCTCAATTTATTTGAATCCTTTAATTGGGCTACAAGTTCCTATTTCTTTGTCTATCTAGTGATTTTTGTTGTTGTTATATATTTTTTTATTCTTATAATGTGATAACTCAGAAATTAGATACTGATTTTTTTTTTAATTGTTATAGAATGTCTCTGTTCCAGAGATCTGCTTGAGATGAAAGCTTATGGTCATCTCAGGTCCTTTCTAAGCCTGTGTCTTTCCCTGGACATATGAAATGGCTTTGTAAATTCTCTTATAAATGTCAATTGTTTCTTAACACTCCCCTGTCAAAAAAAAAAAAAAAGACAAAATCAAACAAATAAAAAAACCCCCCAAAAACCCCACCCAAATGCAATTGCTTTAAATACTATGGAAGCCACTAAATCCGGTGAGGGTTAAAACAATTAAAGCCACCTCTGCATCCGCATCTCAGGAATCAGAAACAGTCATCCATAATCAGAACACAGAACTCTTATATTTGGAGGACAACATCCTTATTGCTCACCTTGGCTCCAAAAAGCCACCCCAGGAAGGCAGAGTGGTGTGCCTACAGCCTACCAGGGGACTTAAAGTGGGGGAAGGGTAGCTACTACAGAGAAAAAAATCTTAAATTGACAGATATTAATTGCAATTTACCAGTCATGTTTTTCCCTGAAATCTGTAAGCATTCAAATATATTTCAGCATTCCAAAATAATTACTTTAGATAGTTTTTGTCAGAATGATTGTTTTCTAGGTGGGGAGATGGATTCCTCCGCCATCTTCACTGAAGTCACTCTTCTACAGAAAGATTTTTGTTTCAGAAGGAGAAAGAGCAGATGAACACAAGGTAAGCCAGGCACTCCCGGTGAACTGCTGGTGCTCTGGGGCTGTTTCCTCAAGCGACAGTTGGATGGTTTCTCTGGACACCTGTAACCCCAGAGCTTTGGATGCACCAAACCCACTGAACCAAAGAGAAAAGGAAAGAGCCATAATTAGGAGATATTTTAAAACACTTTTAGAATATCTATTAAACTGTAGTTCTTTGTTGTGTGAAAGGCATTGTGGGGTTATAGGTATGTATAATACAGAGCCCTTGCTCTTGAAGAGTTTACAATCTGGGTGTAATAAAAAAAATAATAATTAGCTTTTTTTTTTTGCCTGAAACCAAATGTTGGTTTAGAGAGCAAGCACCATAGTTGCTCAAAGAAAAGAGAGATCATTGTATCTTGGAAAGGTCATGGAATAAGGGGATGTAAGGAGTGAGAAAGGACAAGGAAACAAAGCTTGCAGATAGGACAGCAGTGTGAGGAAAGTTGCCAAAAAAAAAATACTCAAGGTGAATATGTATCACGGTCATTATAAGCTCGTAGACTAGTTTGGGAAATGACACTGGGAAGATTTATAGATAGCCAGGAATGACCAAGGAGTTTTTATTTTACACTTTTTTCTTAAAAAAACAAAAACAAAAAACTCAGACACACAAAAAGATTGAAAAATAAATAAATAAAATCTGTGTATCCACCATCCAACGTAAGGAAAACAACTTACGAATGACAGTTGAGTTCCCCATGCAGTCAGCACAGGTCATATTACTTTTCCTTCCCCAGCCAGAGGTACCCCTTTTTGGAACTCTATGCTTATCTTTTCCATGCCTATCCTTATACATGTACATATGTATCCCTAAAAATACATAATATGAGTTTTCATATTTCAGAATTTAATATAAATGTTATTATAATGCAGAATTCTTTCTGAAACTTGTTATTTAATAGTGATTTTTTTATACATATGATAGCTATGGTTCTGGAACACTGGGCAGAAAAAATTTTTGCAAGCCTTGGGCTGGAGTTTGGTATACCTAAAATGTGAATTTTGGAAGATTAATATATAATAAGGCAGATTTGGGACAATTATCTCATTGCTATCAGTGATTTTTTTTTGAAAAAATGATTATTATAATTATTTTTTGTCAATATAAAGTAGCTATTTATAAGGATCATACCTTAGACTCTTCACACTCATATTTTTAGGGCTTAAGAAATTCCTGCAATTCCAACAAAAGTTTAGGAAAAGTAAAATGGTTTTCCTTTGAACCAGATGAACACAGGTCTCCTGCCTGCTCTCTTGGAGTTGTCCTTTTGCATCCTGCTATTTCTGTGTTGTATAGTCCAGCGTTATACAGTTTATCTATCTCCATTGAGTCAAAAGATGTAGAGGAAGAACTGGAAAGTTAGTGCATGTATTTGGTGATGAGAGTTTTAAGAAAGACAGAGAAAATAACTGTTGTTAGCCTAGATCAGTGATCAGCAAACTATTTATGTAAAGGACTAGATAGCCTTTTTTTTAGGCTCTGTGGGCCATATTTCTCTATTGCAGCTACTTAACATAGTCATAGACAATATGTAAACAAATGGGCATGGCTGTGTTCCAATAAAACTTGATTTACAAAAAAAGATAGGGGGCCATATTTGGCCTGCTGGCTATAGTTAGCTGACCCCTGGCCTCTGAAAATGAATTCCAGCATGAGACTGAGAGACAGGAGTTGAGGATGTCCTGGTGAACGTGGACTAATCCTCATCCTCTCTGTGCTCCAGCTTCTGGTGCTCAGTGAGATGAATAATATTAGCCTTCACATGAGCAATGCGGGGATTCATTACCAATGAAAGACATCTAAATGCCTTGACTCCCACAATAGCAGCTATCTAGATATTTTTTTCTTCTAAAATTGTTTACTCTGGCTCACCAGAATTTTGACTAAATTATCAGCTGTGCATAACCTACTTTCCTTATCAGTACACCTAAAGGAGCTATTTTGGTTCTGAACATTATACAAATTAACAATTACTTTCAACAGCATAAATATATATCATGTTAGTTTCCCCAGGGCCACATCAATTGAAAGCACAATCATGGAAAATTGGTCATAATGATGGTATTCTCTGGCTTATAGTCTTTTATAGCAAAAGAGCTAGAGAAGCAGTTCTACAAATGTAAATATTTAGGGGACTCCGGGCTTGTTTAAAAGCTGTCCTTGAGTAGCTCTTGTAATTTTTCGTTTGGCCACCGGGTCACCTCTTGTTTCGTCACTCACCTCCGGCGATACAGTCTTTCGTTTCCTTGGGGCCCTTATGTCCCTCTCTCCGCGAGAGCTTGTCTCAAGGCAACAAGGGGCAGGAGAGGAAGATAATATGAGTGAGAAGAACAGCGTTACCTCTGAAACCTTCCTTACCCCAAACCTCTAAGCAAGTTTTCTGGATGTGGTAGGTAAACCCTAAAACCTGCCCAGGGTCACAGTGGAAGGCAGTGGATACATTCAAAGAAGAGAGGAGAGTTTAATAAAGGGACTCTATACAAAGGTAGGGAAGGGTTAGGACCCTCGAGGGATGCCTCCAGGACTGGGTACCACTCCTTAGACTTAAGGGGCCGGGGTAGGAAGTGGTTATCAGGACCTGGAACCCCACCCCACCCCAAACTCCTGCATGTACCTCCTGTTGACCAAATCTAACCAGAAGCCAAAGGCCAAAAGAGAAATTTGTTGCAGCTCATAGAGGTCATCTTTCTAGAGCACAGAGCCGGGCAGATAAGGGCGGAGAGCGGATGTGGAGGGGAAAGCGTGTCCGGCCCACCCTGCTTCTCTTGTTCCAAAGGATGAGATCTTTTCTTGCCTTTTACACTATCTGGAAGGTTAAGAAGTATCTCTTTCTTTCTGCTTTCAGGACTAAAGGCTAAGGGACAATTACCAGCCCTTTGTCTCCCTTTTCATGAGGAAGCTCATCAATGATACATTTCAAAATAGTGGCAGCAAGTCAGTTCTGACGCCAGACTGCTCGTCCTGGTTCTATCGCTTTCTAGCTCGGTTCTTGAGCAAGTTATTTAAAGCTCCCGTGCCTCAGTTTCCTCATTCAGAAAGTGAGGATAATATTAGTACCCACCTCATGCAGCCACTGATGATACATGAATCATCAGTTCGGAAGAATGCCTGGCACATCGCAGGCATTGTACCCACAGGTTAGCTCCTTTCCACATAGACCCTGGCTGATATCACAAATGGCTGTTGGACATGCACATCATACTAGTAACAAGCCTTGGGTTTAGTTCTGAGATCTTTGCTGAGCACATCACACACCCACACGTGCAACTATCACTACTGCAACACTCTGGTTTTATTTCGAATACCTTCTGAGTTGAGGTTTCTGTGGAATCTCTTTGCAGAGAAGCTCAGAGAACTGTGTCCAGTCTAATCTTGTTTGAGTCCTTTCCTTTGCTTCGTTTCTCAGCCTCAGTTCATGCCATGTGCTAGTTCACGCCTTCCTTGTATTGAGACTGGGCGACTGTAGAGAATTCTCAGTCTTTCTACCTTCAGTGGCACAAGCACTAAACTCAGCAAGATCTGTAATGTCAAAAAAAAAAAAAAAATTTCCCAAAGCTCTATATATTCTGATTTCAATCTGTGCAAAGCTGGTGTGTGACGTTATTCCACCTCCCTCTGAGTTCTTGGAGACGTCCTCCTCCAGCTTCCATTCAGCAACTTCATTTCTCTCTCCGTGAAGTGCCTGAAGCAGCACATTAATCTGTTGCTCGGTAACAAATTATCCCAACGTGTAGTGGCTCCGAACAATAATCGTGTACTATTTTACTGTTTCCGAGGGTCAGAAATCCAGGCATGACTTAGCGGGATGCCTCCGCTCCACGTCTCTGACAAGATTACAGTCAAGGTATCGGCCAGGGCCACGGTCACATCAAGGTTTACTGAGTAATGAAGTTCACTCCCGTGGCTGCTGGCTGGCCTCAGGTCGGTTGGCCAAATGTCACAAGGGCCTTTCCATTGGGTGGCTCACAGCATGGCAGCTGGCTTTGCTCAGAACAAGAGAGCGAATGAGCCAGAGAGGGCACCCAAGATACAGTCTTTTTTGTAACCTAATCTCAGAAATGACAACCATCACCTCTGCAGCATTCTATTTGCTTGGAGCAAGTCACTAAATCCAGCCCACACTCAAGAAGAGACCTCATTTAAAGGCATAAAGACCAGGAGGCGGAGTTTCCTGGAGATACTGTTAGAGGCTGCCTGCCACAGTGATATAAAGTTTTGTGTAGCTTTTGGCAGGAAGAGAACCCCTCCCATGTCGAGTTTTACTGAAAAAAAGTCTCCAGACTATTGAAAAATAATTTCTCCATGGTTACCTTCTATTTTGCATTAAACAATGCAAAATCTTTTTGCAGCCACCTGCATCGACTGTAGCCACCTGGAGTTCTGCTGTTTAATCTTTTCATGTTTCTTATATGTGGATCACAGCTACTGATGCTGGTTTTTGTCATTATGGGAAATTTCAACTACTTCTACCACTTCAGTTACCCTTTCTGTAGACAACTCTGAAAATCTTTCTCTATCTCCAGGTTTACTCTGCCACCTCCGACCTTACCTTTCAAAGGTCCTGTCAGAACCTCAAAGTGGCAGGTCCCAAATGGCAGTTGTTACTTTGTGTTTTTCCTGTACTTCATCCACGAAATTGCCATTTCCTGATCCATTCCAGCTGGAGTCTCTGGAGTGATGGTCACACTCTTCCTTCCCCCCCGGTAAGAAGTTGTTAAATTAGGTTGATTTGGGAAACGAGTAATCTGCTTGAAATCACATGAGTTTTAGAAACCAGAAGAATTGGATTCAAATCCTGAATCTACCACTTATATTTACTTCACCATTTAAGTGTCGGAGATGGGGTTAAGGTGGGGAATGTAATGGAAGAAACAGTTGGAAAGATTTGGATGCTAATCTAAGTTATAATTTATTTGTGTAGTAGAGACTACAATATTTTTTTAAGGAAAGGAGTGAATTAGGGAGTTACCCCGGCACAATTTTCCTTCCT
>NW_011888907.1:1827341-1844543 GCF_000151845.1 Pteropus vampyrus | reverse complement strand
TGCCTTCAGGATGGCTAGAGGTCGACTTGCCTTATCTCACCATGGACTTGGGCCTCTCGAGGGAAGTAAGGAGCTCTGTTATTATGTGTTGTTGCATTTCTCGATGGTACTTACCACAAGGCATGCCATGTGATAGGTGCTTCATGAATTACCACTAAATTAATTTAGAGAAAAAAACAAAGAGAAGGGGAAAATTGAGAGGTATTTTGAATTCTTAAAGGTCAGTGTGGTGGGCAGCCTCGCAGATGACCCTCAGCAATCCTCACCTCCTCCTGGTTTCCACACCCTTGTGTAAGCCGGGACCTGGTGTCTCCCTTTCATCAAATGGAATACAGAAAAAGCGATGGAATGTCACATCTGATATAGATGACAAAACAACTGCGGCTTCTTTCTTGGGGCCACTGTTACTTTCTCCTAGATTGCTCACCTTCAGGAGAGGTCCCCCGGTGAGGTCATAAGGCCTACCCACATGCCCATGATGACACAGGTAACCTCGGAAGCAGACTCCTCACACAGTTAGCCTTAGATGAGCCCAAGGCTTCTGCCGACAGCTTCGCTGCCACCTCCACCTCTCAAGAGTTATTGAGCCAAAGGCACCCAACTAAATCACGTTAGATTCTTGAACCGTGGAAACTGTGAGAATACAAATGTTTGCTGTTTTAAGCTGCTAACTTCGGGAGTAATTTGCTACGTAGCAATAGATAATGAATACAGTCAGCAGAATGAATCCGCCTGTCCTAAGCACCACTTACTTGTGTTCCCATGGCCAGGGGTCTCTCGCTCAACGCTATATGTTCTCCGGATCTACCGAGCCTTGGGGGGTGAGGGTTGTGGGTGGAGTGAAGGGAAGCGAGAACTTTGGGGTGCACCAGGCAGCTTCTCAGTGGTCAAGAAGGCAGTGGGTGGAGGAAAGAGAGTTGGCTCTAGCAGTTGATAGCAAAAGTTAATGGCAGCTCAATCAGACCACAAGCCCCTCCCAACCTCATCACCAAGGTTGGGGGATTTTGTGGGTGTCACCAAAGCTGTGTCTTTTGTGACTCCTGTCCTCCCTAAGTCTGTCTTCGAGGAATATCTGACCTAATTTTTCTTGGAAGCGAGTTGTCAGTGAAAGGTCTGGTGAGAGTGGCTTAAGGCCACCCTACCCCAAAGGACAGCTTGTCGGCCACTCTCTCCTTGTATTGGTGTTCTTCTTCAGCATATATGTCTGTGTCCCTGGTGACGAGGACTATGTCTACAGCATTCACGCGCACGGGTGTCATGAATAGAGTGCCTGAGAAATGCCTTTCGTACGAGAAAACAGATCCCAGTGTAGGCAAAGAAAGCAGACTGTGAAAGGTGGTGATGCAGAATGCTCGTGTCTTCATCTGCCCTAGCTTTTTAGTAGAAGCTGGCCCGCCAGATGACCCGGTCCCAAGGGTACCAGATGTATAAGCCAACTCCAAGTTCCCCAGTGGGACTGTCACTCCCACGGGAAACAGCTCGCTCCATTAGCTAATGAGAGCGTTAAAGGGAGATAAACACCCATTAGGCAGGCTCTCCTGGGGCGCTGACCTTTTCCGCAGAAGCTGCTGTAGGCTGGCAGGCCTGGGAGGAGGAGCAGGGAACTGAGAGAAGGTCCTGGCTTCTGCGAAGGGGATCCGTGATGCCATGCCTTTGGAACTTGGCAAACAGAATTTGATGCTGTTTGAATTTGCAAACTAATGATAAGAAATAATTGCTAAATAGCTCAATAACTGACAGGAAATTACCCTTGTTTCTCCATAACAATGCGGCAAGAGGATTCAATTAGGGCTACTGTAGATTAAAAAAAATGTTTGTTTACACGATTCGCTTCCAACAGTGACAATAGATGAGAGAGATGGGAGGGCTGGGAAAAGGAAGGGCCTGGCTGATTTAACGCCCTCCCAGTTTGCAGATGTCTGTGGAGGCAGGTTAGATGTCTCTATTCAGGCTGTTCTTGAACGAAGTGGGGAGAGATGGGGAGAGATGGAGCAGAGAGGATCCAGGAGAATAACCTCTGATCTGACTGTTTGGTGAGCTTAAGCGGAGGTCAGCTGGAAACCAATGAGAGCTGTCACCTGACCCTTACCCCTCCCGCGTCCACCCAAGTCACCCCGGCTGGGTGGCTCAGCCAGTGGGAAGAGTCTTCTAGCGCTCGGTCGCCATCGGGTCCCTGACACTGAACTGCAGCCTCTCTCGACATTCGCCCCAACTCTCCTTATCACTGCATCTTTTCTGGGGAGATTCGACTCCCCAGAACCAAAGCCTGGTCCTGGGTTTCCTCCTAAGGGATTACAATTTTTGCTTCTTCCAAGGATGTTTGCGATTTGAGAAACAGTTCTTCAAAACTGCAACTCTTCTTAAACCCAAAGGAATGAATCTCTTATGATGGGGTTACTATTAGTGGTGGGGAGATAAGTTAGTGCAACGACTCCCCTTAGAGGTGCATCCTGGGTCACTAGCTTCTCTGTCCCACTGGGTGCAAGATGCGCAAGGAATTGGGGGCTGGGGAAGAAGAGAGAGATTCTAGAATTCACTGCAAAGACACGCGCCTGAGTCTGTTCAGCATCTCTGAGCCTGAGCCTCTCTCCCTGGTGGAGAGGACAGACTGAATTCAGACCTCAGCTCTGCCACCTACTGGCTGTGTGAACTTAGGTACAACAATCAATCCCTCAGTGCCTCAGTTTCCACTTCTGTAGAACAAAGGTCATCCTGGCAAGGATTCACAAAGATCTAGTGGGTGGAACCGTGCTCAGCTGCCTGACACACAGTTGGGAGGCTCTGAATAAGGGGCAAAAGCTCATTCCCCAGACATGGCTACCATGTCTTCAGCTTCCCTGACACCTTCGGTCTCCAGGGGATCAGCGTAGCAGCATAAGGACTTCGGGGCCAGATGGACAAGTTTTGCATCTCAGCTCAGCCTCTGCGACTGAACAGTCCCCTTGAAATGTACCTTTCATCTACATAAATCAGAATATCTCCCCAAATCTCTCCCGGTGAGTGACCTTAATATTGAAAGGATGGGAGAGACATGGGGAGGCAGTACAGGTTGGGTAGATGGGTGAGCTATTTCAGACAAACGGTAACTCGCATCACCCGCCCCCCGCAGTGCGGTGGATGCCAGATGGCAGGAGCCCTCCCCAGCCCCATGGGTTAGGGGTGTCTTTCATACAAGTAAGGCCCAGAGGCACCAAGGAAATGCTCGTCAGGAGAGACAACTGCAGCCGGCAAACGTTGTCATCTTTAATGCAGTCGGCTTCCCTGGGTGATCCAAAGCACAAGTTTTTCCTTTAATAAATAAACCCAAGGAAGGGAGCACAGCCTGCATCTGCAGCTCCTTCTCACTCAGAGAAGCGAACCGGCATTGCTTTTCATTGTTCCTTATCGCAGGAGTTCTCGGGCAGGAAAGTTGAACTTCTATCTGCAAGTTCACATTCTAGTGATTCTATCCATTCTCTCTTCCCACCCTCTTCCTCTCCCTCCCCCTCCATCCTCTCCTCCACCCTCCCCCACCCAGAGAGGCAGAATCTGTGGGAGAGGAGCCTTGGTTTCCCTGCCTTGGAACTCAATTACAGTTAGCTGTTGCGAAATTAACGTTCACAGCCATGAAATTATGCTATAGACGCTTTATAGAAATCACTCAATCAAACAGAGTGAAATCTTTTTTATATGGTAATCATTTCCTACCATCAAATTTCATAGGAAAGAACAGTTTGATTGAACCACCTAGTTAAACTGTGTATGAAATTAGTCATTCTCACCATAAACAGTGTTCTGCTGCCTTCTCAGACAAAAGCTAACGGAATCAAGGTAGTAATTGGTTAGGAAACGACAGGTCTTAATTCTGCCTGAATTGTATTCTTGCTTTTTTTGCCATCAAACTGGAAATCTCAGAGTTATGTGCTTCATGGTGTGGGTATTTTCCCCTTTCTTCTAAGGTGGTCCAACAGAGTGATGGAGTCAGGGGGAAAAAAACCTAGTTTTCAAACGCTTTTCCTATTAACTAGCAATGTGGCCATGGTTAAGTGACTTATTCTCTCTGGGTCAAATCAGGAATTGGACTTCATCTCTCCTTGGTTTAAAGCAATGTTATCAGGTGAAACCTGCTACATTCAAAGGTCCGCTCTGTAGGAGCCATTCAGTGAGCCTGCTTCCTTGGACACGGATGAAGAATGGAATGGGAGAAAACAGAGACAATGTCCAAACCAGCTCCTCCACGGTAAAACAGGACTGTGTGTAAGTAGATGAATATGACGCAATATGATCTTCATAGGTTTGAGTAGGGAAGCCCATGGGGAGAAGTGGGGCTTCAAAGTCCACGGTGGTCATCCCAGAGGGGTGCCGTCACAGGCCCCAGCCCAGAAGCCACAAGCTTTCTCTAGACAGTGAGTTCAGCCTCCTCTTGGCAGCTCAGACCTACTGTCCAGCCACCAGCTTCTGGCAGGGCGCTTCACCCAAACCCTCCATTCCCACCTGATCAAAAAGCTAAGGGCCCTGGAGACCCCTTTCTCCACTGGAAAAGCATCCGCAAGTCTGACAGTGCTGTCCCCAGCTCAGTTTCGGTTCCCCAGAGCTGCCTTTCTGAAAGCACGTGGGTGGTGGGGAGGGGTCGCTGCTCCACGGGGGTCTTCTGGGAATTATTCTTCAGGGCCTCTTGCTACTTCTGGCTTCTCAGGTGAGGCAGTGGGCGTGAGAATGGTGGGACTGAGACAGGAACGGGAGGTGAGGAGTAATGGCTGGGATGGGAATCGGGCAGGCCCGGAGAACCAGGAGAGGGACGATACGATACGGGTGCTGAAAAGCCCTGCCTTTTGCAGAGACAGTGACCGCTGATTGTCTCCCCAGGGAACGGTGGTTTCCAGAGTCACATGGCCCCTTTGTTTCTGCAGGCGCCCTACAAGCTCCCGCCCCAGTGCAGGGGAGCCAACTACCAGCTCCTGGGGCATTATTTTAAGTGTGGGGGTGGAGTGTATTGATGGCTATGGTCACCGTGGCCCCTAGGTCGGTGAGTGGGTGCTGTGTTCGGGTCCAGATGTGCTTTTCATGCACTGAGAAGCAGTGTCTGCTGCCATTGCTCATACGGTGTCATGTCCTTGATGCCTGCAGATGCTGCTTCTAATGGGAAATGAATGGGTAGAGCAAAACCCTGCAAAAAAGAAAAAAAAATGCTTCCTCTTTGCTGCCTTGAAGATGGGAAGGTTAATATAGGACTTCCTGGTGGCTTTTCTGATCAAGAGAGCAGGAGATTCTACCTTCGCACGGTGGAAACTACAGCAGTCTGCAAATAGTGAATAAGCATCATATTTCTTTTAAGCTCCCCTGTGCTTAGTATCATGCCGGAATCATAGTTCATCCTGATAAAATCCTAGAGGGACCAGAAGGATGAGTGGCAGTGTGTCCAATGGCTGGTCCACTGTGGTTTGCCTCGGAAGGGCTGGCAGCCTGCTCCTCCTCAGCACCCCTGTTGTTAGAGTCTGACTCTTCCCTCAGAGTCATTCTGAATGCTCCGGAATGGACGTCTTGCCTCTCCAGCATTCTGGAATGAGCCCTTGTACCACGACCAAGCCCTTGCCACGAGGGCACGACTCATGCGTCATCTCCGCTTGCTTCCCTGACTGTGTCGGCCACCCCACCTCAGTCCGTCCCTCCCGACTCAAACCAGCTCCTCAGCAATAGCCCCCACAGACCCCCCACATCAGCTTTGGCTCCAGAGCACTCAAAATCCACACAAAAGAATTTGGGGGACGATGCCTTCCCAGGTCTGTCGCTGAAAGGAACTCGTGCACATGTGCCACAGAGGCAAGGACAAGAATGGTCACAGCAGCACGATTCACAAAAGCTAAACCTGGAGGCAACTCAAATGCTCATCTGTGGGAGAGTGGATGAATAAAGCATGGGAGAATTCATGCTTTAGCAGAATATTCTAGAGCAGTGACACAACAATATGGATGAA
The DNA here is from genome assembly GCF_000151845.1 of Pteropus vampyrus. Taxonomy (NCBI): domain Eukaryota; kingdom Metazoa; phylum Chordata; class Mammalia; order Chiroptera; family Pteropodidae; genus Pteropus; species Pteropus vampyrus. The sequence continues at coordinate 1,838,590 of NW_011888907.1, read as the reverse complement.
TCTCACTAATCTAATATTAACGGGGAAAAAAATAAATCCCAAGCCATTACATACAGCACAGTATCCTTCTTATTAAGTTATAAACAACTAATTACTTTTTAAGAAAAATATATAGATACATGAAAACCATAGATAATGAAAGCAAAAAATAAAAAATAAAATAAAGAAAAATGATTCTGAATGGTGGTCACCTCCAAAAATAAAAAATAAAATAAAGAAAAATGATTCTGAATGGTGGGAGAATGGGAATGGGGACACCCTACAGCTCCACCTAGATCATAGTCATAGCTTTTGTTTTGGGTGGCAGATTTGTAGGTGTTTGTCACATTATAAAAACTATTTTTTTTTTAAAGCAAGTCATACAGGGGCCAAATAAGAGCATGCCATAACTAAGATTATGATCGATCCAACTTTGTTTACTTGGGATCCACTAGGGGGACAATCTCTCTGGAGAGGAATATAAGAGTCTTAAAACATCCCAGAAAAGAGACGGAGCTGGTGGGTGATGGATGTCTTCCTTTCCACTCCCAAGCCGACAGGAGGGCGAGGGCATAATAGCACAAGACCACATTCAACTCTGTGCAAAGGTCAAAGTCATTGCCTACTCAATGCATGAGTTTCCTCTTGCTGATGTAATGGATTACCACAAGTTTAGTAGCTTAAGACTACTCAGGTTTACCATGCAGTTCTGTAGGTGTTAAGTCTGGCATGGGTCTTGCTGGGCAAAAAATCAGCATGCTAGCAGGACTGCATTCCTTCCTGGAAGCTCTAGGGGAGATTCCTTTTATCTACTTTTTCCAGTTTCTAGAGGCTCCTGGACTTTTCCTCCATTTTCTGGCCCAGCGACCAGCACAGCATCTTGAGTCTCTTACATCGAAGCTCTTTCATCTTCTTTTCTGCCTCCCTCTTCCATTTTTAAGGACCCATGATTATGTTGGGCCCACCCATAATTCAGGATAACCTCCCCATCTCAAGATCCTGAACTTAATCACATCTGCAAAGTCTCTTCTGCCAGGTAAGGTAGCACATTCACAGACCTGGGCATTAGACGCGGGCATCTTTAGGGGGTTATTATTCTGCCCACCACACTCCAATGGGGACTCATCTGATCAGCTCATTTATATAAACTGCTCCCTGTCTTCTCTCCTCTGCTCCAGTTGTTTTGAAACCAGCGGCCTCGAGGGTGCAGACTTGGAGGGCAGGGAAGAGGGATTAATAGGCTGGGAAAGCAGAAGCAGGATACATTGAAGGCTTGACTCCATTTCAGAAGTCGCCAGCCTCTGAGTGAAGTCAGGCTGCATCAGTCTCTAACTCATTTCATTGAGCAGGATATTGGAAGTCTGGGCCATAGCATCTGGGTGCACTGAGGCATGCTGTCTCGCTTTGGAGGTAGGAAGCCCTGACAATGTGAATTTAGGAGGAGAGTCAAGAAATTCAAACTCTTTTATATAGATGTAATATTGGAGCTGGCAAGCCATGTATCAGAGTTTAGATCAATGGGCAGAATCAATAGTCTCTAGCCAAGAACTGGCAGGGGTTCCTCTTTTCCCACCATCCTTTGCTTATAAGATTTTTCCCGGGACCTTTTTTAGGGCAGAGCAACTTCGTGACCTAAGGAAAAGTATGGAAAATGTATAAAGGATGAAGAAGTTCCCAAAACATGTAGAAACTATGAAAAGCCACGAAACTGAGATTGTTTAGTCTAAAGAGAATTACAATACTGGTAACACAATCATTGCCTTCAGGTCAAGCTTTATCACACAAGCCACCTGGACAAGTATGAATCAGTGTCTCTCTCTAGACTTCGGTCTCTCTTAAATAAGAGTTTACGTGGGTTAATTCTTTGCTCCTTCTTAGTTCTGCAGGGTCTATAATTACAGTATTCTTGGCACAAAGCATGTTCAGCTGTTGTCTTGTCTTCAGCTTAAAAGAGGCATCGTCTTCTCCTGCTTCACTTCTGCAGGTACCCTTGTGTGTGCTGGGACTTCTGTTGTGGGCACTCTGGCATAGTGATGGGCAGAAGTTGCCTTGTACTGACTTGGAGAGTTCCTTTCCCAACTCCACATTGGTTCACCCTGGTAGTTAGACGTCTGCCACAGTGAGAGTATTTACACTACATAAATTGGCAAACACTACAGATCAGGATCTCTCCCCCGTCCCCTACCACCACCAGAGCTGACTTACGGGTACTCCTCAACCGGATAGCTCTACTACTTCTGCTGGCACCACTGCCAGAAAGCAGGATAGCGTTGCTAAGAGTACAGATCGTAGAGCCATGTTTCGAATCTAGATTCGCTGTTTTCTCTCTGCGCCACCTTGGACCTCACGCGATACTGCTTCGTATTTAATAAGATTGCTAACAGGATCAAAGAGATGATGCACATAATAAGCTCTTCACCCATAACCTGACACATAGCAATTCCTCAATGACTGTGCAGTAATTGCTCTCTCATTATCAGCGTTATTGCATGGGAGTTTTACTAGAACTGCTCAGGGTAAATGAGAGAGCTCCCTCTCTTCCTCCTGCATCTTGCATGGTAGAGGGAGAATGCAGAACTCTGTGCATCAATAATTTACAGAATTTTTTAAGTGACACCTTGATTTCATTATGCTGTTTCTTCCTTCCTCAACCACCAGAGTTCAGGTACAATCTTTGGTGGGCTGGGTTGGGAGGCGACCCTAAGGAGAGATATCGCGTTGCTCTTAGAATCACCTTTTCTCTCCAACCTCTAAGACTAGGCTTATCTGTCCCACTTTCTCTTCCCTTAAGATAAGTTCTCTCCCTAAAACCTCCTCAGTCCTTCAAGAAAATAGACATCTGATCTGGCTTCCTTATCAAGAATCCCACTTGGAGATCCTGACATTCATTCTAAGACCCCAAACCCATAAATCAATAAAGAGATCTCTGTTAGCAGGAGGTGTGTGTGACCAGGGTGCTCCACCCTCGCTGAGAATTAGGCAAGAGAAAAGCAGGTTCGACTGCATCTTAATTGCCCGAAGTTCTGAACAAAGAAGCATCTTCTCCAAATGAAAGATGTGATAAAGGAATTCTTGTGGGAAACAGTCTTTTCAAGGGTAACTTTAAAGTCAGAAAAAATTCTTGCTTTTCAGGACGGCGATGTTAGGGAATGGCAAATTTATGGCATGTGTGCTTCATCTTCCCATGGGTGCCCATGGTAGACACACTTAATTGATCACAACCCTTCTTTTCTCTGAGCTCATAAGCAGCCTCAAAATACTTCTCAATGTGGCCCTCTAGGCAGACATGATCAATCAATCAGAGTGGCATGAGACATTGAAATATATTTGTCATCCCGAGTTTAGATGAAACAGGGAAACGGACGAGATGCTATTATGAGATCCTTTCTAGTCCTAGAATTCCATAACACACCATGAAAGCATCCATATAAAACTGGATCCTCAAGCTGCTTTTGCAAGATCTGTATAAATATCACAATTAATTTGTGAAATATACTCGCAACGTTTAATTTACTAAAGGTACTCTATCCCGCCTGGTAGAGTTTTTAATTTCCTCTGTATATCATGGGTTCTTTATTTGCTACATGTTTTCTGTTGATGAAAACTTGTTGACAGTGGTGGTGATAATTATTATTACTACTACTATTAATAATAATGATGATGTCACCCTATATTTTCTGACAAAAATTAGAGATAATTACTTAGCTTGATAAAAAATATAACATGCCTCTCCTGGCGCCTCCTTTCTGATCTCCCTAAAGCATCGTGTTCACCACCGATGTGTAGAAGGAGCTCGGTGAATGTCAGTCTCTTCTCTGCCCCTTTTCCCTTTTAATCTTCATCAGCATTTCCAAGTGATATTTCTATTCTTCAACCATGTCAAGCATGGTAAGCGCTAATTTTTGAGCTGATGTCTGTCAATTTAGCTCTGAGAAACAGATACCGGTCCTCATGACGAGTGGTTAAGACACATAAAGAAGCACTAACAATTCTCCACATTTGTATTGATCCACGTGTGCCAGAGCCCTTCTTTACTCTGTTGGACTTTTGGCTCACGACCTTTCTAGGATTTAGAAACAAAACACCTTCTTTATTTTACAGATGACAAACCGCAACCCAAGCTGAGAAAGTGACCCCCAGAGGCTGCCAGGAAGTTGGTGTCGGGGCTCGACTAGAACCCAGATGTCCTGGCTGCCATGAAACTTGAACTTCAGACCAACTTTTGGCATAACATGCCAGCCAGTTAGATGTAATCTGTGCTTGGATTGAAAAGGTGAGCGTTCTCATTAAATTAGATCTGGTTCTCGATTACGAATTGAGTTCTGTTTTGAAAAAGTCGCTGTGTGTTAACAATAAGTTTGCAGGCTGTGTTGTTCACTGAGGAATACAGCCACGAAGATACGTGGGCGTATACACATCTGTATTTGCAGTCCCTCCCACATACGAAAACTCAGCACAGCACACACTTGTTAATTGAATTTATTTATAAGCATAACTCGCCAAATTTAAGATGATTGATGATTCGGGGCTTTAATACATCCAACACTGAATGAGCCCAAGAAATTGTCGAGTGTCAGCTTTTCATTAAATGCAATTAGTCATGTGGAAATATTACAGATATAAAAAATAATCTTCAGCTGAGTTCCATAAATTTGGTAGGGTACACAGAATGTAGGCAAGCTGTCTGTTTAGAAACAGAAAAAAGAAAGGGGGATTGGAGAGAGAAAGAATGAGAGGAAAAAGAAAAAGAAGAAGGAGGAAAATAAGGGAAGGAGGAGATGAGAAAGAAATATTGACAAAAAAGAAGGGAGGAACATTCTACCTGCCCGCATCAAAGTTATCCTTCCCCGTATGTACAGTAGAAGCTGTGCCGTTCTTTGCCTGTTTTGTGTCCAGCATGTATTTGATAATACAGGGGGATGACAGCACTTGATTCGGTGTCTCACTGCTTTGTTTAACCCTTCTGCATTTTCCCAGCAGCCATCTGAGAGCGGGTCAGACAACTTCCTCAAGAGGTAGAACAAACAGTGAACGTACTTGGCCCCGAAACTCCTTCTGCCCTCCGTCAGAAAACGGCACACATCGCTAGACATGATCCTGTTATTCTCAGATTTTGCTAGACAGTAGTGCTGGGGAAAATAGAAGTCAACAGGAAAAGAGGAAGACCAAATGTCAGATGGATTGACTCCATAAAAAAAAAAGCCATAGGCCTGAGAGCAGGGCTGTTGAGGACGGGACACTGTGGATATCACTCATTCATAGGGTCACTAGGAGTCAAAGCCCACCGATAGCATGTAATATACCCACATCTTCTTCCGCCATGTGATCCATCCTCTGGAGCTTGGGTTGTAGGTCCTGGACAGAAGCAATACTGAGGGGAACATGATGCCATTGATGGGTCATTTTTCCCCTGAGCAGGTGCCTTTCTCATGCACTTGACTGTGATCTTCTTGAAAAAGAGCGATTGTACCTTATGCACTCCCAGGTCCGCAGTGGCTGGCTCAGGACTTGACGTGTAGTAGGTTCTCAATAAATATTTGTTGAATAAATAAACGTTTCAACTTTCTTCATCTCACTTAAGTTGAGGAGAGATTCACTAGTTTTTAAAGAGGCATATGCCATCCCCGTATTTTCAAAGAGTAAGCAGGACAGCTTAGCTCAGAACCTTTATTCTCTAATAGCAAAATCCTAAGTTTTGGTGGTGCAGCTTCTTGAGGTCATTCTTGAACTTGACCTGTAACGTCAGGCTACCCCTAAGCTAAGGCAATTGGAATTTTTGCTTTACCCTGTGCTGTTTATTGTTACTGAGCAGTCCTGTGATGTGAACATTTCTAAAAGACAGCATGGCCTAGTGGTCAAACATCGACTCCAGCTGCTCCATCGTTCCTTACTCTGTGAACAAGGCCACCTTAAGTCACGTAACCTCTCTGTGCCTCAGTTTCCTCACCTGTAAATAGGGACGATAGTGCTTCATTATGTGGTTGTCGGTGAGTCGGTGAGGGTTAACTGAGCTAATGAATGTAAAGCGCTTTGAGTAGTGCCTGGAACACAGTAACTACTGCGTAGGAATCAGCTCTTATTTTCCTTAGACCTCGTTCTACAGGACTACAGAATGAGAATAATAAACAACCTTCACACTGCCCGTTTGTATGACACCGAGCATAGCAAAGCAAGTGCTTTATCAGAAGTGGGGGCCCCCGTTAGTGTACTGGGGTGATGATGGCTTTCTTGTTTTTAGAGCGAGCACCAGAAATTAGAATGGGAAAGGATTTGCCAGAAATAGTCTCATCGGGGGAAAGACCGCCATCAAGAAGGAAGCAGGGAGATGTCTGTGTGGTCCCCCAGATTCTGAGTCACTAAACGTGGAGGCAAAAATTCTGATAGCGATAAACAGAATTTGATGCATAAACTGCAGTTTGAGGAGCAAATCCTGCCGCAAAGTTGGGGCTGGCTTTTAAACTTAATTGAGCGCGCGTTTCTCTGGCAGAGTTTATTGAATCGTATGGTGGAAACCATAAACAAACACTAAAAACCTGGCTAGGTTGATGACTACAAGCTACAAAATGATCTTTAAAGATCAAATATTTATTTCAAAATCCCAGGAGCCAGCGTCTCTGCATTAAAGTCAGAAGCGAGCGATCCATTCTTTCTCAACAGTAGCTTATGAATCCTCTCCCTGAATGGAATATGCACAAACAAATGACTGTCCCCCTCGTGCTACACCGCAAGGAGGAGTCAATTTGGGTGACGCACACCAAACACATAATCGAAGGGATTAGTAGGTTGCCTTGGCGGTGAATTATCTCTGCAGAGCTTGACATAAATCAACCTCGTGATGCACCATTCAGGGATATAAATGCCCGGGCTCCCTACGAGTCTTCTGGATTCCCTCAGACAGGGCCTCATTAGGCCTGGGATGTGGAAACACTCAGCAGGGTGGCTTCTGAGGGTGGCTAATGGGAAAAGGGATGCTGACATTCCATCCGCTGCCTACTACAAACGATCTCATGATTAGCTGTAAACCCAGGCATCTTTCTCATTTCCCAGGGAAAGGAGGCTCTGCTCTGTCCCCACCCCCGCCCCAAAGCTGCTGCCTCATGCTAATTTCCATTTCATCTGGGAACTGAAATGCAAGCTGGCATCACAGAGCTTTGTGGCAGCTCTGTTGCTCCTTGGAAGGCTGTTTGTTTGTTTATTTTTTTTTTTTAATGGAGTAATTCACAAGCCAGCTCAAAGTTCATAACTCTGCCTTTGGCCGATGGCTTCGCCTGTGTGTTTTCATAATAGTTATATATGGATGCACATATACATGTTAAAGCATAAGTGTAATTATTTGTGTGTTATGGGTCACCTTCGGTGGGCTACCCTCCTGTTGGGAGCTTAGTTATCTACAAATGACCACCTGGCCCTGCTCATCATCCGCGACTCGCAAGCCGATTGGACCTCCCAGATACTAAAAGTTCAACAAAGATGCATACGTGTTGAGATGCTGATTCAAGCTAAATCAGGAGCAACGAAAATCAACAGACAAACCAATGCTCCTTGGAAGATTCTGCTGACACATTTAGGTTTAATGCGGTTGTCTATGATGGCGTCGAAGCGCATATGGAGATACAGTGAAGGCCTGCTGTTTATACACTGAGGGGGGGAAAAAAAAACATTGTTATTATTGCTGTTAAGACTATTATTTCCTGTAGCCTATTCTGGCTTGTTTTGTCTACTAAGCATGACTTTGTGCTTTCTAAATAGATATGCCGGCTGAAGCCCTAGGGGCCACATGTACCCGGAAGCCAGATTTTGTTTATCCCACCTATTTTTTTTAAACAGCCAAATTTTCAATAAAAAAAAGTAGATTTCCTGCTGCTCTTGAAAATGAAATCAGAAGATTAGGTCTCCTAGAGCCCCCACTACTACATGGGACACCTCCTCCACTGTCCCTTAGTTGGGTACACTTTCTCCATTGTACCGTAGTCCCCACCGTTAGCCCAGATCTGAAGCTCAGCCCTACCCACACCTTCCGTGCCTGTCTGGCCACTGCAGACCTGTCAGAGTGTGGCCCCTGGACTAATTCCAGCCTTCCATGGTGTGGTGAGAGTGGGGCCACAATAGGTCTCTGTCCTTCTATCTGTTTCTGTCACAGAAAGGCTCCCATTCCCAGAGCAAGGAGTTACACACTCTCCGAGTTGTTGTTGAGGCTCGGGGGCGCTCCATCAGCTTGCGCATCTCCGTTGCCAGGGCCAGCCCAGAAAGACCCAGGGCCTCAGTTGCTGCCAGGCCCAACGGCCATCTCTGAGGCCTCCCTGACTCCCGCAGTTCCGCAGCGTGGCACAACCGAAACCAGCTGCATTATATCCAGACCCAGGAGCCAGACCCAGGAGACCCACACCGGGATCCTTCCCCTGGACAGAACCAAGCAAAACCTAACAGTGGAGGTCTTGCCCGGGCCGGGTGGGACTCAGGCACAACGATGCCTGCGTGAGGGGTAAAGACACCCCAGAGCGTGTTGGAAAGTGGGGAATGCGGAGGACTTGGGATGCCAATGAGGCGCCCTGCCCAAGTGCACCGCCGGCCTGGCACTTGGCCATCGCGGCTGCCGAGCACTTCAAAACGCTGACCTGTAGGCTCTTTGGTGGCACTGTAACTGACAACATAGTTCTCTATATTCTTACACCGGGAGAATGTAAGAATATAGAGACCACAAGCTACAATTATACCTCTTATTTCCTGAACATTCAAGATTTGGTTACCGTAGATGTAATTGTTCTGTCCCTCCCGACATGGATGAGATAGTATTCTGTGAAACATCCTTTTGGACCTGCCATGTGTTACCCAAACACTGGTCCCTATTTGCTCCTGCTACTGTCTCCACTTGTAGGTGAGGACTTTTATCTCCATGCTCTGTCAAGCTGCCTGTTAATGGGCTGAAGCCCTGAGCGCATGCCCGGGCTCTGGAGAACATCAGTCAAGGCTCCTCGGGTTCTTGTCCACCAGGTGACATTTAGGGTGAGTAATGGCACTGGAATTTATAAATAGGATTCTAATAAAATACACATACACTAAACTTCCCAGTACTGACGGCACAGTCTAGGTCCTGCGTTCCTTCACGGACACGCCTATCAGGGCAGCATGTCTTCCTTTGCTGTCCGCTTCTCACATTTTCTGCCGCCATCTATATCCTGCGAGTTTGTCAGTAACTGAAGGATCTGAGTGCTGTTCAGAAAGTCCACCGGAATAGTAGTCGGTGGCTCAAGGATAGGAAGAGGTGGACCTTGACTGGCTATAGCCACCTTGGAAGAACATCAGGGGCAGAGCTGCTGCTGCCTCTCAGACCCAAACCCACCACCGTCTCCTGCAGGGAATGCCGTTTGGGACCCTGTGGGATGATGGCACTCTGTGCCCTTCAGGCTCCAGCCCCACCCTTTGGTTCATCTCCTCTCTATTGAGCCCAGTTCCCAGAGACTCTGCTCTCTGGCCGAGCTCCTGGAGAATTTGGTATGTGGTGGAAGAGATGATGAATTCCACCCGGCTCTACCAACTAGTTTTCCCAGAAATCAAACAAGCCGGACCCAAAGTTGTGAAGCCTGCCCTGCACACATGCAGAGTGCATTAGAATTTCCCCGAATTCAGCCAGAGGGAATGTGATACTGCTCAGGGCTCTTACCCAGAGCATACATCCCAGCCTCTGCTTTCAAACACCTGACTCTTATCCAGCTTCCCAGTTTCACCCCGGGCGAGCTTCACCATGGCCCTAGGCCTGGGCCAGCGTCCCTGTCCGTTTGGGATGAGAGATCAAGCTGAAAGTTTAGTCTTTGTTACTCACAGTGGTAGAGGAATCCATGCTTGATCTCTAAGCCCTGCATTAACAAGTACCTTGCCTACTTCCTCACCATTTCTTTGTTAATCAAAGCTACTAATGACCTGTTTTTGAGTGTCCTCTGTACCCCTTGCCACTGTCTGGCTGAGGGGCTAGAGGAGAAGCGAAACACCCCCACAGTAGGCCGTAGACAGGGGCAGCCACTGCACTGGGGAGGGTAGAGAGTCCACAAATTGGGTAGTGAGCCTGTGAATAAATATGCACTGATTATTTTCATTTAACTACCAGTATAACTGCCTATGGGGAGGATAGACTAGTTTAAAAAAAAAATTGATGAGCTGGTTAATGTGGCTTATTGGAGAGACAGTTTTAATGTCATGCGGCTTTAAGAGTCTTGTTTAAAAAAAATTAATGTGGAGATTGCATTTTAATGGGTCTGAGTCCGTAGGCAGCGGGTTGCAAGTATGTGTCTCTAGGGGCAATTCCTGCATTAGGCACTTTGCTCCGAGATCCTTTGGGGGTGAAAGAGAGTAACATATCATATCGAACATTTGTTAAGTGCCAAGGGTGCTGTGCACACCACGCAGAGAGTGTAGTTAGGCAGAATATGTGGACTGCCCTGTGGCCGTTCCCAGCTGCTGAGCGGGTGGCAGTAATGAGGTGGCCTGGGGCTGGGGAGCTGGGATGGGGTTGAGACAGGTGTCGATAAGGAGATGGGCACTGAGTGAAACTTGATGCTAAAAGTGATGGAAAGGGGAAGGCAAACCCTAATGAACTTAGAGAGGAAGGAAGAGAGGAAGAGGAAGGAAGAGATCCGCTTGTCTCATTTACTACTCTGTCACTAAAATTCACCCTGGCCTGCTCGTCTTTGTTCACACCATTTTATCAATGGATTTAATTGTAAACGTCACCCAAGTTTTTCAAGAAATCATTACTGGACCACTGCAACTCACAAAGGTTTCTCATACTGATTGGATGACATTTCATGTATCATTGTAATGATATTTTACTCTTATAGTAAATGTTATTTAATTTTTTTCAAATATTTTATGAGCTCCTTGAGGGCAGGTCTTGTCGTTTGCTTATCTCTGCATGCGCACCGTTCTTAGTACAATGTGGGAACACAGAAGATGACAAGTTGATTGAGAGTTATGAACTATACTTAAGGTGTATACTTTGAAAGTGAAGTCTCATGCAAATTAGGGAGCGTCCCCTGTCCCCCAAGGCTAAGGCCCTGGCCGATTCTGGCATGCATTCCTTTCCTTGGTGCCTCTCTTCCACAGCATCTACTCTCTAGACTCCTCTGCCCCTTCTCCTTGATTTCCAAGTTCCGGCCCTAGAAAAAGTGAGTCAGTGGGAAGGGCCCCCTCCTGCCATCCTTACAATCATCCTGAACAGGCATGCTCACAGTCACAAGGCTGGTCTCCAGGAGCCCGGGGACTCTCTTCCCACCCAA
>NW_011888907.1:1807253-1826456 GCF_000151845.1 Pteropus vampyrus | reverse complement strand
GGGGGTGGGGGCAGCGGTACAGGAGGAAGAGAGTTCAGAAAGGAAAATGCTTACGTGACTTACATATTGATAGCTACTCATTAGCAAGGGAGAGGTCAGGGCACCTGCCGATAATGATGTCTGCATTATGGTACTTAATGGAAATAGTGCAGGACCCACCCCATCAAAAACTAATCTGCCAGAGAGACACCCAGGCCCAGCACAGCAAGAATGTAATTCCCGCTGGGACCGGCTTCTGGAACTGAATCCAAAGCCATTAGTATCAGAAGGCCCAGGCTGTGCATCCAGCATGTCCTGCTGATTCAGATAGTGAAAGACTCTAGCCATTAGTTGGGGCCAGGAGGGGACTGGAGAAGTAGCCTTGGAGACTGGATGCTTACTTAGATTCATCCAGGCTGCCTACAAGGATGCTGAGATACCTGCAAGTAAGGGCTATAGATAAAGGAATAACGGACCATCTTGGTCCCCAGTTCCACAGGGGTGTTGCAAGAAAGCTCTGTGAATTCTCTAAAGTGTAGCCAAGTGTATTCTTCTTCTCCAAACTCCATCCTATGCATAACCATGCCCAGGACTTACTTGGCATCATGAAAATCTATCTCCCTAGTCCCTGCCTAGCTTCTTCTTAAGTTCAGGGTGGGTGGATTGGCTCTGAGAACTTGCAGAGACACTAAGCATCATCCCTGGCAGCCATGGCTGAGATAGAGTGGGGAGGCCACTGTGGTACCAATGGACTGAAGCCCAGTGAGCACTGGACTGGGAGTCTGGATTCTTGGGAGCTAAACCAGTCTCTGCATTAGCAATTGTATGACATTGGCCGAAGCCCCGCCCCTCCATGCATAACTATTTTAGCTGACAATGAGAGTATCAATAGCTACTCATCAGGTGGCTACGAGGCCTTGATTTCATTTAAGACAAATGGGGACAGGGACTTATAACATTAGGAAGAACTCCAGAGGCAAAATATCACACTCTTTTACTGATGAGAAGACTTGCTTTTTTCCCCTAAGGTCGTACTGCCAGCTGGTGTCCCAGGAGGCTACTAGGTAAGCAGTAGACACATTAGATTTTTTTTGGGGGGGGGGGGCGGTACTAGTTCAGGCAGAGCACAGGTTTCAGTCATTAAAGGGGTCAAGGATGGGGAAGAGAAGGCCACCCAGGACCTCTGCATGCACCCGTGACCTGGCTCCCCTTGTCCAGGTGGCCTCAGGGGCCATTCCTGTGCAGTTGACCTACTATACTTCTCTCTTCTTCCTCTGGCCTTGCAGCAACAGGTTCTTCCTGACACATGGTGGCTGTAGCATCAAAGCCCAGTGCTCCAGCCACCTTAAGTGTCTTCTCTAATGAAGTTTCTCCCAAAGGCCAATCCAAGTATGTATCCAGAGAGTCCATAGCTAGTTGGGATTAGAAGACATCGATAAAACTGAATAATCTTCTGTCTTGATAGAAGGACATAAAGTCCAGAGAGAAGAAGCTGCATTCAGGGCCCGTTAGGGACAAATTCCAGAGCAGAACCCCACTCTCTCGAAGTCAGGAGCATCACATATGGAACCAAGCAGTGGAATGAAAAAGATATGATCAGATTACCTCTTGAGCCAGCTAAATCTCTGAACCAATCCTATCTCATAAAATACCCTTGAGAAGATACCTATTGCCTTACACGTGTAATTTGCTTATTTCATTCTACAAGAAGGTCTAGATCCATGCTGACCCATAGTGTAGCCACTGGTTATGTGCAGGTAGTCAATAAAGGTTAAATAATTAAATTTAATTTAAAATTACATTTCTCAAATGCACTAATTACATTTCAAATGCTCAGTAGCCGCATGGGCTATGGCCACTGTATTGGTCGATGCAGACATAAGACATTTCTCTCATCGAGGAAAGTCTATTGGACGGCACTAGGGGAAGACTGGAAATTACTTCTCTCGTTTTTCATATGGAACAACTAAGGCCTAGAGAAGGGAAAAGACAGTAACTTGTCTCAATCTTGCAGTCAGGAACAGGAAGACCCTACTTTTTCTTACACTAAATCCTAAACCCTTGCCAATAAAAGACATGGATCGCTTTCCATCTGGTGGTCCCCAGAAGTTGAAGCCCCCAAATTTCTATAAGGGGTAGCCTAGAGAAAATGGGGTGTTGGACTGAGGTTCTTGATACAGTGTTTTCATGTTAGTTCATATAAGTTTGAGAAAATGCTGACTGTCCATATCAAAGGCTGAGGGAGAAGTAACCAGGATAGCTGGGTAGTCCTAGTCCGAAACAGCAAGGACAGAATGGGCTGGCTGCTAGGAGCAAATCGAAGTGAGTAGCTGGTTCGAGGCTGAGGCTGTGAGCGGCACACATGTGCTGGAGATTCACGGTGCTGGTTTTGTTTGGGGCCAGTGAATCCGGGGGCTTTAAGGCGGAATAGTTTATGAACCAATCAAGAGATAATCCTAGTTAAATTTCCGGCATGCCATGAGATTTATGTTTAGCATGATTTTTAAATAAAAAATATCTTTAAAACCTTCATCGATTAATATAGAGTTATTTCCATCTTTCAGCTAAGGAAATACATTGTCCATTGAACGATCTGTCACACATAAGAAATATATTCAGAAGAAGATATTTAAGAATTCTAGCATGTATACTATAAAGCACATTGGCCGAAAAGAATTAGGAGCTCTGGGCTTGATACTAATTTGACTCCTGAGCTATGCCCTTGGGCAAATCCTTTATTTTTGTTTTAGTTTCCTTACCTGTAAAACGGGAGGATTATATCTGGTGACAAATTGACAGTCATTTCCAACTCTGAAGTTCTCTGAGACCTTTTCATAGGTGTGCACACGTGGTGCTTTGGAGGAGAAGGAGACTATGTCTGCCTTGCCATGGAAGACTGGACCCAATATAAATTTTGGTTGGCGCTGGGCACAGATTCTGTGAGGAGTGGCCTGGGTAAAACGGAGTATTGGAATGAGGTTTGGGAGCATACTGACAGCCCGGCCCCACTGCACAAAGGGGACTTGCACGGGAGCTTCTCGTGAAGCACATGTGGCAGAAGAAAAGATCACAGTCTCCTGAGCTAGACAGGGGCAGCTGTACACGCTCGTCCGTCCTCAGCTCTTTGAATCTTTGACAAGTGGTTTAACTTCCCTGAGCCGAGACGTTTCCCATCCGTGAAATGGGGATAAGAAACGAGGTCTCTCATAGTTTGAGACCAGCACAAATCACCTCCATTTCTTCAATCTCCTGGTTTATGAAACAAATGAAGAAATGCCAAAGTAAGTTAGTGATAATGGAAACATACTTGAAATGTTTACATTAAAAAACGAATATTTTAAATACATACAAATATGCAGGGGTAACACCACGGGGCAACACTGAGGCCCTTTGGGAAAGGGGGGCCAGGTCAAACGGCCCTCCTCATCTCTAAACCCCGACCCACCCACGCCCTCCCCCTGCCATGTGCTTCCTTGAAGGAAAGGGTACAGCGAGAAAATGTAAAGTGCCTGGCATGATGTAGCGGTAGACACTCAATAAGCTGTTATACCGAGAAGGAGGACATGACTCTGAAGTCGGGCGAGCTCTTGCTCCACGACACCTCCACGACACCTCCACGACACCCTGGGCAGAGCACCGTAGACCGGGGGTTTGTCTGGGGCAGGAAGCCATGCACCATCCTTTGACGCGGCCCCGATCACCCTGGGCCTCCGGCTCCCCGGCTGTGGAGCCGGCCAGTACCAGGAGGGCCACTTGCATCTCTATGAAAGTAAGCAGAGAGCCCCTCCTGCTCCTTGGCATTTATTTACTGCAGATAATTTATTGTGGAAATACGAGATAGATGGTTAGCAAAGGAGAGAACAAACAAACTTACCTTCCTCGCCTGCCTTAACGTGTTTGAGCTCCTACTTGTATGCACTGAAATGTCTATAATTTACTTTTCAGTTTTGCGATGTTTATGGCTTTTATGTCATTCGAAGGTTATTTATAACAATTATATAAGGAAGCAAAGTGCCATAAACTGAAGTAATTTACTGTAAAATATCTGCAATGCTAAAATATCAAACGGTGTGTTGCTAGCACTGCTCTCGGAAAAAGGAAAAGAGGGAAAAAACGTTGAAAAATACAGCCCCTACCTCATCAGCCAGTCTGCCACATCCATCTTGCTGAGATTTATAAACTCGAAAGCAACTGGCAAGTATTAACGTAACTGCTTTGAGGGAAGGGTGGGGGTAGAGAGAACACAGCCCCTTGTTATAGCACTTGCGACCGACCTGGGTTTTTCTGGAGCCAGGCGCATTGGGTATCGCATCAGCCATGACTTCCGCTCCTTCTGCTAAATCCTGATGTTGTGAATCCAGATGACGTACTGGAGCCAGTAAAGGCAGCGTGGGGAGAATTAGGGAGTGATGAGTCTGAGTCTACCTTGCTAGTTTCCGAAAGCCTAAGTGATTTGAGACGTCAAGTCGGTGGGAGATTGAGGTCCGACATTGGGAGAGGCGAGAGCCTCCCAACCAGAGCGAGGCCTTGGGTCCTTTGCAAGGCTGTGCCCGCCCCCCGTCTCCCCAAATCACTTTTTAGCACCTATCCATTCATTTATCAATTCAATCGATGTTGAAAACCTACTGTGGGTGAGTGCTGGAAATGCAATGGTGAGCAAGAGAGCTACAGCCCTTGGGGAACTTAAAATCCAAACTATGGAGATAGGTTTGCCTTAAAGCTGATAATCCAACAGATTTCAGTCTGAGCTTGCAAGAGAGATTTTCTGAGTTACTGAACTAAGAGGATGATAGGAAATGGGCAGCTTGGCATTATATGCAAGCAATTTAGACTCTTGTCTGCTAGGTGTCATTTAGTGGGTGATGAGAAAGGCAGCTCTTATGCCCCCAAATCTTCCCTGCCTTCTGATACACATACACACACACAAAATCCTTCAAATTGATGGTACCTAAAAATCCTTCCTTATCTCTGAAGGTTAACTTACCTCCTCCCTGTGAGGCCTCTAGGGTGTTTTTGTTTGTTTATTTGCCTTTTCGAATAAATACATTTATTGAAATATAACATATATGCCCCAAAGTGAAAATATGTCAAGTGTACCTCTTGACGAATTATGGCAAAGTGAATGTACCCAGGAAATAGCACAAACTTGAAGAAGAACGTTCTCAGCACCCCAGAAACTGCTTTGTGCTCCCTCCTAACCATTATCCTATCGCCTTCAGAGATCATCACGATTATGATACTGTTAACTTACATCCCCTCCTGTTTTGCTCCACTGCTTCAACATTGACTTCTGAAATATCACCTTTGTTGTTGCTTGTAATAGTAGTTTGTTCATTTTCATTGCTGAATACTATTCTGTTGTAGATCTTACCACAATTTATCCATTGTACTATGGATGGACTTTAGCATTATTTCCAGTTTGTTTTTATAAGGGGTGATGTTGCTGTAAACATTCTTTTATATATCTTTCAGTGCACATATATACACGTTTCTGGTAGGTATATACCTAGAAGTAGAATTGCTGAGTCACAGGGAATGTGTATGTGAAGCTTTACTACATACCACCAAACAGATGTTTTCCTACGTCTAACTTATGTTTTTTCTCAAAACTGTTGAGAGTTGTGGTTGTTTTGCAGCCTTGTTAACCCTTGATATTGTCAATCTTTTACATTTTAGCCGTGATGGTGAAAGTGTATTCGTTTCTCCTCATGTTTCTTGTTGTGGATTTTATATATCAGCTCTATCGAGATACAATTTACGTAAACCATGTACCCATTTTAAATATACGGTTTGACAAATTTTGACAATGTCTACTTCCAAGTAGCCGTCACCCCAATCAAGAGATAAAACATTTCATCATCCCAGAGAGTTGTGCCCCTTGCAGTCATTCTCTGCCCCCAGCCACGTGGCTGCCCACCCGAAGACACCCATGGGTCTGACTTCTATCACCACAAGTCAGTTGTGCTGTCTTAGAACTTTGTATAAATGGGATCATCCCAGGATGTACGCTCTTGTGTCTGGCTTATCTGACTCAGCATCATAGTTTGGAGATCCATCGACATTGTTGCCCCGTGTTGCGTATCAGTAGTTTGCCCCTTTTTACTACAGAAAAGTATTCCGTTGACCGCGGTTCACAACATGTTTGTCCAGTCACCCGTCGACAGACATTGGGCTGTTTCTTGGTTTGGGCTCTTGTGAATAAAGCTGCTATAAGCACTTGTGTCCATGTCTTTTTACAAACGTATGTTTTCATTTCTCTTGGATAAATATCTAAGAGTGGCATTGCTGGGTTACAGGTGAGGTGTGTGTTTAACTCTCCAAAACGGAACACTGTTTCCCAAAGCACTCACGCTTTGCACTTTAAAGTGTATGTTTTGCACTTTAACCTCAGAGTATGGGAGTCCCAGTTGTTCCACGCCCGTCACCAACATTCGGTGCTATAGTCTTAGATGCTCGAGTCCACACAGAGAGCTGTCTCCTTGTATTCTGACTTTGCGTGTTCCTGAACTCTAATTAGGTCGAGTATCTCTCTTTAATACATTTATTGTCTGTTTGCATATCTTGTTTTGTGACGTGCCCATTATGTCTTTTCACATTTTTGAATTTTAGATCGTCTCTTTTTTTACTTGTTGAATTTTAGGAGTGATTTATACACCTCGGATACGTGTCCTTTGTTGGTTGTATATTACAAATAGTTTCTATGGGACTTTTTTTTTTTTTTAACAAGACAAACTCACTGGACTAGAGAACATGCTGAGTCATTTCCATGTAAATTAATGTTTAAAATCAATTCTGTTCTTAGTGGAGGAATTGGACTGCAGGGCTTATTGAGCTATGAAGAAAGCAGGAAAAGGAGGGAGCAGAAATGGCCAGAGCGATAGATTTGGGGTAGAGAGGGGAGCACACATGATGCTGAGGTGAAAAAGGCTTTGGAAGTTGGCATGGCGAAGGCTTCAACTTGTATGCAACTGGCAGTGGCTGCCTGCGCTGGGCAGGACGGTAGTTGAATTTGGATTTAACGGGAATTAGTGTTGCAGCTGATAATGAAATCTGTCATTGGCCTTGTAGTGGTGAGGGGTGTGTCACTTATCAAATCTGATGCAGAACGTAGAATTTCAGAGCTCTGAGAAACCTGGGAACTATCCATTCCCATCCCCCTCGTTTTGCAAATAAAAAATTAAAACCCAGAGGAAGACGAGTCGCCTAATGTCACAACATTGGCTCTATACTCTAATGACTGATATAAGCTACTCTGGGTCTAAAAACTGAGAACACACATTGCTTGTCATCCTGATAGACAATCTGTAATATTGATCGGAGAATGTAATATGCAGTCCTGTCCTCAAGGAACGTTCGGTCGGATTGGGAGGAGACACACCACTCGGAATGAAGTGAGAACAATGGAAGGAGCTTTGTTATCAAGTATAAGCACCAAGTTTTCAATCTGGTCCAGAGGCTTGGAGAGCGGCTAGCTTTGATGGCCTGGGGAAAGTCGTGGCAGGACTTCCCCATCAGAGTCTTTGCCCACAAAAGGGTCTTCAGAGTCGACCGTGTTACTTCTTTTCCTACGTGCTAATATGTGTTCGTCTGTTGGTGAGCCACATTCTTGAAGGACTGCACTAATGTGGGTTTGCAGGCACTTTAACAGCAGTGGGTGCTCGATAAACACTTGTCCATTAATAGATGAATTGAGCTGGTCGAGAGTAGCAGCTGGGAAGGGAGTGCACTCGTCTTCCACGTTATTCCCAAGGGCTGTGAGTCCGGGAAACTGCATCCCGAAACGGGCAGGAGACGAGGATCTGCTGCGACACGTCAGCACTCGAGGCATCTGCCCCAGAAACGAGCAGGTTTGCAAGAAAAGCAAATACCGCTTCTGAAGAGTAAGCAATAAATGTGGATATTTGTATACTGTCATATTTTTATTAATTATCGCAATAATACGTGCTGCTTATGGAACCAGTTCTGTTCTAGGCAGAGTTTAAGACAGTTCAAGTTAAAAAAAAAAATGCGTTCACAAGCTTTTCTCATTTCATCCCACGAGCATCTTATAACTTAGGCAGAAAAAAACAATGTTTTTCATATAACAGATGAGGAAACAGGAACAACGGTTTCCTTGTATACAAAGCATGGAATTTGGAGGCGCATGCCCCTATGTTTAAATATGAAGAACTTCTTAGTTTTTTCATAGTTGATTTCATTTAGTACTTGAGAAATAGGTATTGTTATTTCCAGATCACAGATAAGGAAATTAAGACTCAAAGAGCTTCAAAATCTATAAGAGTAAGTTTGTGACAAGGCTGGGACTAAACCCGGGCTCCTGACTCCCAGGGAGCCTGGCCCCCTGGTCTGGTGTATTATTATTATCATTGTTATCATTGTGAGATCTTTCATCCATATTCTTTTCAGTGCATAGAATTTTCAAACTTGAGATCCGGTTGTGTGTACAGTTTCACACAGAAGGGAGTTATGTGGGGTTAGCCTGTATGTGTCCATTTTGGGCACTCGGCCCAGACAAAGGAAGGACAGAAAGACATTTCTGAGAACAGAAGGGAGGGTAGTTATGTCAACTGTCTTGTGGATGAGCCCTGCCTGTCACTGTATCTCCCTGGGATTCTCTTCCTAAAGGGATTGAAGTAAAGAAAGTGAAGGAGAAACCAGCCACTGCTGGGCACGAAAGTGGGCAAAGAAGGTGGAGGAGAGAGCTCCTCACTGAAGACTGTTTGGACCAGCATTCTGCCAACCTTAGCCCCCGACCCCCCAGTTACTCTGGGCTTCTTGCTGGGCACCTCTAATGGCTCATGCTTCACCTCTGCCTTTGCTTTCTCTCACCTCTCAGCAAACCCTGGCAGCCTCTCTCTCATTCCCTAAGAGACTACATCTCCTGGGCCGACCTGATATATTTATTGATGGCCAGGCACTCTCAACCCATGCTGACACGTGAGGTGGCGGTGATACAGTGGGGGCTGCCAGCCAGGCAGAGAAGGGGTGTGCACGCAGCCTTATCACACTGTGGCTTTTGGTGAAGTGCGTGGCCTCGAGGTGCATGGTCCCACAAAGTCTCAGTTTCCTCATCCATTTTCATGGGGATACTCATTTCTAAGACTCCATGTTCAGGCACGTTTTAGATGCTACAGCTCTCTGGCCACAGACAGACAAATTCTCATTCTTGCACAAGATGACATTTGCAAAGATGGGCCAAAGGACCTGACTCAGCACCAAATTTCGGATAATGAGCTGGCTAAGGAAGGCGTCTTAAGAAAGCAGTGTGTGGCAGCCATTTCCACTTTTCAGGGTGTTCGGTCCTCGGGTTGTCAAGGGTAGTACGTTGGTGGGAAGCAGAGGAAGTGAAATCAGTAAGCTCTTCTTAGGTCTCTTCTTCTGGATCCTTTTTGGTGAGAGAGAAAAGAAAGCCTAAGTGTCCAGTGATTCTAGAGGGTGGGTCTGGAGGCTGAAGAACTCAGTTCAAACCACCTGTTTGTTTGAAGGACTCCAGGGAGCGCGACACTGCAGAGTGACCGCGTTCTACCTCCGACGTGTATAAGATACACGTGTGCACTGTGGGCAGACACGGCACATGTCCAAGCCTGGTTTTGTGTCTTTCAAGGGGGTAACAACGCCAACGTACTTGGTGTGAAAGGGAATTAAATAGGAACAGACATAAAAACTCTTTTCTATTTCCTCCCATGTACAGACCACCACGGTCTTGGGCACAGAGGGACAGGCTGGACACAGGAAATGAGACTCATGACCCCGCCTTGGAGGACCCAGAACTCTGATTCCTGGCTGCCCGGCTCTTGCTCTGTGAGAATTCTCATCCTTGTCTAGGCAGCGCCATACCTGACTGGTTCTTGTTCCTATGAAGGGGAGGCGCCCCACCCGACCCCAACGCCTGAGCTCTGTTTCCAGCCTGTGCCTGGGTTGCACAGGACACCTCTCAAGAGAGCATTATCACCCCAGATCATGAGGCAGTTGGCACTAAGGAAAGCATGGATTCAGGATGCTGGGGCTCTGAGCCCAGCTCTGCCACTCGGTAGCCCTGCCACAATGGGCGAGGGCCCCTCGCCTTCTCGAACCTCAGTTTCTCCACCTGTCAAATGAGAGGTGGGTTAAATGATCCCTCAGGGTCCTTCCAGCTACAAAACTCTCTGATTCCTCAAAGGCCAAACCAAATCAAACCAAACTAAACTCTGGAATGGATAATTTCACCGAAATGAAACACAAACTCAGTTATTAGATGCAGGCATTAGAGGGAAGGCAGGAACGCCGACATGGCTCTCACCATGAGGGCAGTCTCTCCAACCACTCCCCAGCCCCACTGCTAAGCTTGAGACCAGCGGACAGAGTGCATCCACGTGGAGACTGGTACCCGAGGGGGCCCAGGTGGAGGGCGTTCCTGTTTATTGCATTGCTGAGCCATGATGCTCCACCTTCCCTGTCAGTCCTAAGACTCTTTGAGCCTGCTCTGCCCCACCGATGGCTTTGAGGGCCTTGCGGAGTGGAAGGATAAATTGGATTCACCTCTGAGATGCACGTGTTCAAGAAAAGAGCCTTATAATGTCATTGGACTTGGCTCGGTTAGCCATCTCTTCCTTGTTGCATTAAGAGAGGAGAGGAGGCATCTGAAAAATGCAAAGGGAAGGGGTTGCAGAAATGGCCGACTCAGCGGTTATAGATTAACCACACCCTATAGATCTCTAAATGGCCTTCTGGAAACTCTTGCAACACCTACAAGATAAACGATCTATATAAATAGATAGGACCAGTGGTCTGGGAATTCCTTCCCCTTTACAGCCCCCACCTGAAACTCCTCCTCCCCATCCTGAGTCTTGAGGTGCATGTGAAACCTCAGACTAAAGAAATCACGTGCCCCTTCCATGGACACTGCAGAGGTATACAAACTGTAAGAAATCTAACCAGGGAGAGCTCCTGCTTTGGTGCTGTTAAGCCCCACGTGCTCCGCCAGCTAATAAATTCTCCTTCTTCTAACAAAATTGTCTGAGCATCCAATTTCCTCCATCAGGTGTCTCTTCTTGCAACAGATGACTTTGAACAAGTTACTTAATCCTTTCCAAAAGCTCAGTTTTCTCAACACTAAAATGGGTCTTATAGCTCTGCCTGCCTCAGAAGCAATGGTTTGCATGTCAAATAATAATAATAAAAAAAAATGCACTTGAAGTCTTTGTTTAGGGCTAAAGCATCATGCAAGTGTCAGGTCTCATCGCATTACCAATATCACACCAGTATTAAAGGGTCTGGCTAGTCTTACTGTTGCTCTCTCCCTCCTATGCTGTTATCTGGACTCTGGCAGTGGTTCTGGATACTGTTAGAGCGTCATGTGCTTAGTGGCAATGGAGAAGTTGCTGGGGACGCCTGTGCCCTGGGATGCCTCTGCCCTGCACGCCTGTGCCGTGGACTGCCTGGGGGAGGAGCTGTGCTCAGAGCGCAGACAGTGCCACGTGTGTCCCGGGGCAGCTAGGCACAGTTGTCAGAGTCACTGTACCTGGGCACAAAGTCCCCTTCCTGTTCTGCACGGTGGGAGGAGACTGTCACCTGTCAGGATAGGGCAGGAGTCCTGGGAGGGGAACGGAAAGCCTTCCTTGGATTCGCCATCTTCCTCTCCCTCACCCTCAAAGTGGCACCTGTGGCACCCACGCCTCCGTGTGCAGTAGCAGGCCGCTACCCTAGGGATAAGGCTTAATCAGGATACAGGACACCTTGCTCTCCTAATTTCGTGCTCTCTGCTCAGCTTATGCAAAAGCACACATTACTCTGGGGTGCTAATCAGCCCACCTGGGGAAGCGTGCGGGATGCTTCGGAAGCTCTCAGAGACCAGGCGGTCATGGCCACTGCCCAGACGCACAGCTTGTGCTGCATCCCGAGGTCAAGTGAGCCAGGGTTTCATCAGGGGCTGAGCAAGGGCCCCACAGAAACCCTCAGAGTCCGTCCGCTAAGTCCTCGCTGCTTGCCAGTGTCGGGCCACCAAATTGTTTTCCGAGTGTTTATTTCAGACACGGTGTTCACGGCCATCTCTAGATAAACTAAGTGCATTCGAAGTCATTAAGAAAAGTGACCTTTTAATCCCTCTTGTAGTCAAGAGGGCAGCCGCGCGCAGCAGGCTGCCGACTCCATCTGTCCCCGAGCGCCTCCCACTTGTACTGCAGGTGCCACTGACCCAGCTGCCTTTGAGGGCGGTCAAGGCTGAGGTCGGCAAATGAGCTGCAGCTCTTGGACCTGACTAGGCACGAGGATTGGGCGCTGGCATCACTGTTTGCATTTTGATAGGGTCTCGTGTGGCCCGTGCTCTTCCTCTGTCACTTAGGAGGTCCTGCTGCTGAAAGATCATCACTGCGCTTCTGCGCATGTCCGCTCTGCTGTCGGGGATCGGACACGCGCGGACAGCACGCTGCTTTCCTCGGCGTGCATCACCTCTTCCGGCTTGCAGAGCTCCCTGTCCAAAGGCTGGTGCATGGTTGCAGAGGTGAATAAGTTCGATTTAGGGTCTTTGAGCCCAGAATGTAGGGTCGGGGAGCACTGCCCCTGGGTGGTAGGGCAGGCGTTTGGTGGCTAAGATACTGTCAGTCCAGGACACCAAAGGAAGGTGGTGCATGCCAGCGATCACCTCCCGATACTGCCCCCGCCCCCGCCCTTCCTCCCCGCCCCAACCTCTCTCTCTCTCCCTCTCATTCTTTTGCCGCCAGTTCTCTCAGCCTTTCAAACACAGGCACTCCGTTTGTAACACCTGGTCCCGCACCCACTCTCCGTGTGGCCCTGGAAAAGCCACTTCTCTCTCTGGTTCACCCATTTCTACCTATAAAACAAAGGGCTTGGAGTAGAGATTCTCGGAAGGAATTTTTTGCTCAGACAGTTAAGGATTTGATAACTTTATTTATTAAGTTCCAGAGTGGGAACTGGAAAGCAAATGAACCAAGTGCCAACAATCTTGGAAGCTCAAAACTCTTCTTTTTCTTATAAAAATGTGGCTTTGCCGGTCAAGATTTCTCAAAGAATAGATCCACATCCTTCCACTGACTGCTTGAGGGGATGACAGCTTTTCCTGGGAGGATTCTAGGCCTGGAGCCATGTAAAAGTGGAAATTCTCCAGTTTCAGGGAGGTGATACCTCCAGGTGCCAACCCCAGGAGAAGCGCAACATTCCAAGGTAAAGATGATAAAACTGTCTATTAGGCCCTGTTTCATCTGAGAATTCCCTGGATACATTTATCTTTGTACAAAATGTTAATGGCTAACTTCTGCTTCTTGTAATCTGCTTATTGAAGGATATAGTACGAGGCTTTATCAGCTGCCTCCTCTGGAAACTCGGGGCTGATCTCCTCTAACCCTGTGTGGTAGAGAGTCAGTCGCCGGCTGGCTAATAAAGGCTCATAATTAATCTCGCTTGGCTCCGTGGGTCTTAGACTCGTTCGCGCCATAACAGCCAGAGTGCCTGCGGATCCTTGCTTCGCTCGTGGCGAGGCAGACAGCTGTCTTTATTTAGAGTTACTGGGTGGTCTATCTCACCATTGTGCTTCCATAGTGGGCTGGGCCGGTCTTTGCTGGGCCAGTAAGTGACCCTCGTTTGAGTTGTTTTGCAAGTGCTCAGCCAAAGAACAGTGCTGCGTGGCCATGTTCAGCAGCGAATTGGAGTCCATCTGAGCAAGGAGCCAGGCCTGAGAGAGGCTGGGGAGGGGATCGGTGTCCTCTACTCATGGTACTGAAGGCAGAGGGAGAACATCTTCTCTCCATATGATGTTGGAGGTGTCACACAACCAGGAACTAAGATACCGAATGGACAAGTGTAGCCATGATTGGAGACAGTGCCTGGAAAATTCAGCCACGCTGCCTGTCTCTTAGTGGAACGGGCAATGTGTATGTGTCTCTAGATGTCTAACAAGCTACACGAGACCTGGAAAAAGCAAAGTCGTTCAAAGAAGGAGAGAGGAGGGCCACATAACCTCCGGTGGCTACTATAGGTATAGAAATTATGATTATGTACATCTAGAAGCTTCCTTTCGGCCAAAGCAAAAAGGGAAATATGGTGGGTTTGTGGAACTTTTATCTGATAGAAAGGAAAGTTGCATCTTCAAGAGAGGCAAAGCCACCTCTCTCCACAACAGGTACTAAGGACTAAGTGGAATGTATCGTGTAACATAAGGGCCCCCAATATCTGGGCTACGGACTGGTACCTGTCCGTGGCCTGTTAGAAACTGGGCCGCACAGCAGGAAGTGAGTGACAGGTGAACAAGCAAAGCTTCATCTGTATTTGCAACTGCTCCCCAGCACTCGCATCACCGCCTCAGCTCCACCTCAGATCAGCAGACATTAGATTCTCATAGGAGCACCAGTCTCTGTCATCAAAAAGGTTGGGGACCGCTGGTGTAGCACCTTCACAAGGAGCAATGACTGGCAGGTGGCCAGTGTCCTCCACTGAGATTGCGGATTATGAGATGGAGGGGGTAACAATTAGGGTGCTACCCTGCGAGCTGGGGGCTGCTGGTGGGGGAGGTGGCCCAACGGCAGAGCAGCAGGGGGACACCCTGTCATCACCCCTCCCCTCCCCTCTCCTTGCTCTCCACGTGGGCACAGCTTTCTGGTTTCCAAACGGAGCAGAGGGCGAGGACTGGGCGCGGAACACAGCCAGGTAGGTAGTGCAGACGCCGAACCGAAACAGCTGGGAGATTTAAGAGTAGCTTGGATAGAAGTAAACTGGATTTCTATTTTTTGTTCGCACCGTCAGAATGTTCCTTTAATGGGAAAGCCTTCCTGCTAAATGAAGGGGAAAGGGAACTCTCCGACGAGCAGCAGCTGTAAAACGGAGAGAGAAAAAGAAGGAAACTGCTGAATGGGTTTTGGCGCTGTGGATGTGTGGAGATGTATAGCTGGGCTGATGGAGGGAGCCAGGGCAGCACGCGCCGCACAGAGCCTGAAACAGGATAGGAGTCAGGGAATACAGGAGGGGGGAGGCTTGTCTCTTGTCTGCAGAACATCACAGGTAGCTAAGTCGAGTTGCTGAAAATGAAATAGCCAGGTAAGATGTCCTTCACTGGCCCAGTGCCGGAGAAAGGAAAACCAAGAATGGAGCAAAACTGGAGAGGACTTGTGGCCATCCCCTTCAATTTGCCACTGCAAATTGGCCCGTTCTGTGACCGCGGCCTACTGGGACGATCTGGAAAACAGGAAGGTCTCAAGCCATTGGATGGGAAATGAAATGGACTTCCTGTAAATGAATCTGAGAGCTGCCTTCCACATTCAATCTAGATGCACACGCACACACATGCACACACGCACACACACACACACACACACGCACACTTCAAAAAGGAGCAAATAAATTACAAAAGCAAGAGACATTTGGAAATAAACCTGTCTTGCTGGAGGCACAGAGGAGTGTACATTTTTTGTGGGACCAATGAAATGAAGCCACTCTCCTACAGATGTGGTTCTGGTTACTGAATCAGAGGTGACCTATAGCCACGGAAGCTTATAGATTCCAGTGTTTATAGTCTTTCCTCATTTGTGCTGCAGATAATTAAATTGCGAAGGCGTGTCTCATAACCTCTAGGGGTTTCCCCATAAAGTCTCCAGGCCACCAGACCAAGGACTGGAAGATTTAGTCAGAAGCCCAGGGCCTTAGACTGGGAAAGCCACCCCTCACTCACTCTCGAATTGCTCCGCCCAACCTCAGGGTGGGCTTTGGCGCTGGGTTCTCTGCAGAGGCCACCAGAAAACTGGACGGACAAAGAGCTGCTAGGTTATGCCAGTGCTGCTAGAAGCTGGGGTTTGGAATGGCAGTGGAGCCTCACATTTTAATCCCTCCATCTTCTGCTGTGCTCAGAATGAGATCCAAATGTTTGGTACACAAGCCCGTGAATGGACTGGCCTCAGTCTTGTTTCAAGGTGAAGGCCCATCCTCCCTCCCGTGACCTCTCACAGTCCCTGGACAGCCCTGTGCCTTTGCTGAGGCTCCTTTTTCTGGGGGTGTCCTCTCCCCTTCCCTCCCTTTCCCAAGGAAGCCAGCAGGTTCAGGTGCTCAGCTCCTCCCCCAGGTAAACTCACTCCTCCCTCCTGCATGGTTCTGGCATTGCTGCCGATCTGCCTCTTTCCCTCCACACTGGGGTTGCTGGCGTGCCAGGACTGTGGGGTTCGTCTCTGAGTTCCTGTTGCCCACCATTGTGCCTGGAATATGGAAAGGGATGGGTAAGTAACCGTGAAGGAAGGGACAGATGTCGGGAGTCCCTTCCCTCATCATTGGCAGGAAAGGGGAGGTGACCCCGGCACTCAGATGCTTCAGGACAAACTTGCCACCCCTGGCCTTCCTCCAGTGCTCACAGCTCCCTCCCCACCCTCGGCTTGGGGAGGTCAGAAGCCCGGAGTCCTTTGTTCTTTACATCGGCCACCATGAGAAGGCCGGGGGTCCCAGGTGACCCCGCTCCTCACCACTTGAATCATAATCCTCGAGCAGCTCTGAAGGCAGAGGAACAGCCTCCTTCGCTCTCCCCTCCGTGCCGGGCACTGC
The DNA here is from genome assembly GCF_000151845.1 of Pteropus vampyrus. Taxonomy (NCBI): domain Eukaryota; kingdom Metazoa; phylum Chordata; class Mammalia; order Chiroptera; family Pteropodidae; genus Pteropus; species Pteropus vampyrus. The sequence continues at coordinate 1,809,965 of NW_011888907.1, read as the reverse complement.
CTGTCACTCTGGCCTGCTTTGCTTTACAGTACTTATCACTACCTGAGATACCGTGCATTTTAAGTCTTTGTCTCCTTTTGCTAGCATGTTAGTTCCTTGAAAGCAGAACTTGTCATTTTCGTTACTACCCGTCTTCTGTGCGAGCAGCCTAGTTAAGTGATGGTGAGTGAATGAGTGAAGGCAGGTGGTTCTCATACTCGATGTCATTGCTGCCAAGCTCACTCATTCCCTCTGGATTAGACCTGCCACTTCATCTCCTTGTTCCCTGGGAAACCAGGCCTGAGTCTTGGCAGGAATGCATCAAAGCTAATCCTATTTATTTGGGGAGTCATCTAACTATCCTCCTTTTGCTTCCTACCTCCTGGTGTTTGCCAACGTCCACCTCCCCCCAGAGTCCAGGTTCCAGTTCTTTAGCTGTCCTGTGATGGCACTGATCACCATGTTCAGCCCCCTTGGCCTGCTCCTAGGGCATCACGTAAGCCTTGAGCATCTCATCATCCTCATCTGACATCACGCTCCAGATCAAGGTGCCTAGAGACAGGCCAGTCCTCATGCACAGCTGGACCGGGGGTCCCCCCTACCTCTGCATTCAACTTCTGGCTGACTAGGGGAAAAAATGTCATGCCAAGCAGAAGGCCAAAAGCTAATGTGCATCAGCATTGGATATTTCTGTGTTCATGATCTCACTATTTTACCACATTGTTTAGGGGTCAAAAATTGTAACTACGTTTTTAAAATCAGGTAGATGAGGCAAATCAGACATCTTGCCCAAAGTCACGCAGCTGGTAAGGAGCAAAGCTTCAAGTCCAGGTCTCTTGGACAGTAAAGGCCGATCTCTCTCTCATGGCGTCTACCAATGTGAGACATTCTGAACAGTAGGAAAGGCCATCAATGGCATTTACTTTGGTGCCAGTTTTGAGTGTGACTTCTACTGTGGACGTCTTGGAAATTCCATTACTTTGGAGATGGCAACCTGGCTGAAATGGCATGGATGTGACTCCCGAGAACCTTGGAATGGAAAATTCCAAGTGATCGTGGAGGGCCCAACCCATCTATTATATAGATGAAGAAACTGAGGCCCAACTATCCCAGGCAGTGTCCATTCTGGCCCCAGCTGGCCTGGACACGGTTGCGTCCAGATTCTCATAAATAACCAGGAGACTGGCATTTAGAATTCCCATCTTATTTTTTCTAGCTTGTGTGCCGACCACTCCCCCAGGTCTGCTTTTAATGGCAGTGGCCCAGTCATCCATCAGTCTTTCCCAGCGTACTTTTCCCAAGATGTAGGACTCACTGGACTGGTCAAATCCTGCACAGCAGGGGTTCCCAAAATGTCAGTGGTGGGCTAGTTCCCGAGGGAGCCAGGGGCAGCAGACATGGGGGTAAGGGCTGGAGGAGGAGCTGACATGTGCCAAGAGGGGTGGTGACAGGTGACACTTTCTGGAAACAGAGGACCAGGCAACCTCTGTTTGGGGTTCCCTGCAGGACTCAGATTGATTATATCTCCAAAAAAGACCCTTTTTCCATTTTCTAAGGGCAGCCTTGATTTTGAAAGGGGAGCAGTGAGGCCTGGTGAAAATCACGCCGCCCTGACCTCTTTGACTCCGTGGGCGAGGCCACAAATCAGGCCGCCTCCGGAGCCGCCTGAGGATGGAGGTTTGCAGCCCTCCACGTAAACCCAGCCTTGCCCATTTCTGCCTCATAAGCAGACCTGCCCACGTAGAACCCAGACATCGGAGCGGTTGATTTACGCCTTTAATACCGTGAGCTTCATTTAGCCAGTCTGGAAAACACATTTCGTCGTGGGTAGCTGGAGTTTTTCTCTCCTCGTCCATCCTCACCAGACATTCATTTTGATGGAGGATTTGTCGCTGCTGTTTTTTTCTGCTCCTTTTCCAACAGGTTTATCCTTCTGTCCGAGGCAGTGTCCCTTCAGCCCCAGCTGGCCGTGCCTCCCCACACCCACCCCCCCCGCCGCCAGGAGCAGCGGGGCCAGAAGCTGGGTGAGAAAGGTGAGGAAGGCTGGTTGAGATTTGAAAAATTTTCCCCAAAGCGCTGTAGACATAATGGCAATTACCCTCCCCCACTGTAAAAAAACAAAAACAAACAAACAAACAAACAAAAACCAAAAAAACACATTGCAATACTCTGAAAATTTCACCTGTTTTAATTTATCCAGATAAATACACTGTTTTCACACTTGCAATTAAACTCACATAAATGCTTCAAAATACTTTTGGCTCAATATTGCTTCATTTGCAGACAGACAAATTAATTTCTCGGTGCTTCTCTCGGTAGCGAAGTTGCTTTTCATGGGAAGGGGAAGGGCAATACAAATTTGTAGACTTTTTTTCATCCCAAAATATCCTTAATCATTTTCCAGGACAACAAACAGCAGAATGGCACCGATGAGAGCTCGAGATCATTACCAGCTCCACACCTCCCCTGGGTCTCGGTTCATTTTCTTTTCATGGATTTTCCATGAGTTATACATCAAACCGCGTTCTGCGAATTCTTTTAGATATCTCGCTTTCAAGTTCTTATGTCTTGGTTCGGCTCTGTTTTTTCTTCCATCTTTTTTCTTCCAATTTCATTTACTCTTCGTTCTTTTCACAAGATCGTGCGCCCCTCTGCCCTCGCCCCCCTCCCCTCACACACACTCAATTCCCCAGCCCTGTCTCTTATATCTGTCCATTCTATTTTTTCTCAGCC
>NW_011888907.1:1803006-1804938 GCF_000151845.1 Pteropus vampyrus | reverse complement strand
TGCTGGGGACGAACACGGCACTGCTTGGAAAGGCAGAAAGCTGTGTCTGCTGCCAGCTCTGACGTCCATTTTCTGGGTGACCTTGAATGAGTCATTTCTCTTCTCTCCATCTCCATGGATTCGTTTCTAACATGAGGGGTGGAACCGGGTGAGCTCATGGATCCATGTAATTCCTATCAGACATTGCTGTGCCTGAATAGACTTTGGAATCCGTGACTGAGGAGCTAGAAAGCGTGGAATCTAAATTCTAGGTCCGATTCGTACCTGGTCAAGCAGTTGTAATATCATCTGTAGCAGGCTGAACAGTTGATGATGACCCCAGAGATGTCAACCTGAAACCTCCTGTGAATGTGACTTTAGTTTGGAGACAGGGTCTTTGCAGATATCGATAAGTTAAGAATTTCAAGATGAGATGATCCTGGATTAGGGGGGACCCTAAATGCAATGACGAGTGTTGTAAGAGAAGAGAAGGGGACACAGACGCAGAGGCACACAGAGGAGAAGGGGACACAGACACAGAGGCACACAGAGGAGAAGGCCGTGCGAAGACAGGCAGACATTGGAGTGAGGTCGCCGTAAGCCAAAAAATGCCGGGAGCCACCAGAGGCTGGAAGAAGCGAGGGAAGTTTCTCTCCTACAGCTTTTGGAGGGAACAAGGCCCTGCGGACACCTTGATTTCTGAGTTCCAGCCTCCGGAACCGGGAAAGAACATATTTCTGTCCTTTTAAGCCCCCGGTTTGTGGTAATTAGTTACATCAGCTACAGGAAGACAATGCACCACCCTAAGCCTGAAATGAAGACCCGACCTCGTGGCAGGGTCTCCTTCTTAATTTCACATTTTAAATGATAAAATCCGTCCAAGTGGGCATAACAAGAGAAAAAGAAAGGTGACCTGGCAGAAGGTCAAGGGGCCTCACCTTGCCCAGCGCTCACGTTGGCAAAGGCCCCTCAGGAGCATGTCTCAAGGAGGGCTCCAGCGGTTGCAGGGTGGTCTGTCTCACGTTGAGAGGTGAGGCGTTGTCAAGGTCCATCTGAGCCACCAGTCGGGAGGCCTGGCTTCCAGTGCGCTCACTGCTGTCCACAAGCCGCCTGACCCAGAAACGTCCCTTTCTGGATCTCAAGTTCTTTCCATGTAAAGTGGGAGCGTTGGTCCGTGGCTCTTGAACCTATCACAGCAACTATTTTGCCATGCCCCGTAATTACCCTAAAGCGAAATCCAAAAACAATATCATCTCGATGAGATACCCTATCTCTATTTCTGATTAAAGGAGTAAATATTGTGAACGAATAGTGATATGAAGGAAGAAGAATAAAGGAAAAGTAGTTTATAAGAAAATAACTTTTTTCAATATGTACATGATTGGCTTGTCTATACCAGCCACTACTGTAAAGCACTAAGTACTTAAAGTATTTTCACTACATATCGGGTGACCGTGAGTGTAGGAGTGGAAAACGGGGAACTGATCTAGGTGGGGTGTTTCGGTAATTCGAATAGCATGAAGAGCATCGCCACCAGTGACATAATTTTCTAAAATGGTCAACAACTCTTGGAAAACTAAATAACACAATCTCTCCTTGATTTACAAAGAAGTTGTGTTTCTAGAGAATACAGTATATATTAAAACCATATTTTAAAACATAATATGGTTTTATGTCATAAAATTCAGTTGAGTTCTGGGCCAGGGTCATTACAAGCAGGCTTTTCACCTATATGCATGTCCTATAGGACATTCAGAAGTCATGCGGGGTGCAGGACAGTTCCGCCTTGAGAAAATTTCCCCACGGGTTACAATGCGCTGTATCTTGCATTTGGGTTCCCTGTCAGGGCTGCACACACTACCCCAAGTCACGAGAATAAGTGAAAATGTCTCCTCAGATTCTCAGCTTACCCCTGAGGAAAGTGTCAGCCTCCTTGAGAACCAGTGGACTCAA
>NW_011888907.1:1798347-1799716 GCF_000151845.1 Pteropus vampyrus | reverse complement strand
AGATTCCTTAGTGTGGCTGACAAATCCCTTCCTTCTGATGACTCTCCAGCTGCCAATCTTCAAACCCTGTTTCCACATGCCAACGTACCACCCTACGGCACAGTTACACAAGACTTCTCGTCACACCGCGAGAATATCATGCTTTCTTATGCCTCTGCCTCTTGGGGCATGCTTTTCCTTCCTTTAATTCCTGTTCCTTTTCTTGTCACTAGGCAGATCTATATCAAGCATTATCACCCGCGTCCTGCCTGCCCCAGAAACCACCAGCAGAGAGGGGCCCCTCTCCCAAACAGAGTAGGTATTCCGTGTCTTTTCTTGTCTCTCCTCTTACAAGTCTGAATAAATGTATGTCGGATTTTCTCGCTCTGTCTTCCAAGTCACTGTATCTCCTGTTTCCCACCTTTTTGTCCCCCCGTGCTGTCTCTGGTCTTCCTTAGATCTGTCTCCAAGTTTACGATGGAGTGCGATCTCTTTTTTATTGCGTTTCTGATTTTTATGTATTTAATTTCTAGATTTTGCATTTATGCTATCAAACCTGATTGGTTGATTTCAGTAATCTCTTGTTTATAAGCCATACTTACAAACCTCATTTCTATTTCTTTAAGTACGTTATGTTAGTATGCTAGGCTCCCATAACAAAATCTCTCAGACTGGGTGGATCAAACAACAGAAATTTGTTTTCTCATAGTTTTAGAGGCTGGAAGTCCGAGATCAAGGTGTCGGCCGGTTTGGTTTCTCCCGAGGCCTCTTCTTGCCTTGCAGGTGGCTGTCTTCACACTGTGTCCTTAAACAAACTTGACCCTGTGCACGCGCAACCCTGGTGTCCTTTTGTGTGTTCGAATTTCCTCTTCTTACAAGGACACCAGTGGCAGTGGACTAGGACCCACCTAATGACTTCATTTAACCTTAATCCCCTCTTGAAAGGCCCTCTTTCCAAATTCAATCATATTAGTGGCTTAGGACTTCAACATATGACTTTGGGGAACACAATTCAGTCCATAAGATATGTTAATTGTACTTAAGTTGTATTCTGTTCTATTTTGCCTGTCCAATTCTGTGGCTTCAGTGCTCCTCTTGGCTCTTCCAGCTGTAAATAGGGTGATTTTCTAGTAGGAGTACACATTCTCTGGCATTTATATGTAGGAATTCTTTGTTTAATGGGTGTTCCTACAGAGAATTACCTTGGCTTTTGGCAGGTACCTGGAGCACTTCAAACTTGTGGTCACTTAAAACTAAACTTCAGCTGGGTATTTTACCCCAAAGACTTGAAAACTCATAATCGAAAAGATATTTATTTGCACACTGATGTTCATAGCGGCATTATTCACAGTAGCCAGGACATGGAAACAACCGAAGTATCCTATGATAG
>NW_011888907.1:1790962-1798297 GCF_000151845.1 Pteropus vampyrus | reverse complement strand
TGATGTTCATAGCGGCATTATTCACAGTAGCCAGGACATGGAAACAACCGAAGTATCCTATGATAGGTGACTGGCTAAAGAAGCTGTGCTACATATATACAATGAAATATTACTCAGCCATAAGAAGAGATGAAATACTGCCATTTGTGACAACATGGATGGACCTTGAGATAATCATGCTAGGCGAAATAAGCCAGACAGAAAAAGTTGAAAACAGCATGATATCACTTATATATGGGATATAAACCTAAAAGCAACAAATGAATAGGACAAACAAACAGAGACTCATGGACATGGACAATGGACTAGTGGTTACCAGAGGGTAGGGGGGAGAGGGGAAGTGGGGAGGTAGATGGAGTAAATGGGGTCAAATATGTGGTGACAGAAAGAAATCTAACCATAGGAAGTGAACACACAATGTAAATATATATATGCCTTACTGTTAAAATCTACAGCTGAAACTTATTGGATATTGTTAACTAATGTCACCCTAAAATAACTAATTAATTGATTGATTGATTTAAAAAAATAAAGCTAAACGTAGAGTTCGGGTTTTGTAGGTGTTGGGGAGTGCAGGGGCGTGGGACATGGAAGTGGTGTGGATTCAGCCCTTACCGTGTTAGAAGGTGGGTTTGTAGTTAGTGATTCTCTGAGGAAACGTTCTTTTTTTGTTACACCCAGATAAAAGTCCAAGAAAGCCCCCAAACCCCACTACTGTTTCTGCCCGGATGGTTATGTTTTGAAGTTTGCATTCCACGACCGATCCACCGTATTCATGGCCTCAGTTCTTCACCCTTCTTGTAAATGTTTCCTGGGACCAAACCTGGCAGCAACAAACCTGGTGGCTGGAAACAACAGAAATTTATTCTCTCGTAGCTCTGGAGGCCAGGAGTCTGACATCAAGGCCCCGGCAGAGCCACGTGCTCTCTGAAGGCCCTGGAGGAGAATCCTTTCTGCCTCGTCCAGCTTCTGGTGGCTCCCGGTGTCCTTTGGCTTGTGGCAACATCACTCCAAGCTCTGCCTCCATCTTCACAGGGCCCACGACCTTCTTCCATATGTCTCTCTGTGTCCTATCCCCTCAAAAGGACACCAGTCATAGATTTAGCCCTTCTTACCCTAAATCTGAGATAATTTCACCTTGAGATCCATAATTACTAATTACATCTGCAAAGATTCTGTTTCCAAATCAGGTCATGTCCTGAGGTTCCAAGTGAACATGAATTTTGGGGCGATACTCTTCAATCCACTATACCTGGCTATATACATACCTTATACCTGTCTGTTTGTAGTGACTTCCTCCTCTGACTCTCATCCTAGCCATGTGACTTTCTTTAAGCAATGGGATGTTACACACTGTGGAACATTGAAGATGTGCAGGGTTTTCCACTTGCCCTTGCACGGTGCCACTGCCATGAGAGGGTCACACCCCAGGTCCCAAGCAGAGGCAGAGAGCATCACAGAGCTGAGTAAAGTCACTCCAGTGGCCCCATGTAATAGGATCCCTGTGGACAGCTGATGATCTGCACACCTGTGAGTGGCCCAGCCAAGATCAGAGGATTGTCTGGCTGCTAGGTCAGACAGATGTGTGGGTAACAAATGATTATTCTGTGTGCCTCTGATGACTGGCTGTCCCTCACACAGCAGTACTGTGTAATAGACAAGTGACACCCCTCTGAGTCGGTCTCCCTTCTGAGGTCTGGGCTTTATAATGGAATCTCCTTTCTGACCCTCACCATAGCCTAGGCTTTTTCTCTTGTCTCTTGATGCTCCAGGAAAGCAAAGGTCTGCAGATACCCTCCAGGGAAGGCCACAATAGGGCACGCCCACCTTTACGGAGTCACACTGTCTTGTCAACTTCAGACTTCCAAAGAATTCCCTTACTTTCTTGGTAACTAACAATTAAAAAACACTTTTTTTTAAATTCCATAATATTCAGGTATGTAGCAGTGGGAGAGGGTTGGTAGGCACGAAACTCTCTTTTATAATTAGTAATGCGATTATGTCTACCTCCTCACCAGACGGTGAGCTTCCAAGTAGGAGAGGCACTGTAAAGTGCCCTGTTCAAACTGTCTTTCTCTATGAGTTTTCCTCTAGCACAATCCTTTAGCTCCCACCCGGATAGTTGTTGTTCTTCCCAGAATACGCTTTGAGATCTCTCCACTGGAAGAACCAGGGGACCCTCTCTGACATGTGCTGAAAATCTCACGTGCTTTCATGAAAACACAAGAAGGGTCGTTTTCTGAGATCCCTTCGTTAACTCAACAGCCAGAACCTGGCCTGGAGCCTCAGGCCACTGGGATACAGCCCAAGGGATGCATCACTGAAATAGCCTCGGTCCTCATCAGCCAAGCCCGTTGCCATGACTGTCACCTGCTTCTTCCTCAGAGAGGACATTTTTCTACTTCAGTGCACATGACAAGTATTTTCCTCCTTGTACAAGTTTAGTGTCTTCGTAGTATAGGTCCTGGTGTCTTTTCATGAGTCCATCTCTTGTAAGTACCAACCGATTGGGTTCTGTTCAGTCTGAAACTGTAGGAGGTGATAAGCCCTCCCTTCCAGTTCAAACCTGCTTCCTGTGGACCTAGAGTTTATTATGTTAACTGAAATGAGTCAAACAGAGAAAGACAAATACCGCATGCTCTCACTTATATGTGAATCTAAAAACCAAAACAAACAAGCAAACAGGCAGACTCATAGGCACAGAGAATAAACTGATGGTTGCCAGATGGAAGGGGGGTTTGGGGGCTCAGTGAAAAAGGTGAGGGGATTAAGAAGTGCATATTAGTAGTTACAACATAGACATGGGGATGTGAAGCACAGCACAGGGTATAAAGTCAATAATGTAATAACTATGTGTGGTGCCAGATGTGTCCAAGACTTCTGGGGGGGATCGCTTCGTACATTTTATAAGTGTCTAACCACTATGCTGTCCACCTGAAACTAATATAATATTGAATTTCAACTGTAATTGAAAAGAAAAAAGAAAAAAAAAAGACCACTTCCCGTACTTTCATCCTCCTACGTGGCAAGTCCTCCCCTCCCCTGCTGCAATGGGCTTCCAGGAAGTATGCACAGTGATAAACCTGGAATCAGGTTTATCTAGGAAACCCATAAGCCCAAAGCATTTACCAGCGGGATTCACTGTTGGCTGAGTCTTTGCAGCTTTTCCCCAAGGGGTTTCACTGGACATCTTCCTGTGGATGCTGTGCCAGCTCAGTTATCTTTTGGAGAGTAGAAGGTCACAGCCACATTCGAACCTTGAAGTCAAGAGGCCTGCGGGGCCGGATACCTCTTTACCTCCAATTTAATATAATAAGTACTGATCCAAAGATAGAGTGCATGAGCACGTGCCTCCGAATAGACCTGAAACCCAATGTGAAGGAAGAGAAAGGAGGAAAGAAGTAAAAATTTAAGTCCAGGAAGGGTGCCTCAACTCTGGTCAGTGAAGGATCATGTTGCTGAATTGTTAGGGGTTTTCAGTTAACAGTAGAAGAATGCAAAGGTGAAAGAAGCAACCCGCTTGGGAAGACAAGGCATTCCAGGTAAAAATCATGTTTCCCAGCATGCACTGCACTATTCTTGTCCTCATCTTCATGAAAAAGCAGGTGTAGCATGTTTCCCACTTCAGAATGTGGTGAGTCATTTCTGATCGGTTCATTTTTAAGATGATGTATGTTTCACTCCAACCTCATTTGAAAAGAAATTGCATTCAATAGGCTGATATCTATCACCAGAATCCCAAATCATTAACTTATATCAGCATGAACAGTCAAGTTTCAGGGGACCCAAATTACAACTGGACTGAAATGGTATTAATTTGCAATCAGAAATACAATTGTTCCAGAAACTGCCTCTATAAGTAGATCCATATGTGGGAGTCGGGGGGTGGGCGAGTCAAAATGAGAAAGTTCTCTTGAGGGCTTGGAATCATAGCAAAAGAAGTCAGGGAATGGCACATCCGATGGCATCGGGCGACCACAATCGGATTCACTGCATCCCAATGAGGTTGATCTGGCACACAGCTCAGGAATACAGTAAGCTCACAAACTTCAGCTCCTGGCATCTCTTCCACGTTGGGCGGTCCTGCCGTCGTGATGGGGTGCTCTCCTGGGCGAGAATCCTCTACTCTATTACTTGAACTGGCAGCGCCACTGCTTGATTTTGGGGAAGCTGTTTTCTTTGCTTCGTAGCCGACCAATTCCCTTCAGATCAATAAACTCTTTGTTTAGATTTGTTCATGTCTCCAACAGAGTTACAACAGTCGTGAGACTATCATCAGGGAATTCTCTTCATTTCAAGCCTAATGCTCTCTTTCTATATAACTGTTTCCCACTAGTGGTCCAGGTTCTAGCTCTGTACAGAAACACAGAAGAACTCTGTGCTCTGTTCCACCAGACAGCTCTTCATGAATTTGAGGCTTGCTATCATTAAGGTGGTCACATACAATTGTGTAGCTTGTGCACTGAACAAGGGAATACAGTGGTGAGGAGGAGGGAGGGTGAGAAGCTCAGTGTGGAACTGCCTTTCTGTGTAGAAGAGCGCTTTTCTCTTTGTCAAAGGCTCCATGTGAGCTGGAGGTGGGTGTGGCAATTACAGCACTCCAATCTTAACATTTTGGGACTCGACAACTGTTTCTCAAAGCTTATGACATTCTAAACTCTCTATGATATCATTCTCAAGATATAGTCAAATTCATCACCGTCCCATATACATGGGACATCAGAATTGGTTAAAATTTACCAAAAGCGATGAGATGCCTACTTTCCCTTGATTCACAAATTACTATCCACATGGCTAAAAGTTACACTAATTTTTTTTAACAACCTCGTCATACTACTGGCTCACGCCGAGCTTGTGGTCTACAAAAACCTCACGTTGTTTTTCCCTTGAGGCATGCTGTTAACATCAAATCTTCTAAATCTTGTACGAAATATGAAGCATACATTACTTTCTGTTAAAACTCAACATGTGATTTTAGCCATCAGTGTTGCTGATTGAGGTCTTTCCGAGGAGCACGGGTCTATCAGTGTACTGCGCTCTCTCCTGCCTTCGATAATCTGCTTCTTACAGTTTCAGAGAAAGCAAGGCAGCAGGGAGGGAGGAAGGATAAGCAACTAAGACTTTGGTGTACCTACTATGTTCCAGACACCATACCCTTCGATACATTATCTTCCTTAATCTTTCCAACAATCCATGCAGATATACAATAGCATTATTTTTAAGCTCAGAGATAAGTAACTTGCCCAAGATTGTACAGCTAATAAGTTGCAAAGGCAAGATTTGAACCCAATCCCATTTTATTTTAAAGGCCAATTTGTTTTCCACTAAAATATGAGGCCTCTGACGTCGTTCTGTAGAGTGTCTCACTGGTTGGTGCCAAGAAGAGAGCTCTCTGGCTTCACCTTAGAGTCCTTGGTCAGGAGATGGCGAGTGTCACTAGGGTCTGGGGAATCGTAGTTCTCTCTTCGGGAGCCCCAGGTTGGATTCTTGTAACAGAAGATGCTCAGTAACTCAGGGAAATGACGGTCTCCCAAACGTCGGTGCATGTGCCCTGGGGTTTGCCAATGTCGGTGTATCTTCCTCATGTTGATTTTGAGTGCAATTCTGTTCTTCTTTTCTCTATAATTGATACAGTTGAATGCACACCCAATTCATCTGTTCTCTCTCTCTCTGGGGAACCCAGTTAGAGAAAGCTGTGAAAAAAAATTGGGATTTTTTTTTTTTTTTTTGCCTGATACTATTCCTTTTTGAGCAATTCAGAATAAGATAGAATATTTGATTTGGAATTCTAAAAATCATTTTGTCCAGTTCTATCACTTTATTTACCCTAAGAGGGGAAGCCGCCCTCCTAAGACTCTACCACAGGCTCGCAGAAGAATCTTAACCCTCAACTTTCAGTCGGGAAGATTTTTCCGTCACACCACACGGCCTCTCTTTTTATTTCAAAGTGACAGAGTGGATTTTCCAGACCAGGCTATTAATGGGAACATCTTTTCAACTGCTGGAGACCCCTGGCACGTGGCGACAGCTTTGGACATAGCTGGAATTCTAGAAGGTTTGAAGGGACCTGGCCTTCATCCAGGCTGGCCCCACCCCGGCCCTCTTCTTTGTGTCTGTGATCCTCTGTCCCTTTTTCTTACCTCGTCCTGTTGCAGTGCTCCGTGCATGGCAGCAGTCCATAACCTCCTTATTAATTAAATGGCACTTCAGAAAAGTACTTCTCCAGGGGCTCAGAGAAAGCCGGCGTTGGCTAGCTATAAAGTTTTCGGTAATCATTTAAGAAAAAAAAATGTTATTCATCATCTTTATGGCAGATCACGGCCACCACATTTTCCCCAGGAGTTCAATCTATCAAACTCCTCAGTGCAAGGACAGCTAACAAGGTCCTTGTCACTTTGGGTGAAATATACAAGTATCACGAGAGGCCCTTGACTCCTACCGGGAACAAAGGTGTAGACACCTCTCACCCCAGCAGACTCCATCAGGAAGCCAGTAAGATTGTCTCACTTCACTTGCCATCTTCACTGACAAAACAGGGCTGCGTAAGAGGAAATCCTTCGGTGAATGGTTTCCTGTGGGCATGATGTCTGAGGGTATGAGCCCAACCTTTTATATCTGAGATGTTCATAGGTATCAGGCTCTCGTGGCGCTTCCAGTTCTCCAATTCGCATTCCGCGTCATAAACAACAACACTAACAACTATTTGTATAGTATTTAGCAAAGTGATTTCAATTTTGTTATCTCACTTGGTCCTTACCTCGGCCTTGTGAGGTAGACAGGAAAGAGGCGATTATCATTCTTATTTCACAGAAGAAATCGAGACACACCAGGGACACTTGGATCATGTCGGCGGCATCGTCAGATTCGAGCTGGGATCTGGCTTTCATTTCCGTGCGTTTTGAATGATGACAACACCGTGTCTTCCGTGTCCTCAGTCTTGTTCGTCTTCTATGCCCGAGTGCAGGTGCATCTGGAGTTGAGTCGTCTCTGTGCTCCTTTCTCGTCGCCTGTGTCAAGAATGTCTTCCTTTCAATACAAGGCTCAGGAACAAGACAAGATGCCACCTTTGGACTTTTCAGTCAACTCAGCATGCCAGGGGCCTCCATGTTGTTCCAGCTCTTACAGAGAAAGCTCAGACCGTGGGGGTGGGCAGTCCCTCCTCTGTCCTAAGCGTCCGGGCTACTGTGGACAGACCTGAGCCTTGACTATGGGGCTCGGGCAAGGCTGACTCACATCGCTGTGTCAAGGGCAGCCTGGCTGCCAGTTTCTCCAGCCATCGAGAAAGACTGAAATAGATCTGAACTAAATCCAGGACACACCTAAAAGTCGTGTGCG
>NW_011888907.1:1786841-1790912 GCF_000151845.1 Pteropus vampyrus | reverse complement strand
AGGCCCTTGACTCCTACCGGGAACAAAGGTGTAGACACCTCTCACCCCAGCAGACTCCATCAGGAAGCCAGTAAGATTGTCTCACTTCACTTGCCATCTTCACTGACAAAACAGGGCTGAGTAAGAGGAAATCCTTCGGTGAATGGTTTCCTGTGGGCATGATGTCTGAGGGTATGAGCCCAACCTTTTATATCTGAGATGTTCATAGGTAACAGGCTCTCGTGGCGCTTCCAGTTCTCCAATTCGCATTCCGCGTCATAAACAACAACACTAACAACTATTTGTATAGTATTTAGCAAAGTGATTTCAATTTTGTTATCTCACTTGGTCCTTACCTCGGCCTTGTGAAGTAGACAGGAAAGAGGCGATTATCATTCTTATTTCACAGAAGAAATCGAGACACACCAGGGACACTTGGATCATGTCGGCGGCATCGTCAGATTCGAGCTGGGATCTGGCTTTCATTTCCGTGCGTTTTGAATGATGACAACACCGTGTCTTCCGTGTCCTCAGTCTTGTTCGTCTTCTATGCCCGAGTGCAGGTGCATCTGGAGTTGAGTCGTCTCTGTGCTCCTTTCTCGTCGCCTGTGTCAAGAATGTCTTCCTTTCAATACAAGGCTCAGGAACAAGACAAGATGCCACCTTTGGACTTTTCAGTCAACTCAGCATGCCAGGGGCCTCCATGTTGTTCCAGCTCTTACAGAGAAAGCTCAGACCGTGGGGGTGGGCAGTCCCTCCTCTGTCCTAAGCGTCCGGGCTACTGTGGACAGACCTGAGCCTTGACTATGGGGCTCGGGCAAGGCTGACTCACATCGCTGTGTCAAGGGCAGCCTGGCTGCCAGTTTCTCCAGCCATCGAGAAAGACTGAAATAGATCTGAACTAAATCCAGGACACACCTAAAAGTCGTGTGCGTGCACATGTGCGTGTGTGCGCGCGTGTGCATGTGTGTGTGAAGTAAATGGGGACATACTCAGGTTCTATTTACATTTACTGTGTGCGTCGCACTAAGCGCTTTCGCATGGTATATTTTATTTCATTTCAATTCTTTGCAGTGGATATTACCGTCCGCATTTTTAGACAAAGAACCAAAGCTCAGAGAGGCCAAGTGACTTGATATGCGTCCTCTCCCCGGCCCCCAGTATAGGTGATGGAAAGCTGTTTCTGAAAATCCCACGTACTTATCGGTCACTCCATTTCTTCCTTCACGTTTGCTTTCTCCACTGACCATGCCCCTGTGAGCTGCAGCCTGGTTCTTCTCTCATCGCCACTGATTTCAGCCCTGGCCAACAGGGCGTGGACCACGAGACGGTGCAATGCTCACCCAGGATGGGAGGAGGGCAGCTGTCCCGCCCGGAGTGAGAGTCCGCTTTCCTTCCCCGGGCTGGGCTGCAGGTCCTGGGGGCTGCGAGTGAAAGGCTCCCGACGGAGGGTCAGGGCTTTCCTGCTCTTCTGCTGCTCTTTCATGATACACCGAAGCTCCCCCACGGTTTCCCTTCCACCCCAGGGCTAAAAGCTGGTGTTGAAAGTCCTGTAATGGAAACGGTCTGTGCAGGGAGAGCGGGAGACGCGTTAAGTCGTAAGAACAGGCGTTTGTTCAGAATGATGGCGAGTGAGTCTATTACCCTCGGCGGTGGGGTGGGGGGTGTGAGATGGGTGAGAGAAAAGAGGAAAAAAACAGAGGGAAGGAAGAGAGTAAAGGACTAAGTGAACTAAGAAAAAAGCAAAAGAAGAAAGGAAAAAGAGAAGGAAGAGAAACTGCATGAGGGACTCAGGGTTTCCTCGGCCGCCCCGCTCTGGGCGTTCCCTGGGCCCCAGCACCTGGCCTCCCGCTTCCCGGAGAAGGTCCAAGGCATCACTACAGCAAGTTCACAGCCCTGCCGATCCTCTCTTCCTCTCGCGCTTTCGAGCAATCTTGATAATTATAAAATCCTTCCTTCTTGGCTCAGTTGGGGTGGGTGAGAATATTAAGTAGATAGATAGATGATAGATAAATAGATGATAGATAGATAGATAGATGATAGATGATAGATAGATGATACATAGATAGACATTCAATGGCTATAGATGCATAGAAATGAGTGCGTTTTGTGGGGTCCTGTTTCCTCAGTCTATGTAATGAATAGGGCCCAGACGTGGTGGCCAAGTGCTGGACAAGCCAGCTGGGGGGTCGGAGGGTACAGGGAGGACTGGCTGGCACCAGCAAGGACGTCCATGCTGGGCAAGAAAGCTGAGTCAGAGGCTGGGTGGAAAGGAAGGCCACAGATTGGCTGTCTGCGGGTGCCGAGAACTCACCCCAAGTCTCTCAGAGTAGGAAAGCACTAACTAGGCTCACTGCAGACTGTGACACACACACACACACACGCGCGCGCGCGCACACACACACACACACACACACACACACACACACACACACATACACACAGAGTCATTCCTGCAGGGGACTCTGGGGAAGGAAGAGGCTGGCAGGAGAAAGTAGCAGAGAGAGAGAGAGTCAAATAAGAGTCAGAGGATCAAGAAATATTACTTTTTCTATAGTGGGGCAGTTCTAGAAATTTCTCCATCTCCCTCCGTTCCCCTGGCCAGGCCGTTTAAAAAATTCCCATACGATACTTTTATTTTTTAAATTAAATTTATTGGGGGTGACACTGGTCAATGAAATTATATAGATTTAAAGTGTTCAGTTCTATCCCACATCATCTGCATATTGCATTGTGTGTTCACCACCCAAAGTCACTATGCATTTGACCCCCTGTACCCTTACCTCCCACTTCCCCTTTCCCTCTGGTAACCCCTAAACTGTTGTCTGTGCCTATGAGTTTTTGTTTGTTTGTCTTGTTCATTTGTTGCTTTCAGTTTTATATCCCACATATGAGTGGCTTATTTTCTGTCTGGCTTATTTCGCTTAGCATGAATATCTCAAATCTATCCACGTTGTCACAAATGGCAGCATTTCATCTTATGGCTGTATATATGCACCACATCTTTATTATCCAATCATCTGTTGAAGGAAATCGTGGTTGTTTCCCGGCCACTGTGAACAATGCGGCTATGAACACCGGAGTGCATATATCTTTATGGATAAATGTTTTTGAATTTGTTCGCATAGATATCCCACCATACTTTCTTTTCCTCTAGCTCAGCTCCAAAGGCTGAGATGAGCTCCCGCCCCCACCGCCTTTCATTTTCCAAAGACAGACACTGCGGTTGGCTGACAGCTCTAAGTTAAAGCCCTTCTCTCCATATTTAACTAGGCCTGAGCATAGGGCTATGCAAATCTAACCCCTGAGCCCCCTGAGGCCAAGTCCCCAGCTGCCTGACAGCGCTGAGCCGTCACTGACGGTCCGCACACCAGTAAGGAGTGACTTGAAACTACAGTCTCTGAGGCCAGCTTTGAAAAATGAAATAAAACAAGAAGCTAAGACATCCCCATTAGTGCTCATCTCCTGTTTCTTCATTAAACAAGTGAGAGAAACCAGTGTCCGATATCAAGTCATACAAAGCCGTGTCCAGCAGCCAGGTGTGGATGAATATTGGTGAGTAGCTGCTTTAAGAGCTGTTGAGGCGGCCACGGCCCAGGAGAGCTGCCTCTGTCCTTCGGAACAGGCGGTTCCAGCCAGGCCCTGAGCCTTCTGGACTCGATGTCCTCACGGGCCTGGGCTCTGACCTGCAGGAGGTGACCTGGCCCCGCTCAGCCCTGGGGCCTTCCTAGCTGAGCAGCTTCGCCAGCCCAGCAGGAGAGAAGCTCCAGGGCTGGAGCCAGCTATTAGCTCCTCTGAAGAGCCGCTCCCTTGATCAAATAAACTAACCGCACTGTTTACTGTGTAAACATGGACCAAAGCTGCCGGCAGAGGGGGGTTCATAACAAGGGCTGTTAATGGCTGACATCGCAGGCTCCTCAGGCCACCATAATGAGCCCATCACCACCTGGGTCGCTATAATCTCCTAGCACAGGCACAGAGAGGAGGAGGGAGCGGAGAAGGAGGGTGGATGGTGCCCGTCTGCATGTCTGCATGCCCAGCGGCGCCCCACAGGCTCCGTGTTAGAGGTGGAAGTGTCTGCTGAGCACCTGC
>NW_011888907.1:1779038-1785036 GCF_000151845.1 Pteropus vampyrus | reverse complement strand
CATCCTTTAATTAAAATGAAGCTCCAACCTTGTGGGGGTGGGGCATAGCAGCTTAGGGACAGAGATGCTTAGAGAAGCAGAAGGTTTCTCCTGAGTTCTCTGAATGAGAGTCAGATCCCCAGGGGGGAGGAATGAAACAAAGTTTGAAATGAGAAAGGTTGCTTGATGGATGGAGGCAACAACAAAAAATCTATTAGCAGTGCTTTGAGCTCCTTAGAGAACCTTTCAGATGAAGCCAAGTAAACAACTTCCTGATACTCAAGATTTGTTAATTAAGCACTTTGAACATGCTCTGTGGGAGGGGGCAGACAACTGTAGAATCTGACTTCTGAGAGTCTCCCAGATTTAGGAGAGAGGGCAGATCTCAGGGCCAGTAGCCCGAGATGTCTCCCAGTCTCAGTCTGAGGGGCTGTCACTACAGGGGGCCATGTCCATTGTGGGGCCACGTTTGGGGAGGACAGGGGAGGGGGCTGAGCAAGGCATGCAGTGACACACATGTTGTGCTGTCTGTCCATTCTGGTGCCCATGATCTGTGTAGCACACAGAGCAGCGATACCTACCTGTTCAGGGGAAAGGCCACCTGGCATCACCCAAGGGCACACCAAGGAAAACTTGTGCCCAGTGACTTGTGCCTGGAATTTCTCAGGAATGCGTTAGGACTTTGGTTGAAGCACAGGACATCAAAATCTAACACTGGTGGCCCTTTTCTAGACAGAAGGCCATCTCAGCCCCAGACCAGAATTATAAATCACTTTTTCTCCAGCCTTCTGGGAAATGTCCCTTCTCAAACAGCACAGACAAAGAAAGCTGCACAGTTCTCGGTTCTTGATGCCACATCGCATGGTCCCAGAGTTGTGCAACACGAGAGGGGTTTACAGACACAGTTTTACCCTAACAGGCTCCTCTCCCCACATGAAGACACAGGCACACAGTCAAGGTTATGGTTAATCCACGAACAACGCATTTACATTCTAAGATGGGTTCACAGTGCCCGGCTGTGTCACACTAAGTCTCTGGGCACGCATGAGAGTGGCTGGTTGGTGAAGAGGGCAGCAGCTAAAGAGCCCTCAGTGAAATCTGTGTTGGCTGCAGGCAGCGGCCACGAACTGGATCTGCCCACTCCCTGGGCAGTCTCCCCACAGTGAGCACCATGACGGAACTTCCTGAGAGAAGGCAGGTGGAGGAAACACGAGGAGGCAGGGAAGGCAGCACAGGGCTGGGGCTGGGGGCGGTCTGTCATCTCCTCGTCTGCTCCTTTTTATACAGCTCTAGTTCAAGCAGTCCACTGTGCTCCTGGCGCTTTTGGCTGAGAAGAGGGTCTTATCTCCAGCTCCCACCTTTTCTCCCTATATCTGACTTTCCCAGCCTCAGCAAGCAGACTCATCTTCACCACTGGCATCTCGTGCCTTCCTCACAATGACCGAATGAGATCAAGATGCTTATGCCCTTTGGAAAGATCAGAAAACAGAGGCTCAGAGAAGTTAGATCTATTGTCAAAGAGCACACTACCTGGAAAGTCCACATGTGAACATATGTTTCCAGCCTAGAAGACCAGCCCAGTGGTTCCCCCATCCTGCACACAGCAGCACCTATGGTACACTCTGGGAGGCCGTGCTATGGGGCCTCATCGAAGTGTGTCCTTCCCCACTGCGGCCCGGGTCTCACACTTGCCGCTCCCTCATTTTGATAATGTATCACTTATGGGTAAGTCTGGTCAAGGCCCTCACCATCCTTCCAGAGTAAGAAGCAAAGATGTCTGTATCTACAAGCTCCATTTAGCAGCAACTTGTTGTGGAGACCTTAGTGCGGGAAGGCCCTGTTTGCTTGAACTTGTCTGTCTCTCAAGCCCCAGGAGACAGGAAGCAAGAGAGGAGGAAACTTCCATATGTGTAGATTTCCAGGGACTGCAGGATCAATAACCATGGACTCTTCTGAACCTCAAAGACACGAGCGCATCGCATTGTTTGAAGTGATTTCCAGCAATCCCCAAACGTTTTGGCGCCAGGGACCACTGCTCCTAAGAGAATGTAATGCCTGATGATCCCAGGTGGGGCTGAGGCAGTGATGCTAGTGCTGGAGAGTGGCCACAGATACTGATGAAGCTTTGCTTGCTTGCTTTCTGCTGTGCGACCCAGTTCCTAACAGGCCGCTGACCAGTCCACGGGGGTTGGGGATGCCTGATTTAGGCCATCAGGTGGGTAGAAGGGAAATCTCTATAAAGCTATCAAGCAAATCCCAGATTGAAAGACCAATATTATTGACATGGAAATTCTCTCAAATTAATCTACAGAATTAACATGATCACAGTCAAAATCCAAGCAGGCTTTTTTTTTTCCTAATAGAATTTGACAAACTGGTTCTAAAATTTGTATAGAAAGCAAAGAGTCTAAAATAGGCAAAACAACTTTGAAGAAGAATCGAATTGGAGGACTCACAGTGCCTGATTTCCAGATGCACTATAAAGCTTCATGATCTAAGACTTCATAGTATTGGGTAAGGACAGATACATATATCAACGAGACAGAAAGGATAGTCAAGAAATAGACACATATATGTTCGATTTATTTTCAACAGAGGTGGCAAAACAATCTGACAAATGAAAGGAAAGTCTTTCTTAACAAACTGTGCTAGTACAACTATAACTGGGGAAAAAAGAGTCATCATCCTTATTTCATACCATACAGAAAAATTCACTTGAAATGGATCAGAAACCTAAATATGAAAGCTAAAACTATGGAATTTTAGAAATATCCATAGGAGAAAAGCTTTCCAGCTTTGGACTGGGCAAATATTTCTTAAATAGGACACAAAAATAAACCATCGAAGAAATAATATGGTAAATTTATTAAAATCTAAAACTCTTGTTTTTTGAAAAATATTATCAAGAAAAGAAAAGCCACAGACCAGAATAAAAATATTCACAATACATTTACCTGACAAAGAACTTGTATCCAAAATATATAAAGAACTCTTAAAACTTAAAAATAAGGCAACAATAAAAAATGACAAAATATTTCACAGACCCCTCACTAAAGAGGATATATGAAAATCTGATAATCATTTAAAAGATGCTCAACATCATTAGTTCATCAGGAAAATGTAAATTAAAAGTGAAGTGAGATATCATTACACATGCTAATGGCTAAAATTAAAAAGACTGATAATAACAAGTGTTGATGAGGATCTGGATCAACGAGCTCTCATATAATGCCGATAGGAACGTGAAATGTTACAACTACTTTGGAAAAGAGTTTGACAGTTTCTTATAAAGTTAAACATAGACTAACCATATGACATACCAATTCCACATTTGGGCATTAACCCAAGTAAGATGAAAACATATGTCTACATAAAGACTTGTATGTGGATGTCATAGTAACTTTATTCATAATAGCTCCCAACAGGAAACATCATGAGTGTCAACAAATGGGTGAAGAATAAATAAAATGTGGTATACCTATGCAATATACTGCTACTCCGAAATGAAAATAAGTGAGGTGATGATGCATATGACAATATTGGTGAATCTTAATATATTCTGCTGTGTGAAGTAAGCCAGAAGTAAAAGTATTAAAGAGTATTCATAGTAAAACCCATTTACATGAAACTCTAAAGACTGATCTGATGGACAGAAAGCAGATCAGGAGTGCTTAAGGGCCAGGAATTGACTGTAAAGAGATACAAGAGAACATTTTGAGGTAATAGAAATATTCCATGTCTTGATTGTGGTCGTGTATACATAGATATATATTTTTGTGAATACGAATGTATATATATGCATATATATATATATTTATATTTTATATTCATCAGACTGAACCTTTGAAATGAGCCCATTTTATAGTATGTAACTTACACCTCAATAAAGTTGTTATAAAAATACAACATATACCAATCTTCTCCCACCTTGCTTCCCAACAACCGTGATGATCCCATCGTACTTAGAATAAAGTCCAAACTCCTTACCATGTTCTACAAGGCCCTGCATGTTCTAGTGTTGTCCCTCACCACTGTCCCCAAGCTCACTGTCCTCCAGGCACACTAGCCTGCTGTCTTTCCCACCACGGGCCTTCCCATGGGTACCCCTCTGCCTGGAATGCTCTCTGCCCAGCTTTATATCCTCTGCTTTCTGGCCCCACCCAACAGTTTCCCATAAGCATTCACTTCCTATGAGTGGCCCTCCTTCATGACCCAATTTAAATGCAGTCCCCTCAGTATCTTGGCTCACGACATTCTTCTCCTCCTTAGTCCTTATCACAATTTGTATATATGAATTAACACGTCCACTTCTTAAATGTTTTTCCTACCCTAGATTGTGAGATCCAAATAGAACCTTGTCTGCTTTGTTTACTATGGAATCCCTAGCAAAGCCCCTGGCACATAGGAGATGTTCAATAAATATTTGATGGATAAATTGATAGATCAATGAATCAGTGCTTTTTCCTCAGGGAGAAAGTCGTTTGAGATGAATGAACTATGGCGAAAGCAACGTGCCGCAGAATAAAGAATCGGCCTTGGGGACTGAGTCCTGACTTTCTCATTAGTGCACAGGCCATGCTTGATTCAGTAGGTCTGGGATGGGGTCCAGGAATCCCCAGCTTCGACAATGGCCCTAGGGGAATTCCGATGCTTAAGATGTATGAGAATAACTAGGCCGCCAGGTATATACATATTTGTACAAACACAAGCCAACCCACACACATGTAGAGATTTTTTTCCCTTTCATTTATTTATTTTTTATTTTTTAATTACATTTAACATTCAATATTATATTAATTTCAGGTGTACGGCACAGCAGTTAGACATTTATATAACTTACCGACTGATCCTCTGATAAGCCTATTATCTGTCTGGAACCGTATGCATAGTTATTACAATATTATTGACTATATTCCTTATGTTGTACTTCACATCCCTGTGACTGTTTTGTAATTACTTATTTGTACTTCTTGATCCGTCTCCTTTTTCATCCAGCCCCTCTACCCACTTCCTATCTGGCAACCATCAGTTTTTTGCTCCACATCTATGAATCTGTTCATTTATTTTGTTTTTTAGATTCTGCATATAAGTGAAATCATATGGTATTTATCTTTCTCTGTCTAACTTATTTCACTTAACACAATACCCTCTAGGTTTATCCATGTTGTTGCAAATGGTAAGATTTCATTCTTTTTTTATGGCTGAATAATATTCCATTATATATATGTACCACCTCTTCTTTATCTACTAGTCTATTGATGGACACTTGGGTTGCTTCCATATCTTGGCTTGTAAATAATGCTGCAATGAACATAAGGCCGCATATATCTTTAATCTGATGTTTTGGATTTCTTCAAATAGATATCCAGAAGTGGAATTGTTGGATCATGAGATTTTTGAGTCATTGTTTGCTTCAAAAAATGGGGTCCTCTTTTTCTCATTTATCTGCACTGTGGTTTTCTCACCGAACAATCCTGTATAGCAATCTCTCGAAGTGTCTTGGTATAAGAGAAGTATCACTTCTTTTTTCTTTATTAATAGATACATAACAGGATATGAAGTGTGTGGTAGTCCTTAGAGCTATTCACTAATACTTGCAGTTTTCTTCTTTCCAGGAACATGTTTGGATTTTACTTCTTGGCTCACTTGTGGCTGAATGAGGCTCGTGACTACTATCAGCCACTGAATTATAGCTTCTGGGCTGAAGCATTTAATCATTGGGAGTATACTCCAGAACTCTGTTGCCCGCTGGCACAGCAGCACCAATATGTAAGGTGGCGGTTACTCCATCAGCCTGGGTTCCTGAATGACCCTGAACAACAGAGTCCCTTACTGGCTTGACTCAGACACACGACTGAGCAAGCAACGCATTTTTATTGTTTGAGGTCACTGTAATTTTGGAACTGCTTATTCCATATCAGCACCCAGCCTAGCCTAATGAAAATACATTGTTGTCCCAGAGTTTATTCAACCATTCTCTAGTGATAGATGCTTACTTTGTTCCTAGTGTTTTCCCAAC
>NW_011888907.1:1752785-1777811 GCF_000151845.1 Pteropus vampyrus | reverse complement strand
TATCTATCTATTTATCTATCTGTCTGTCTGTCTATCTATCTATCTATCTATCTATCTATTTATCTATCTATCTATCTATCTATCTATCTATCTATCTATCTATCGATCGATCGATCGATCTGGCATCATCATCTGTCTGTCTGTCTTTCTCCTGACCCCCTTCCCCTCTCCCAGGAGTGGAGGTGTATTCGATGTGGAGAAAAGGCCCTTTTTGGGTGGTCCAGGTTGTATAACACAAAGAATTTCCCGCCTCTGGATAAACTCTACTCAAGACCCCCCACCAACAGGAGCCTCTCTATTGACTGCCTGTGACTGCTAGTGTCTGCCAGTCATGCTGCCCACCAGTCACCTCCACCTCAGCAGTCACCTCCACCAGGTCCTATAAACTGATCATGCCAAGCGCCCAATGGGATCTGACAGTCACTCAATCCTTTCTTGATTCAGCTCTATGAAGGAGGTTGGCCTATAATTCCAACAAAATTGATTGTAAATATGTTAGTGAAGAAGTAATTTTACTGTCTGTGGTCTCTGCTCCTCCTTTTCATATGTATTTTCCCCTAAAAGATATGCTCAGTCTTAGGTGCCCAGAGCTATCTTATTCTCCAGGCCTGACCACACCCTGAAGATCATATCTCCTGGATAGGCCTTGCTAACTCCTTATGAAATGCAGAGAAGTGGCCAAGGATTCAAAAGGTTATTTAATAGAGAATCTGATCAACTCTTTTATACCAAGGTGTTAGGGTCTGATAATCCCTTAATCTGTTATCTTTCTCAGCAGACTTGCATTATTAAAGAGCACAGAGAAAAGTAAGTTGTTATGCATCAGCTGATAAGGCAGTGGACTCTGGCTCAATTTTCCAAATATGAATACATTTGATGTAAGTGGATCACAGAAATCAGGCAGTTAAGTATTAGATGATTTAGGATGTGTTAAGTATAGAGTAGATATAGGCTATTAAGAATTAAGCTTGAATTCTGTTTCAAATGGGATGCTTTTAACTAAAAACAATGGATTATACAACCAAGTGGGACTGAAAAACTGCAGAAATTTTATTAAATTGTATAAAAGAATACCGGAGTTTGGAAATGTCTTTTTTTCTTTTTTCTTTTTTGTACTCTGTATGATTGCAAGGTGGTTGTAGCTATTCTATGTAAGGTGCAGATATGACAGTCATTAAAGAAATTGAAAGAAAGACCTTTCCTTTCATTCTCTGTGCATCCCTTTTTTTTCAGTAAGGAGGAAAAAACCTTTACAGAAGCCTTTGTGTTAATCAGCATAGGGCTACTGCCACAATAAATACTACCAGAATTCCAATGGCCAAACAAAACGAAGGTTTGTTTTTTGCTCATGTCATAGTCTGATTCAAGTTGACTGGGACGAGGAGAATGCTCTGCTCCATGTAGACACTCAGGAACCCAGTCTCCTTTCAACTACTGGCTCAAATATGCTCTAAGGCCTCAGAATAATCTGCTGGATTCCCTGCATCTGACCTGTGGGTGGGAGGCGAGATGGTATGGAGAAAGTGCAGGAAGTGACATACCTTACTTCTATTCACATATTGCATAGTGAAAACTAGCTATATGACCTCACCACATGCAAAGTGCTGGGAAATGTCATCTAACTATATTGCAGAAGATGAAGAAGATGTGGATATTGGCGAGTACCACAGTACTCTGCCACATATCCTATCAGCTATCCTCTCGGTTCCCATTGGCCGGGGGTGGGTCACATGCTCATGATTAAACAGCCCACTGTCAAGGGGAATGAAAATTATCAGATTGGCTTATATGGTGCATAGGCCCTTGGTGACCCCAACGATTCCCACCTTCTGTATTCATGCCCTTCGTTCGATAATCCTCTCCCCTTGAGTGTGGGTGGGATGTGTGGCTTTCTTCTAACCAAGAGGATATGGCGAAAGTATATGACACCACTGTTATATGGCAAAGGTGATGAATTACGTATGAAAGGCTACTTTTATAATTATATCACATTATAAGAGTCTGTCTCTAGAGATTCTCCTCACTGGTTTGATGAAGTAGGCTACCACATTGAGAAAGCCACATGACAAGGATCTGTGGGCAGCCTCCAGGAGCCAAGAGTGTCCTTGGGCCAAAAGCCAACAAGGAACTGAAGCCCTATATTCTCCAGTCATAAGGAAATGAAATGCCAACGACCTGAATAAGCTTGGGAGATTCTTCTCCAGGAAGACCTCCAAAGGAGAATGCAGACTGGCTGACATTGTGATTATAGCCTTGTGAGAGGACTTAGCTAAGCTGTGCCCAGACTCTTGACCCACAGAAACTGTGACATCATAAACATGTACTGTTTGAAGCCACCGAGTTTGTGGTAATTTGTTGTGCAGCAATAGAATACTAATACATCTTAGCTCAACCGTGGTTAACCACTGGAAGTAGAGGGAAGCCAACTTATTGGACCCACTTGAGAATGAAGACCCAATTGAAATCAGGCTGCTCCAGGAAGGGCTACGGGATGCCTGATTGTCAATACACCATGGACTGTGTTTGCATGGACCACACTCCACAAAAAAGTGTTGAGCTGTTTGGTGACGAAGTCCCATGTTTCCGTAGTCTCTGGAGCAAACATGTAAATGTAAGACCTTACATAGAGCAATTTAATTTTAACGTCAGTAGAAATAAGTTGCCTATAAAATGGAAATGAGTATTAGGAAGTTTTAATTGAGTAGTGTAAGAATAGTAGCTATCAGCATTTGTTAGGTCTTTGAGAATCTGATGAAATTCTGAACACCTTCTTCTCAGAAAAAAGATATACTTGAATATCTACACATAAAGTTCTGCATACAATTTTGGGAGATTTAGAGACCCCTTGAGACCCACCCAGAGGCCACCAGATTAAGAACATACTATATGGGGTTGAGTGACCTGGACTTCCGGGTCACATAGGTGTGAGAGAGCAACATTTGGTGACAGAGATGCACAGAATAAGAAAATGTTCTTAGCAAACCTCAACTTGTTTTTATATGACAAAAAAAATGTTCAGAATGTGACCCAGGACTCAACTAAAAGAGTGGGGGCTGGAAAGAGTGGAGAGAGCATCCGAGGCTGCAGGCCTGAAGGGTAGAGATGAAGGCAGAGCCTTCTGGTTTAGTCCAAACCAGGAAACAACTTGAGAGAAATACAGAACGGCCAGGGATCCTGAATGGAGGAAGGCAGCACCAGGAGGAGGAGAAGATGAGAAAGCAGGAGAACAGGAACTGGAGGAACAAGAGATATACCTTTCAGGTGGGTGAGGCCATTGCTACCTTTACCTGTCTTGTCACCTGTCCTGGGGCAAGAAAGTGAAAATAAAAAGGGCAAGTAGAAACTGTGTTTCTAAGGACTCTTTGATTTCCGTGTAAGAATTGTTTAACTTTATTTTCGATTCACTGATAATACAAAAAACGAATACAAGCATTTTTCCGGATCATATAACCAACCTCTGAATTCATTGCTCACATTTGCCTTTGCCCTGTGATTGTGTCAGTAACAATTAGCACTACAATAATTGATGTGGCCTAGTGAGGAAAGAACAGAGGGAAAATTACAGCGTCGATGGCGTGCTCCTGCCAAGTGAAAAACCAAACGACTTCATGGATGCTGGTGTATTAGTGTATTAGTTAGAGAATTAAATTGTCACATGACACGTGGAAACAGAAGCAGGCCAAATTCAAAAGACTCATTAGATGTATTTATGTCCTTGGGGGGCGACTCAGTTTTAGCAAGCAATATTGACTGTACCATTGAATTAATTCTGCAAATTTGAATTGTTTGGATTCTGTAATCTTCTCTGTATTTAATCTGCAAATTCATTTTGGTTTGGTGGCAGCCTTTCGGGCTGCTTACCGGTTCTTCTCTCTTCCTGGACAAATCGCAGGTTGGCACTTTGGGGTCCCTTCTGTTGAGTAGGACATGTGAATAGTTCTAGACGGTGAGTCGTGAGTGCAGAGTGGAGAAGCCACATCATTTCACTGTGGTGTGGTACTCTAGGGCTCTCTTTGCCTCTAGTGGTGTTCGGAATAGGGTTGAGCATCTTACCAGTGAGCTGCCCAACTTCTCTCCAGCTTTCTGTATGTGCCTTCTCGGGAAGCAGAACTGTTGGGGCTGGATCCATGGTCCCCCCTACCCTCCACCTTCTGGTTGGGTTTGGCCAATGGAAAGCTCTGGCAGCAGACCAGAGAGCAGGAGAAGAATGAGCTCAGACTATTAGGTCCCCTGGCTCTTTCTCTGCCAGGTCACCCTGCATTGGCTGCGTGACTCCTGTAGTGACTCTCTAGGTTCTGGTCACCGCTTGTCCACCTTGTCCCTCCAGGGTGAGGGTGGTTAGTTGCTACTAGTCCTCTGGTTTTACACTATGACTCCCTGGTTTTCTCAACACCTGGCTACACCCTGTGAATTGTACAAATAAATAGCAGGTAAAATTCTCCTCAGACTCTTCAGTTTGGGTGTGCTCTTTATTTTTTTGCCAGTATTTGACTGGTGCTGTCATGGTGGCTGCTGGATCTGTTTTGTTGTGTAGGGTGAGAAAAATCAGTCTTTGTTGTTTATTGCCACTAAGACTTCAGAGATTTTTGTTATTATGGCCTACATGTTTTATGATCATTTAAGAGGTTAAATATAATAAATTAATACCTATAGAACTAGGTATAGATAGTTCTATGCTTGCAACTATCTTAAAACTATAAGTCATTGCTGGAGGGGATGCACACTAAATTTTGTTTGCTTAAAAGAGGCCGCATATCTCTCACAATGAGAAACACTGGTAAGAGGTAAAGATATTGACGTCAGACGGTCTCAAGTTGGGGTTCTGGTGTTGCAGTTTACTTTAGATGATGCTCGTAAGACATGGTTTTCACCTCTGTAAAAGCAAGAGAGCAGACCTCATTCAAACTTGTAAGGTTTAGATAATGCAGGTAAAATGCTTAGCAGATGGCTTCACACTTAGCATTTGCTCTACAAATGAGGGTTAATACGAGCTCGATAGTGGTTACATCAATTGTTAGCAACAATAACCTATAGGATTAGATTCTGGAGAAGAAACACGTAGAATCGCCGGGCAGGGAGTGAGAGAGAAGAAGGAATAAGCCAGGCAAAGAAGGCGTTAGTAATGAAAAAGGGAAACAGAATAGAAGCACAGCCTCCGCTTCCGAAGTTGGGAGGCAGGGAAGACCTTTGCAGAAATCAGGAGGGTGGCCTGTGATTAGCCCAGCCATGGAAACCAGAGTCCACAACGTGCAGAGCTGATTGGCT
Source organism: Pteropus vampyrus (assembly GCF_000151845.1). Classification (NCBI taxonomy): domain Eukaryota; kingdom Metazoa; phylum Chordata; class Mammalia; order Chiroptera; family Pteropodidae; genus Pteropus; species Pteropus vampyrus. The sequence continues at coordinate 1,772,546 of NW_011888907.1, read as the reverse complement.
GAGGCACAAAACTAGGAAGCTGCTAGAGCCACATCCCCGAGGAGGTGGAAGCATGGGTGTAGCCGGGAGACAAGGGCCCCGGTTTTCACCTTCATCCTCATGTCCTCGATCCAAGAACTCCAGCGAAGCAGCACGGCAACTATCCTAAAAGAGGCCGTCCAGGGCCAGTGTACCTGCCTTTGTTAAACTCGATAGAGTGAGACAGCTCAAAGGCAGGCCTCGTTGGACTGTCTCAGCTTTGGAACTGTCACACCTGTCAGATAGGATGCTGAGCAGTGTCGGGGCCACCATAGGAGAATTAGCCAGTCCTCATGGGGTCAGACTTTCTCTCTGACCCCTCCAGCCCTCTCAGGCAGGATGTGCTTAGAAGCTGGCTGTTCCCTCTAGGCCGAGCCAGCTGGGGCAGGGGAGGTGCTCATATCAGTTACACTAACAAAGTGTATCCACTGTCATATGCTGGGGAAAACCCTGCTAGGCACAGCCATTTTATTATTAATAATGATGGCAATAATAATAATAATTTTATAGCACTCTTACCCGGTGTAAGCTGTAAATAGTAGATGGCGGAATCAATCAGCAAATGCAGCTATCCCTCTGTTCTTACCTCTCAGAGTCTTCCTCTTGACCCCATACACATCCACCGCACCACAGACATGCTCCCGCCCACCCACACACGCCACGTTCTTGCTTCATGGTAACGGCTCACATGGGCCTAAGGTTAAAGTCTGCACAGCACAATTTCTGCATTAAGTCTTCTCTACAATGTTGTAAGGTTGTTGTCATTCTCCCCTAATCTCTCCCAAGGCAGCTGAGTCTCAGGGAGATTAAAGAAGTTATTCAAATTGTCGACGAATGAGAAAGTGCTGAGACCCCACTACGGTCCCATGGGAGCAAGGAAGGCAGCCAGAATCTGAGATACCAGGCGGGACCTGGTCAAATGTCCACCTACAGGCCTACAGGAGGTGACCACCTACAGGAAGTGACCACCTACAGGAAGTGACCACCTACAGGGAGCCGATTCCAAGAAGCTATGGCAAGAAAATGAAGTCAGGGGCCCACCGAAGTAGGAGGGGCATACAAGAAGGTCTGGCTGGAAGAGAAGGTGTGTTTGAAAAGCTAAAGCAAAAAGGGTATGAGTCAAGCAGACACTAAAGAGACCCAGGTCTGTCAGAGGCTGGAAGGAACTGAAGGCCGAATTCACCCTGACGGTCTCTTGTCAGGAAGGGGCCAGTCCTTAAAACAACATGATGTCCCTGGACTCGTCGACTCTAATTCCTGTACCCTAACAGTCTCCTTCCAAAGTTCATGTGCCCACAGAATTTAGTTTCTGTGTGTTTGTAGATGTGTGCTTTTTGGGGGCAGATAGTTCATAGTTTATCAGATTCTCAAAGGGACCTTTGTCGTCTCCCGTCTATGCAAATGAACCGCCTTTACTGTGTGCCTTGGTCCCCTGCCCTGGCCCCCTTAGATTTAAGGTTTAAAGTCCTGCCCAGCCCTTTCTTCTCCTGGAGAGTTTTCCATGAGCTACTTTCCCAACTCATCCCCAATGAATTGATTAATTGATTGATTAATTGATTGAAAGAGAACCTCTTTGACATCGAAAGCAGCACGTCACAATAAAGATAGGAAATACACAAGACATAGTCTCACCTTATAGACCTTATCGAGGTCTGGGCTTTGGGACCAGACGCTGCATGAGTTGCCCAGAGTAAAGCAGAACAGAAGTCCATTAGCGAGATACAGCCAACTTGCCTGGCAGGAGAGGAGAGATGAGTGAGGTGTGGGTAATAGATGGAAAAATCGCCATCGCGTTGCTGATACTTGATCTTGTCAGACTCAAAACCTTTGTGCCATCTGATGGCATAAAAGTGTGAATAATTTTGACATAACTTTCTCTGATGACTAATGTGATTGAGCATTTTTATCATACTTTTTGTGGCTGTATCAATTTTCTTTTAAGTGAAATGCCTTGTCATGTCTTTGTCCAACTTTCTATTTCTACTTCTTGGGTCTTTTTCTTATTGATTTCATGAAAGTGCTTTATATAATATAAATACTAACCTTTTGTTGGTTTGCGTGGCAACTGTCTTCTCACAGTTTTGGACTTGTTTTTATGGCCTTTTTGCTGAATAGAATATTCTCATTATAATATAGTCGCATGTAGCAATTTTTAGTAACTTATGTTTTCTATATCGGTTTAAGAAAATTCTCCTTACCCTGAAGCCAAAAAGATATTCTCTAACGGTATTTTCAAATCATATAAAATGTTACCTTTTACATTTAGAACATTGACCCACTGGATTTGATTTTTTTTTTTTTTGTAGTATGAGATGACATTTGGACTTTAATTTTTTTATATTATAGACCAAATGTCCCAGCCCAACTTATTTTAAAAACTTAATTTTTTCCCTACCTATATGCAAAGCTATCTCTATAAAATTTCTACTTTTCATCTGTGCATGAATCTGTTTTTGTACTTTCTACTCTGTTCCACTGATATGTTAATATGTTAATCTCTACTCTGTTCCACTGATATGTTAATCTATTACTCTGTTCCACTGATAAGATTACTATAGATTTAATGGTACTTTTAAAATATCTGATAGAGAAAATTCTTGTCTCTTCTTTAAGAATGTCTTATCTATCTTGGCCTTTTGTTCTTCTTTATATATTGTCAAGTTCCAGTTAAAGACTACTTGGAATTTTTATTGAAATTGCATCAAATCCATAGATCAATTTGAGGACAACTGAAATGATTTTAAAGTTAGATCTTCCTATTTATGGACATAGTATACCTATTTATTTAGGTCGAATTGAATATCTTTCAATAATGTTTTTAAATTTTCTCCATAAAGACTTACACCTCTTTTGGTTGAGTCATAACTAGATAAATAATAACAATGTGGCAGCATAAATCTTTTAGTTTTTCTAACTCTTTTTCACCAATATAAAGAAATAAAATTCAATTTGTATATGATCTTTTATCCAGCAACCTTGCTAAATTCTCTTTTTCTAAACATTGATTTGTAGATTTCTTGGGCCTGCTATGTAGATAATATTAGTCTTGAACAATGACAGACTCTCTCTTTCATGTTTTGGATTATCTTTCAGGAACACAAATAACTTCCTTATTCTCCCCTTTATAATAAGAGCTAAAATCCTAGAAAGTATAATTAACCATTTATAAGAATGTCTACCAGCAGACTTTTCAACTAGATTTTACCATTGAGAGGCACTTATGTAAGGTTTGGAAGGTGTAAGAGAGGCCAGAGTCAAATCAATATTCTTCCAATAGCAGCAGGCTCACTTATGAGCTTTGGGTGGGTGAGATTTTATATGTTCCTCCTATAAATCCCTCATCTCAGGGCTAGAGGCAGCGTGACCACCCAATAACTTCCTGGATCTCCTGCAAATCTGTGACTCTTTGATAGTTATATACCTACCATTGAGATCTACTGACAACTTTCCTTGACCTTCATTCCTTTGGCCCCTCCTCTGTTTTCAGCACCCACATGACTTCATGCTTGAAATACTTAGAGTGGCTTTTATTAATCAAATGCTGACTGATTACATTATTTTGTTTCAGAATGGTTCCAGGAAACAGATCTTGAATAACAGAAATCTTGAATTTATTTTATGATCTGGTTATACCAAAAGACAGTGCAAAAAATTCCACTTGCCAACAGAAGCAGCCCATCTTCTTCTACCCTTGCTTAAAAACTAGATGAAGATCTTGTATGGAGATATTGATTTTCCTCAAGGCGCACCCCTAACACTCCTCACTGTCTACAGAACTAGGGGGGTGAGTGTATATTATCTTACATACTAATAGACTTGCAAAATTAGACTAATTCATAGCAAAAGAAAACAGAGTAACATGTATAAGAATAAATTCTTTGAGTATCAGAAAAAAATGCAGGATTGGGTCAAATTTATTGATATGGATGTACTTAATGGATATTCTTGATTTGATATGCCAGCTGGAACAGCTGGGAATTGTTCTAACAATCTTAGCAGTGTTCTTGGTGGGTTGACTGCAACCTGAAATCAGTGAGACTACAGTAAATGAAGTCAGGACTTCTTTGGTATCAGACATTGGAGAAACCCAATGTCTTAAAAGACACAGGGAGACACATGTGACACCTGTTCATCCTCCCTCTCTTATCTCCCCAGAGGGCTCGAGAGACTCTTCCTTTATAAAACAAACAAGCAAACAAAACTGAGAAGTAGATAGATTGGTGAAGGTGGTGCCGGCCTCTTCGGCAAACTCTCTAGTACCTGTCCTCTAGTACCTGATGGTGGTAGACACGTCTTTGACTTCAATGGAGATGATGATATCCTGGAGTGAGAGAAGCTCTTAACTAACAAAGACACAATGGGCACATTGACTGAAAAAAAAAAAAAAGCTATAACAAGATCACAATGGTAGTCATATGCTAAACTCACTGGGGTCTTTGGTGAACTAATTCACAATGATTTCTCTAGGACTGAAAGAGATGATTTACTTTATATAGATAATTGAAAAAATTCCAAGCCTCGTGAACCAAATCCAAGTATTAAAATCATGGCTTTCACCCAATTCCAAGGTCTGAGACAGTCTACAGACTCAGAGCTTCTTGAGTAAAGGCATGGCTAGGTGTCTCTAAGAAAATCCTCTCCATCTCTGCTACCAGTGTGGACTATAAATCTTTTTGCCTAACTTCACCCAGAGACCTATAGCCGGCACCATGGTGCCTATGTACAGAGGAAAGGGAACTCTCCAGAATTTGAGGGGATTACTAGTTATTCACTAAGAGCACACAGATCCCCAGAAAGCCCAAACATCAATATAGCCTACCTATAAGTATGAGGCATGAGGTCAGAGAGCCTACCATGACACCCCTACAGTGAGTTTAACCTCTCTTTCATTGAGGATAAAAACTCTTAGGGTCCTGAAGATTTTAACTCAACTCCCCATGGTCCAGATTGTGTCTCATGTTCCTGTACAACTGTGGATAAGTGGCACCAAATCATTGGGGATCGGCGGAAGCCAAGGGTCACTGGTTTTACCTAATTCACACCTACAGATTTATGTTTTCATTTCATCTTCTTTCCGTTGAGGATATCATTACTTTCTTGACAACTCAGTGCATGTATTTTAAAAATGTGGTGTATTTTCTCAATTTTATTACCACTTCTGGGTATTTTATAAGAGGGGAGGTACATTATCTAGTTCTCCATAATGATGGAAACAAAATTCTTTACTATAGTATTAACAGCACTCAGTACATTTGATTTTGTGCTATAAGTAAACATATAGTTGACCCTTGAGCAACATGGGTTTGCACTGTGTGAGTCCACTTATACATGATTGTGTTCAGTAAATACTTGTACTGTTTTTCATCCCTGGTTGGGAGTCTTCACATGCAGAGGGCCAGCTGTGTGCATTGATCTGTGCCATTTTATATAAGGGACTTGAGTATTCGTGGATTTTGGTATCTACGGGGGTCCTGAAACCAATACCCTGCAATACTGAGGGACAACAGGTATAATTAAGTTATTGGTGACTCGAAAGTTCTAATGTGTAGGGGTTTAGCACATTGTTCAAGGGCCACATGTACACATAGACACAGACACTCACAGACACACACACACACACACACACACTCTCACACACACACACACAGAGACACATACTTCATTCTACTGAACACTAAGTTCCTTGCAAATCAGACTGTCTTATTTACCTTTGCACCAAATTCAGTTCAAGAAACACATAATAAATGCTTATTTCATGCTAGGCACTGTCCTGGGTGTTAGGAAGCAAGCCTGGGGTTCTCGTGTTTAATGTTTAGATAAGAATGCCGCTCCAGCCAGGACCCTCCTTTCTAGTAAGATCAGTCTATACCGGGTGCTGAAACATCCTGTGCTCATTCATTCTCATTGCCTGTGCTGTTTTTCCCTACCTGGAAGGCCTCCTTCTCCACACTTTTTCTAGCCTGTTCTTACCTGCTTTTGAAGGCAATTAAGCCCCACCATGTTAATGATTCTTATTCTATATTAAATAATAGGGTAGCTCTGTCCCCTTTCTGACTTTTAATGTGCTGTTTGTGCTGATCAATTTAACATTTGAATACTTATTTCCTTTCGTGGTTTAATATTGCCAACCTCCCTGTCTCCAATTCCATGCTAGATTTCAAGCTTCCTGAAGATGAAAGCTGAATGGTATACCTCCCTCGTATTCTCCACGGCTCATTGCACAAGCACTGGCTACATGGAAAGTGCTCAATAAATATTAAATAATTGAAAAGGAACTCAATAAACAACGATTCCTTAATTGATTAGCTCCCTCAGTAAATCTTGCTTTGAGCACAGGTAGAGCCAAGAAAGACACTCAAAAGGCAACCTGGGTTACTGTAACTCCAGGCAGCGGAATGCCCCCTGAAAGTAAGCCCTGATGGGAGAGGGTGGGTGAGTTGATCTGGACCGAATCCTGCAGGGTCTCAGAGCCACTAGAAGCACAGGTGTCAGATTTAATGTAAGTTTCATTACTTCTCATACATTTGAACTCGGCATGCTACTTAACCTCGCTGAGCCCCAGCTGCTTCATCTGTAAACTGGGAAGATGTTGTAGCATCTGCCTCTCACTGTCACTGTGAGGATGCCATAAGGACGATGCATATAAAGCATTTAGCACACCGCCTGGTTCATTATAAATGCTCAATAAACGTTCATTGATTTTAAGCTACGGATTGATCCTAAGGAGTGGATTGAAAGAGGAAAACTTTCGTTCTGTACCGGTAATACTCTCCGCTTTGGTGTTTTACAAGCATTGCACCATTTAAATCTAATGTTCTTGTGAGGTAGTTAAGAATTGGAGGCACTTGTACAAGTAAGTAAGTCATTTAGAGGCTCTCAGTTCCTGGTAAGGGGTCTCATCCTCAATCGATGCCTGAGCCATGCGATGGGCCTGGGGAAAATGGCAGGCACTTGTTCATGCATCCCATCATTCCACAGGTACACGTTAAGAACCTTTTATGTCCCAGGTGCCATGCTGGGTACCAGGATTACCATTGTGAATTAGGCATGTGAGGTTTCTGCTTAGAGTCTAAAGGCACAGAGTGTGTCAAAGAGTGTGGCAGACTCTTACGCGTCATGGAAGGAGTGCTGCCTCAAACTGTGAAGAACATAGCCAGAGCCTTTTACTCGGTCTGCGAGGGAGGGGCTGTCAAGAGAAGCTTCCCTGAGGAAGAGACATTTGGGAATGAGACTGAATAGATGAGATGAAGGTGACATTTTTATCCTCCATGGCAGCTTGCATTTGAGCGGAGGATAGAGAAGACGGAGTCTTCGCGGCTGCCTTCCGACCCAGGCCCACTGGGACTGAGCAGGAGGCAAGGACACGCTGGCCATGCCTCCGTGAGGCAGGATCAGGATGTCAGCAGCGTGAAGCAGCACCTTCACCAGGGTCTCTGAGTCCCTTCTCTCGCCTTCCCTGATCACCCAGCTACCTCTTGGGAGAGAGAACAAACAGATGCTGTCTCCCCACTCAGTGTTTCAAGGGGGAAGAGAAAGAGAGAAGGTGACTTCCTGGGGATGGAGAGTTGCCATGGAAACAACCTTTCCCCCGGGATTGCTTGAGCTGGCAGAAAGTGACAGCCAGACCTGGGGGCATTGGCTGCAGAGGCCATGAAATGCTGTGAGATGCGCTTTCCCGCCTGGCTGCTCTCTCCAGAAGGTGGCCCTTGCAGCAGTCACCTTCTTCGGCCCACACCATCCTCTCCCCACACACAGCTCCCTCAGCGAAAGAGAAGCAAGTCATCTGTCCACAGTGTTTCACCTAGATTTGTCTCATTTAGTCCTCTCGACAAACCTGGAAGTCATTTATTTATTCATTCGACAGATATGCATCACGAACCAACTGCATACCAGGTGGAATGCTTTATTATGTTATTGTCCTTTTATGAATAAGGAAATTGAGCCTCAGAAAGGTTAAGTGACCTACCCTGGGTGACATATTGAGTAAATGAGTAAATGGGAGGGTTCAGGTCAACTAACCTGACTCTAAATCAAATATTTTTCTCACCAGAATTCAGTGGTCCTGGGTCATTCCAAGTGTGAGTGCGTATAAAGAGAGAATCGGGTGTGGGCATGCAAAGCAAACAATGACTAGGCGGTCAAATTAAAGAATTCGTTGGCAGATTCCATTACTTGCTTTTCTGGCCTATTGGGAACCAAAAACCAACCCCCCCAAAAATAAATAAAGTGAAGTCAACCTCTGTCTTTTTTCCAATGCCTTTTCCTATCTCCCTTTCCAAGACAGGCTCTAACACTTACTTACACACAGAGGTATAAGTGACAAACAATTGCTTCAAATGCTATCCTGCTACCCCTCCCAAGGGTGAGAACTGTGAGCAGGCCCTACAGGGGTGAGGCTGAAACCATGCCTGCCCTTCGCTGGGCCACAGCGGATGTCTGCTTTTGCAAAATCAGCTCTAGTGGAAAGTACCCGTCTAGTCTCAGGCAGGGTGGAAATGTGAGGGGAGGGGATAATGTGTATCCCACAGGCCATGATGTGTCAGACGAGGGAGAAGGTGAAAGATCTTGGATACGGTGATGTCACAAAGCCAGCCAGGGAAACCAGACTTTGGGACTAAGGGTGACAATGTCCTCCCATCTACGCTCTCCTCCACCCCTGCTCCATGCGTGTGCACAAACCTATGAGAAAAATGATCAGGGAAGCAGAAAGCAGAGCCATGATGTGATCAGAGGTAAGGCTTCTCTGTCACTCTCTCCCTCATGGGACATGGTCCCAGAGTTTAATCTGCCCCTTCCTGACTGTGAGTGTTTGGGAAAATTGTTCTCCGAGCCACATTACCTCATCTGCCATGAGTGTAATAACGCCAGCTTCGTCGTCTTCGTGAGCACCCAAGGAACCTGACCGCGTGTGAGGTGGGGGCAGCCCACACCTGGATAAGGTGTAGTAGGTAGTTAGGTAGGATGCGAGCGAGAGGAGCCCCTGCTCCAGAGGCTCTAAACACAACTACGCGACCACCAGACATTCTCACTCCTCGAGGGCTTCATCATCTCCACTCTCAAATGAGAAAAGCGACAAGCGTGTCCCTCTTTTGAATCAAAGAAGATAAGTAAAAGTGCTGTTAAACAATAAAGTCCTGTCATGGCCTCCCTCCCAAGCGGGGCACTGCGCATGGGCGAACAGCTGCCCTCAAGGTGCTCCCAGGCTACACGCACATTCCACCAGCACCGGTGCTGGGAATTTAAAAGAGTGGAAGGTAGGGTCCCTCCCAACTGAAGAGTAGCCCCGAGGTCACCGGTAAGCAGGACGTGGGCAGTTTTAGACTGCGCCACCTCAGGGGGAGGTGGGAAGAAGTTGTGAGACACGGGAAAGGAATCGTGGACACGGCCAGTCAAGGAGCTTTAGGGTGGAGCTTAGGCCACGATGGGAAGACTGGGCGTCCTGGGCCGAATGCCTCCAAAAGCAGGCAAGGGTTGGGCGAAGGAGTTTGTTTGGGAGATGCTCCCAGGATGCACGGGGAGGGTGTGGGAATGGGAGACAGGGAAGGCGGGCAGGGTGAATGACTACATGTTATCATCATGTCACGGGAAATTGGTGTTCGACCTCACTGCCCGCCCTACCCCCGGGAAACCGAGGGACCGGCAGCTGGGGTGTATGTTCCCTGATTCCTGTCTGCATGGATTGGGCATTACTCCCACTGTGGATCGAGCACATTCCCTGGGCTGAGAAAGTTCTTGGGCAGAGACAAAGAGATCTGTGGGTAGGTGGGTGGGGGCCAGGCATGAACACTGTCATCGGGGACCCAAGGTCTTTGTCTGGAAACCCAGAAAGAGGATCTGTAGTTTGACAACTGTGATTTATGGGTCAGAAATGTTAGCAGTAACCGCGGGCTTATGGCCAGTGTCAGCCGCCCCATTGGACACTAAAAGCACAGTATTTAGGGCCTAGTATTATGACACTTTTAGGGACCTATGGAAATGTTTCTATTTCTTTTAAAATCAGGAGAAAGCGTGGATTATGTTCAGATACTAACACAGTTGTAAATATAGTCTTTAAATATTATTTCATGGAGGAAAGAGCTTATGAAGGTAAAAGTGTGTGTGTGGCCCCAAAAACTCATAATGTGACCCTGTCAATGGTTTAACAAACAAACCCTCGGATTTTACTGTTTTAACAAAGCAGAGGTTTATTTCCCAGATATAGTTGGTCTTCTACACATGGCCTCCAAGGTGCCCCTGGGTGTCAGCGTTCAGGCGACAGACGAGGATAAAGCATGTGGGAGTTTTCACAGCCAGGCCCAAGCGATGGGTATGTCCCTCACACACATTCCATTGACTGGACACCGGTCACATGGCTACACCCAACTGCAAGAGCTGCTGGGAAACGTGGTCCAGCTGTGTGCCAGGAAGAAGAGGAATGCGTTTAGTGAGGAGCTGGCCAGGCTTTGCTATAGAAGAACAGAGTATTTGAAATTGATACTGTCCTGGGTAATCATCAAATATATAAGGGCGATGAGAATACAATAACGAAAAATGAGTGGGCAGGGTACTGCACATCAGGCTGAGAGCGAGAGGTGATAGAGAGAGAAAATGACTCTCTTTGGGCTAATGGTTTCCTTTTAGTGCTAGTCTGCACATAGAATCATCTGGAGACCTCTTAAATAAGTCCTCATGTTACGGATGAGGTAAACGAGGCCCAGAGGGATGAAGAGACCAGCTCAAGGTCCCTTGGCTGCTAATGGGCGAAACCTCTACCTGCACCAAGTTCATCTGGTCCCAAGTCCGGCGTGCTCTGAGTGAACCCACGGAAGGCCTGGTGCAAGATGCGAGGAGACCCTTGTTCCTGGGGTGGCGAGGGCAGGGTCAGCACTGAGAGTCAGCACTGCCTTAAAGTCTGCATGTCACCCCGACCCTGGGCCTGAGCATGCTGCCCATAAAGCCAGCCGCTGCCTGACGGGGTCTGACTGGCTCCCCTGGGGACAGGAGAGTCCCTTTCTCCACCCGCAAGGCACCACAACCTCAACTGAGAGAGCCACCGTCAGCTACTGGGGACAGGAATGGAATATTTCTTACAAATTCTCTCAGAGTAGTTTTACCCTGTGGCGGCCTCTGTGGTGTCATTTGGGACCTTAGAAAAGGCTTCCATGCCATTTCCCAGCTTCTCTTTCTACTTGCCCCAGTACTTGAAACTATACTATCATTCATTTATAGTTTCATTTTTATTTTTCCTCTCCACATCGGCTTAGTGGGCAGTTACTGGAAGCCACGACTTATGCCAGGCAGTGGATACACGTGGGTAGAAAGGCAGACTGCAACATCGGAACTAAGTAGAAGATTGCTCCCAGTGGGAAGTGGGGGGCAGCGAGGATTGGGGTTCCGGGAGGTCCCCTGAGGAAGTGGCATCCAAACTAGACCTCTCTTACCAGTCAAGTTCTTTACGTAAGGTCTAGAAGTGGCATTTTCATAAAGCTCACCTCTTGTGGGCAATTTCTGACATGGTACAAAAATACAGCCTTACAGTCTTCCAGAATCACAGGCTTACAAGTGTCTATAGGTAATCTAGAATTTCTAGTCTAACTTGCTTTTTTCCTGTTTTGACCAATGACATAAAAGGTATGTACTCGAGAACTCAGAGACACACTACAGATTAATGGCAAAGACAAGTTCAAGCACAAGCCTCCTGACCACCGGTCCAGGGCTCTTTCATGACTGAAAGGCCTGGACTCTTTCTGTGGCTTTGTAAAGGTGCCAGCTAAGACTCACAGCTAAGACTCCCTGCTTGCTAGGGGTCAATTCTACCATTATTCCTCCCTAGGGAGAAGGAACACAGGTGACCAGGCTGGGTGGGGCTGCACATTGATGCGGGCTTGCCAACGACCAGTCCCCACAGGCAGATGGAGCCTGCTGGTTTGCAAAGCTGCTGATAGGTCTGGGTCAGGTGGGTCCTAACCCAGGCCTGCCAGCTACTGCTGGGTTGGGCAGGAGCAGGCTGGGCCACCGGTCTGTGGGTGGGAGCCTGGGCTCACACCCCATGGCTGGAGACCCTGGACACAGGCTTAGCTCATTTGAGTCTAGAGCTCATTCCATGGAGAAGGTAAATACAGGAGTCTCGTTTCGGTGCAAGGGGACCTTGGTGATGCAGGGGTTCAGCTCCATCATTCGCAGATGAGGGTAGAGGATGGTGGCATGGTGGGAGGGGAGTATAGGCGTGGGCATTAGAGCTGGATTTCAATCCATAGCAGTGTTTTGGGCAAAGCTGTTAAGCTCTTTGTTGCTCAGTTTTCTTATCTGAAAAAGAACACAAATAATTCTTACCTCTCAGGGTCACTGTGAACATGAAATGATGTAGTGTGTGTGTGATGTGCCTCTTTCTGTGCCTGCAAGAGTAGCTGTGCAGTAAGATGTTACCACCTGCTTGCTCAGGATCTCATGGCTTATTAGTCTTAGGAACTTGACCCTGTGACCTGAGCCGAGGATTATGGGAGGACGTGGCTGACCTCAGGGGTGCCCATAGGTTTCTGCAGCTGGACACCCAGAAACCAGCGTGTTGGCTGAAGCCTCCTATTTCCTTCCTGAACAAAGCTAAATTCCCAGGCCTCTACTTTTCTTGAGAAAGTAGATTTTTTACAGGTAACTCAATAAAATATCCTACCATTACTTTTCAATACAAACCCAGGTTTCAATTAGTTTTATTTTATTGCCTCCTAAACTGATAGTTCTCAAATTTGTCTGCACATAGAATCATCTGGAGATCTCTTAAATTTTCTGAAGTCCAGACCACACCTACAGCAATTCAGTCACAGTCTCTGAAGTAGGACAGAGGCTTTGGTATTTTCTGAGGCTCCCTGGGTGGGAATAGAACTTCTACTGCTTTTGTGAATTTCTCCTCCTGGCACAGGTTGATCGATATGGGCCTGACTGTGGGGATTGGCTTCGTCATCTCTTCTGCCCGATGCCACCCCTCCTGTCCAGTGTCCCAGTGCCTTTAGGTCTGTGGATAGTCTGGCTTTTTCAGTTCTTACAGTGCCCTCTGTTCTAACACTGTCATTCAAGGCTGACTTTCATGCACTCATTCATTCACTTACAAAAATATATTGACTATTTTAGGAACTAAGGATGAGTTGACTCTGGGCTACATGAGAAAACTGGAGTGGCTCCTCATGGTACCACCTTGACCAAAAGCATCCCTCCCATCCACCCTTTTTCCAGTCAATTGGCTCATGTCCTGGGCAGATCCCTGGGGTTCTTCCTCATTCCCTGTCCATCCAGAGGGCACTCTGGGAGGACAATGAATGACCTACTTTCTCCTCCTATTGGAGAGTTAAATTCAACTATTATAGGTAACTGTCAATTCCCAAAACCCCTCCACCATTTTGCATGGAGACCCTTGGGTTTTCAGGCAAAAATCATTTTAGGCAAGAGTCTTGATGAGTCAGGTGCCCACGGTGAGCATGCGGGTTTATCCCAAGCTCCAGCTCCCAGTTTGAGTCCTGTCTGTCCCAACTAGACTGCCAGCTTCCCTGCGGCAGTGACTCCCACTCCCCAAAGTACAAAGTCAGAAATCTCAGCAGGGGCCTGTTGAATGAGATTTCACAGACTGTGCCTGGGCTGGAGGGGGAGGGAAAGGGGAATAGGAGAAGAGGTGGGGAGGGAGAGGGACAGGCTCAGGAAAGAAACAGGGAGGACACAAGACAGAGGAGAGGGACAGTGACAGAGACTGTGAGAGCTTGCCTTTTCTGCCTATGGAAAGGAAGGGAGGGGCCCGGGCGGAGGGTGGCTGAGCTACTCCCTCTGCCAACTTGATCTTCTCTAGCCCAGCCTCCCTCCTCATCCACTTGAAAACATTCAGCAGTTGCCCCCAGGAAGACTTCATTCTAAGCAACAACATTACGGCTCTTTTCCCGTTATGCAGCGAACTCGGCAACCTGGTCAGCCCCTCTCAGCACCAGAAGGATTCACCACCCATTTCTCCTGACAAATCTCGCCAGCCACCGAGTGACTCAGTCCTGTATCATGACTGACACGGCCTGCATTAGTATTTTCTTTGTTGCTCTGCCCTTCCCTAGCTCTGCTGCTCTATAACGGGGGTTTTCGTGACTTGAATTGGTCATCCTCTGTACACAGCTCATTGAAATAGTGGCAGAGCTCATTTTACCCAGACACAAGCGAAAGTCAAGTTTGAATGACTTGCTGGGGTCACCCTGCAGATGAGGTCTCACAGCCACCGAGGCCACTGTTCTCTCATCGGCCCCTTTTTGTCCTTCCCCAAGGAGAAGCTATCATCACTGGTAGATTTTCACTCACTTGTCACACTGGGACAAATGACACATCTCTGAATTCTGAGTCGGGGCGTCTGTGTGCATCCAGCAAAGTGGAGGTTGGGGAGACAGCTGTGCACCAGCGAGGACTGTGTGGGGCGGGGCGGGTGGACAGAGCCCAGCTGTGGAATTCCACTGAGACAATGGCAAATCCACGGGGACTTTCCGTAGAGTTAGATATATTGCTGGACGTTAATAATTAAGAATTCTGATGTGGTCAGGTGGATGAATGTCCCTCTGAAAGCTCTGGATCAATGTTGGAAGGGAAAAGAATAAAAGACATGCATAATTTAAAAACACCATCAGAAACTTTGCTTGACATGATGACATTACTGATCTTTTTATGATCTTCTCAAACATACTCTATAACCGTTATTAATTTAGTATCGTTAATAGCTCATCCTTCAAATGTCAGGCCGAAGCCAAAGCTGAAAAATAGAACTGCTTAGGGCTGGAAAAATCTTGGGCAGGGCGGATGGGGGGTAGTTCCAGGAGCTGAAGACCTTGGCTGCTTCCAGCTTTGCCCCAACTTTCAGCCAAGCTCTCTGTCACTGTGGCTTCTCTCTCTCGGGTCCTTTTGTTTTTAATTCAAAAGTATGGCCAAATCGCGGCACTGGCCTTGCTTCATACATAGGTGAAGTGGTTAGGGTCTAGTGTGGGAGGACATTGAGGGTGCTCCAATAGATCTGGCCTTAAAAAATAAATGCCTCCTGGTCATTCCAGTTATCCAAGTGTTCGTGATCAGGTTAAGCTTTCTTTGGCCCTCTCATAGTCTGGCCACTTTTAAAATAAAGATGCCTCTGTAAGGGAAAATACACTAGTAATAAATGTTTAAGAGTACTTACAATGTGCCAGGTACTATTCCAGGTGTTTTACATGCATCATCTCATTTAATACAGCAACAAGGAGTATTATTATTTCCAATTTTGTGGATGAGAAAACAGAGACGCAGAAATATTAAGTAAGTTGCCTGAGGTCATACAGGTAGTAAGTGCTAGAGCTAAGACTCAAACCAGGTCTTAGCAGTACTGTATCTTATTATAAGATTTTGATATGGTCAAGCAAATTGATGTCTCTCTTCCTGCTAGGTTTCTGATGTATTAATTTGATGGATTGCTCGGCAAAGAAGAAAACACTCAAATTTTCCAGAAAGAAGGGATGCTGAGGGGGCCAGGGAGTAGTGGGTCGAGCTTTGAGGGGTACAGGAGTTATTGGACAGAGGTTGAGAAAATGGTCCCTTCCTCCAGCCATGCCAGCCAACTTCTCCCCCAAAAGCCTCCAGGGTGCTCTCCCTGTCACCTCACTGGGTCTCATGGCTGAATGGAACCCCTACCTCTCACACGTTCTGGATGCCTCTGCATTCTGACTCTAGCTACTGAAAAGGCAGGCCTCGTGGATAACTGTTGGTAATAAAATTTAGACACTTAAGTTCTCTAGAGAATAGGGGATATCAAAAAAGGGCTAAAAGGCCAATCATTCAACCCAGAGAGAACTTGCCCCTAGAGAGCCCAGGTGGAGCATGTCAGGGGCAAAATATTTGGGGCTGAGTAGTTGGTGTTGGGCAAACTCTCTTTCTGGGGCTCAGTTCTTGAGTCAGAGGATGAAAGTATGGCCCTTGGAGCCTTCTCCAGGCTTGTGTTCCTGCGACAGGAATCTGTTTGCCTCCGCCCTCACCAGAGCTGGTGAGGAGCTGTCCCAGGAGGGGAGGGAGGCGGGAAGCAGCGTTCTCGGGCTTCGGCTCCTCAGGACAACCTCCCAGGCACGTGAGACGCCCGGCAACCCTCAAAGCGCCTCATGATATGGTGTCCTCCTGGGGACAACTTCCAAGATTCGTCCTTATTATCGGGGTGCAACTTCATAAGTTACCAAAAAAAAAAATGTATATCAACTGCAATTGAAAAAATAATTAATAAAAAGTAAAAGCACAAAACAAACAAACAAAACTCAAAGATCGTTCTTAAGAGAAAGGATGGCTAATCTTACACTGAGTCAACATACAGATTTAATTTATCTGCTCAGTGCCATTGCTATGGGGAAAAAAAAAAAGCAAACAAATTTAGAATTGTTTGATCTAATGAGTCTTCTGTATAAATGAGCAAGCTGGGTTGCCCGTGTGGACACAGATTGAGCCAACAGAGGAGAGTTTGCTCAGCTGCCTGCAAAGGTGGCCGGATGCCTCCACAAATCACAGCATGTGTGTGTGTGTGCATATACACACACAGGGTTCCATACTATTAAATTAACCAAGCTGGATCTCAGCTGTGGGAAACTACATTTTAATATTAAATCAGTAATTAATAGCCAAGGCACTTAGGTCACTTTGCTTTTATTGACTTTGCCATAGATACAGAATGGACAGGAATGTTCTTTCTTCCAGGCAGCAAGCCTTTTGCCACCTACCTGCCTCCTGAGTATGGATACGTTCCTATCTCATCTGCATCCGGTTATTAGTGTGTTGAAGCTGCAGTCACGTAGATCTTCTTTATAGTGACTGGAAAATTAAATTACAAAAGTTTTTCTACTTTGCAATTTATGTTCTGTTTGGAGCCAATTGTTTTTTTGTATTCTGGCAAATATCACAATCCCTGGGACTTAATGAATTCATGAGCATTGATTCCTAGGGGGATAAAATGCATAGTATATTGGAAAATGGAGATGCTCAGCTCACTGGCAAATGTTTTACTCTCTCCCACCTGAGCCTTATACACACTGGGGAAATTCTAGGGGACTTCGGGCAGCTGTTGTCTGTAGGCACCTTCGATACTGCTCAGTGAAGCGGAGTATGCGAAGGTGCCTGCAGAAAGCTATGCCTTTTGAATGTATTAAGTGATGGATGCCATAGGATCTAGATATTTTATGTCATCTGTTATTTTAGGGCAAATCAGTGATCAGTGTCAGTTCCTGCCCTGGCCATTTTCCAGTTCCTCAAAGGTGACACCACTGCCTCCCCCAGTAATCAAAGTCCAGACTGATAGCTTCCTCAACATTTTGTTTGAGTTTCATCGCTTTATTTATTTTTTATTATTTTTTAAGCCAATGTTTAACTATCTGGATATTTCATATGCAACATCTAGATTTCGATTTCCTTCAAAAATCTGAAGGTCTGACAGTATTGAGTTGATACTCAACATGATAGCTATTCTGGGGTGGGGGAGTGAGGGAGTAGCAGTCCCCTCCCTTCAAATAGGTCAGGGACACACTCTGAAGTTTTCCATAGTCCTCACCACTTCTGGATGGAGGCTCAATATGATTTTCCATTTTTTTTTTTAAATCATACATATGCTCTTGTTTTTCTTATGGGGGAGAAATATATCTTTGTACCACAAAATTTATTAAAAATAGGAAAACAGAAATAGACCTGGTGACCTAATATTTCAATAAAGGGGAAGAACATATTTCTTGTAGCAAGTAAAGCATGCTTCTTCTTATCTTCCAAAAAGAGTGCTCTTACAGATTTTTCTTAAACCTGGCCTGGTTTAATCGATTTTCTCACTGACCTTGACCCTAGAGGCATTTGAATTTGAGACTCTTGACTCCCATCTCAGCTTTTGAGGTATTTAGGAAAACCCTGACATGAGACAGGTCTTTTCAACCTAACGGGGATCCCCTGTCCGGGGGTGCTCACTATCAGACATCGTTTCTGACCCAGGGTCTGGGCCCTCCTTCCCCTGAT
Source organism: Pteropus vampyrus (assembly GCF_000151845.1). Taxonomy (NCBI): domain Eukaryota; kingdom Metazoa; phylum Chordata; class Mammalia; order Chiroptera; family Pteropodidae; genus Pteropus; species Pteropus vampyrus. The sequence goes on along the minus strand of NW_011888907.1, from coordinate 1,754,540 downwards.
GCTCAGGCACCTCCCACTTCCCTAAGTCCTGAAGCTCCGATGCTGTAGAGGGTCCCTCGGGAGGGTCACAGCTTGTCAGTCACACCACCACGTGCCTTGCCGATGCCCTATGATTGTCATCCATCACCTCCTATTGGAGAGTCCTGTGTACCTATCACCTGGAGCATTGAGCTTATACAGCATATCCAACCTGGTAGCCTGCCATAGCCCACAGCGCATGCCTCCACTCCCTACTTCTATCAGGAATTGCCAAAGAAAGGATGTGGGACTGAAATCTAGTGAGAAAGAGAAGAAAAGTGTCCTGGAGCTTGAAGGAAGTATCACTATCAATGTAGAGAGATGTAACTGGCTTGGGGCCTCTCACAGGTGGTTTGAAGAGCTCAGAGTTCCTGGCATCTTTTCTGTTTATGTAAACACTATTTGTGCATTAGCATTTCCAATAAGACCATATGCTGCCCTTGAACCTCACATCACAGGGCCCACCAGGTAGATGAGGCTCCAGTGCTAGTAACAATGGCATCGAGGTCAGGGCCACATCCCACCAGACTTGGATTCCTAGTGGAGGACAGGCATGCTGCTGGCATCTTCCCATCTTTCTCTGCACCTTTCAAGGAGTTGGTGGATGTACTAAAGGATGCATGTTGAGACTCAAGGTGACAGCCTTCCTCTGGGTGCTCAGGATTCTGGGCCTGCAGCCTGAAAAGAAGTGATCTCCTAGAACGACAGGTAGTCCCAGCCTCTGGTACTGCCTCAGAGTGAAGCCTTCTGGCTGAGTCAGCTCGTCACTGTGCTCCCATTCTGTTCCCACCCAAACGTCACGGCAGACACCAGCAGCAGCTGCCACGATTCCTGAAGAGGAGGCTGTGCATTGCTCAGAGTCCTCACAGGATATTTTGAGAAAGAAATATGTCAAAGCATAATTTCTCACTCGTGTCAGCCTGGAGCATTGTGGGAAAGAATTTGTGAGGCAAGTGGGCGTCCCCGCCTCTTCCTGTCTGGCACCATCTTGTCGGGAGGAGCAATTGCAGAGACTAACCCTGGAGAGATCCAAGCACTGCTGGTGCATCTCTCACACATCTGGAGCCCAGGTGAAGGTAAACTACGGGACAATTCACGAAGCAGCTGGAGCTGGTATTGGCAAACCCAACCTGGCCAAGGGAGCTAATTGCTTCTACCTGGTAACTCAGACCTAGCCCCACGCTAAGAAGAGTCCGGGTCCTGGGCTAGATTCCACAGGAATGGCTACCCCACAATGCCAAGCACCCAACGATTCGAGCTGCTGGGTCTTTATGAGGAGCACCGATGGCCTACACCCTTCGCCTTGGGGCCCCATCCTCTTTCTTTTGTCCTCTACTGTTTTGTTTATTTTTCCTGAGTTCTAACATTTGACCTGAACCATATTATCTGTCGCAACTCCCTCCCTTATTGATTTCCCTGACATATTTCTCCACACTTACCTGGCAAGATCATGTGAACTAGTTTTTGCCAACAAGATGGAAGCGAATCTCTCCTAGCTGCATTTACAGGAAGGCTATTGTATTATACATATGCATATTCACAAATATGGACACACACGAATACATACAGTGGCTGGCTCAGCTGACACATACCTTGGCCCTTTTTTTTCTGACCAGAAGACAAAAGACACCTCGGGAGGCAACATTTATATTGTGGTATTTGACGAAAGCCACATGAGTAGAATGGCAGGGCCGCATGACAGAAAGAGCCAGACGGCATTGTAGAGCTGCTGAACCA
>NW_011888907.1:1747609-1752735 GCF_000151845.1 Pteropus vampyrus | reverse complement strand
TTCTAACATTTGACCTGAACCATATTATCTGTCGCAACTCCCTCCCTTATTGATTTCCCTGACATATTTCTCCACACTTACCCGGCACGATCATGTGAACTAGTTTTTGCCAACAAGATGGAAGCGAATCTCTCCTAGCTGCATTTACAGGAAGGCTATTGTATTATACATATGCATATTCACAAATATGGACACACACGAATACATACAGTGGCTGGCTCAGCTGACACATACCTTGGCCCTTTTTTTTCTGACCAGAAGACAAAAGACACCTCGGGAGGCAACATTTATATTGTGGTATTTGACGAAAGCCACATGAGTAGAATGGCAGGGCCGCATGACAGAAAGAGCCAGACGGCATTGTAGAGCTGCTGAACCAGCCCTAGATGGCCATCTTAGATTTCTTGTGAGGTAAAAAAAAATAGCCTCTATTTTGTTAAGTTACTACTGTTATTGTTGTTGTTGTTGTTGTTGTTGTTGTTGTTGTTGTTGTTAACCTTTACTGAATTCAATTCTAGTGGATACAGAAGACCTATCCCTTTGTCCTCAAGTTTGTCAGATATCTTGCCTCAGGTGTCTGACTACTAGGGGCTGAATTGTGTCCCCCTCCAATTCATATGTTGAAATCCTCACCTCTAATAACTCATGTTTGGAGATAGGGCCTTTAAAGAGGGAATGAAGTTAAAACGAGATCATTAGAATGGGCCCTAATCCAAAGTGATTCATGCCCTCATAAAGAAAGGAACATTTCAACAGAGACATGTGTGCAGAGGGAAGATGATGTGAAGACACAAAGAGAAGGTGGTCGTCTACAAGCCAGGGAGAGAGGTCTGAAACAGACCCTTCCTTCATGGTCCTCACAGGAAACCAAAGCTGCCGACACTTTGATCTTAGACTTTCAGCCTCCAGAACTGTGAGAAAATAAATGTCTGTTGTCACCCAGTCTGTGGTACGTTGTTATGGCAGCACAAGTGAATTATACACAAATTTTTATTTCCTTTCTATGGCATTTTTTCCTCTCTCAGTGAGGGGCTCAGCAGTCAGACCACTTGCATCTGAATCACCTGAGATGCCTGTTAAAAATGAGTTGACCAAATAGCCATGGCAATCTTGAGGAAGAAGAACAAAGTCAGAGGTATCACACTACCTGATATCAAACTATACTACAAGGCCACAGTAATCAAAACAGCATGGTACTGGCATAAAAACAGATACATTGATCAATGAAACAGAATAGAGAACCCAGAAATAAATCCAAATCTATATGTTCATTTAGTATATGACAAAGGAGGCAAGAATATACAATGGGAAAATTGGACAGATACATGCAAAAAAGTGAAACCAGACCACCTTCCTACCCATATATAAGAATAGACACAAAAAGGATTAAAGACTTAAATGTAAGACCTGAAACCATAAAACTTATAGAAGAAAACATGGGTAGTAATCTCTCTGATATCTTTTTGAATATATTTCCTCAGGAAAGGGAAACAAAAATAAAAATAAACACATAGGACTACATCAAACTAAAAAGGTTTTGCATAGCAAAGGAAACCATCAAAAAATGAAAAGACTACCTACTGAATGGAGAAGATATTCACTTATGATACATCTGATAAGAAGCTAATATCCAAATACATAAAGAACTTGTACAACCCAACAACAATAAAACAAACGATCCAATTAAAAAATGGGCAGAAGACCTGAATAGATATTTCTCCAAAGAGGACATAGAGATAGACATAAAAAGATGCTCAAGGTCACTAATCATCAGAGAAATGCAAATTAAAACTACAATGAGATATCACTTTACACCTGTCAGAATGGCTATCATCAATAATTCAAAGAACAACAAGTGTTGGTGAGGATGTAGAGAAAAGGGAATTGTCATACACTGTTGGTGGGATTGCAAATTGGTATAGTCGCTATGGAAAAGAGTCTGGAGGTTCCTCAAAAAAATTTAAAAAGTATCTATCTTTTGATCCAGAAGTTACACTTCTGGATAGTTATCCAATTAAAACCAAAACACTAATTTGTAAAGATCTACATATCCCTATATTCATGGCAGTACCACTCACAATAGCCAAGATATGGAAGCAGCCTAAATACTCATCAATAGATGATTGGAGAAAGAAGTTATGGTTCATGTGTATAATGGGATATTACTCAGCTATAAAAAATGAAATCCTACCATTTGCAGTGACATAGATAGACCTAGAGTTTATTATGCTGAGTGCAACAAGTCAGACAGAGAAAGATAAATACCATATGATTTCACTTGTATGTGGAATCTAAGGATCAAAAAGAACAAACTAATTGAAAATAGACTCACAAATATAGAGGACAATCTGGTGATGGCGAGAGGGGAGAAAGTTGGGGGTGGGTGGGCTGGGAGAAAGAGATGAAAGGTTAAAGGTTAAATTAGTAGTTGATAGATGGTCGTGGGGATGGGGAGCACAGCATAAGGAGTGCAGTCGGCAATAATGTAAAGGCTAGGTGAAGAGCCACAAGGAAGATAGAGTAATCAGGGGGACAGTTTCATAAACTATATACATGTCTAACCAATGTACTGTATACTTGAAACTAAGAATAAAATAAAATGGAAAAAAAAAGAAAGGCGCTTTAAAAAATAAATGAGTTGAGATTTAGAAATCTGTACTTTTATAAGCTCCTCTGGTAAGTCTTATGTGAACTATAGTTTGAGAACCACTAGTTCGGTTCTTCAAGGTCTTACAGAACAAAAAATGAAATGGAAGACAAGTAAACACTCCACTGACAATTGTGGGGAGAGAGTATTTGGGGTCCGGGGAAAGACTGAGATGAGACCAGGAGAGTGAGGCACTCCAGAAGAACAGCGTCAGCTATGACCTCAAGATGAGAAAAAAATAGGTGTGTTTGAGGGTGGTGATGATGACGATGATGATGATGATGGTGATAACCTCAACCAGCATCTATATAATACTTTATATAGTATTTATATATAGCTTATACAGGTATTTTACTTTCATTATCTAATTTAATTCACCTCTGCAAGGGTTATAGGTGATGTTACAGGTCACCTGTAACCAACCCTATGAGAAAGTTAATATTTTATTATCCGCATTTCACAAGGAAAGACACAAAATGTAGACACTTGAAAGAGTTACATGCATGTTGTTACGGTCTCCATGGCTTTCTTTTCTCCATGGCAACCAGGAAGCCCAGACATGAACACCATCTCACCCCAAGACACAGGAAGCCATGTCCCCCGGGAGCACCACAGCTCTCTGCCTGCATTGTCTATGGGCTGACAGGCAAGCAGGGAGAAGAGTGAAGGAAAATTGTTCTTTGGGCGAGTCTTGGGTTAGAGAAAAGATAGGAAAGAAGAGGCTTTCTCCCTTTCAAGGATCCACTTTCAAAAGAGGGTCTCTGGCTATTATGGTGAAGAGGAGACTAGCAAACAGGTCATACTGGTAGGAAGAGATGGGGAAGGGACTCTAGGACTTATCACTTATCAATTAAAGGGGTGCCCTCTTCCCCTACAAGCCTCATGCCGGCCCACTTGGTGTTTGTGGACTGTCAGCTGAAGGTAGGGCTTCAGCCTAGAAATAAATGTTCTTCCCTTGCATCTACACGCAGCAGTAAAAAGGCAACTGGAAAGTGATGGATAGGCATGAGCAGCCTAATCATCATTGAGGCCATGACATTTGGGCAGGGAGGACCCCAGCACTGCTGGAAGAATAAGTCTGTCTGTCTACCTGTCTATATATCTATCTTTGCCTCTTACCATAAATATTTGAGTCTGCTTATAAAATTACCACGATATAAAAGGATGAATAAATATTCAAAGGAATTACTAGATTGAGAAGACTAAAAAGGAAAATATGGCATTAAAAGTAAAGGACGTCATGAACTTACAGACCATCAGATGCAGACATAAATAAGATCTGGAGCTATTGCCATGGACAGTTCCAAAGTGTGACTCTGAGTCCCAACAGCCAAGACAAAGGCAGACTAAAACACAGTTGCAAGACACAAACCATCCATAATGGGGAAAAAATGAAAAAGAATGCTGTTGTAAGCAGAAAAACAGAACAGTGTTTCCTGATGATGAGGCCCAAGAGAGATTTCTCCCAGGGGTCTTCGTGAAGAACACACTGTGCTGTGGAGGGAAACGTTCTCGGCAATATCCCCACAGTGACATTGTTGGACTATTAATCTGAGCCTCCTGGCGACATAATGCCAAAGTACAGAACAGGGAGGAAAAAAAAAAAAAAAAAGCAAAGTGGTCTGGATAGGAAACATTAGGATGGTGTTCTAAATAAAAGGTAACGTTTAAACTTCCTAAAACAGAATCTTTAATTTGAAGAGTCATACACCTTTTGAAAAGCAATTGAAAATTTGTCCCTTCTCTCGATAAATACATACATGAATGAACTACAAAACTCCATATGTAATTTCACAAAATTTAGCTTCTAAATGAAACGGAATAGAGACTGCAGAAATAGACCTACAAAAGTAGTCAGTGGAGGAATGATCACCTTTTCAACAAACAGTGGATCTACGAAGGTAAATAAATAAATAAATCTTGACCAAAGTTTTCTATCTTACACACACATTAACTCAAAATAAATCACAGCCTTAAATGTAAAACCAACACTGTACATCTTTTAGAAAACATGTAAAATCTTTGTAATTTAATGCTAGGTAAAAAGTTCATAGGCTACACAAAATGCACAATGCAAAAAAGGGAAAATTAATGAATTAGACCTCATCAAAATGAAAAACTTTTACTCTGCAACAGACTCTGTTAGGAGAATGAAAAGATAAACTATAGAACAAGCAAAAATATTCGTAAACTGTACATCCAACAATAGAGTAGTATCTAGATGACATAAAGAACTCTCAAAACTCCACAGTAAAATAATAAACAATCCAATTAGAAAATGGGCAACATGAAGAGACATTTCACTGATGAGAATATGCAGATGGCACATAAGCACGTGAAAGGACGTTCGACATCATTGGCCCTTAGGAAATGCAAATTAAATCATGATGATATATCGCTATACACCTATCAGAATGGCTAAAATGAAAAATAATGACAACACCAAACATTGGTGATGATGCAGAGAAACTGGACCCCT
>NW_011888907.1:1743578-1746564 GCF_000151845.1 Pteropus vampyrus | reverse complement strand
TACTCTGCAACAGACTCTGTTAGGAGAATGAAAAGATAAACTATAGAACAAGCAAAAATATTCGTAAACTGTACATCCAACAATAGAGTAGTATCCAGATGACATAAAGAACTCTCAAAACTCCACAGTAAAATAATAAACAATCCAATTAGAAAATGGGCAACGTGAAGAGACATTTCACTGATGAGAATATGCAGATGGCACATAAGCACGTGGAAGGACGTTCGACATCATTGGCCCTTAGGAAATGCAAATTAAATCATGATGATATATCACTATACACCTATCAGAATGGCTAAAATGAAAAATAATGACAACACCAAACATTGGTGATGATGCAGAGAAACTGGACCCCTCCCCCGCCCCCCAATACGTTGCTAATGAGAAGTAAAATAAGTGGTGCATCCACTCTGGAAAACAAGTTTGGCAGTTTCTTAAAGTAAAACTAAACATGCAACTACCACATTCCTGGATACTCGGGCCAGAGAAATGAAAAGTTAGGTGGACACAAAAACCCATACACGGATATCTATAGCAGCTTTATTCATAATTGTCAAAAACCAGAAACAACGCAGGTTATTTCAACATGTGAACTTTAAACAAACTGGTCCACTCATTTCACGGAATGCTACTCAGCAAACAAAAGGAACAAACTGTCAATACCCACAAAAACCTGGATAAATCTCCAAAGAGTTATTCTGAGTGAACAAGTCAATCTATAAAGATTACATATTGAATTATCCCAACTATAGAACCTTCTCAAAAAGAAGAAAATGATGGAAATGGAGAATAGATTAGTGGTTGCAGGGTTAAGAGGGGGCACTGGAAGGAAGTGAGTGGGGCTATGCGAAGGCATCATGAGGGATGCTTGTGGTGGTGGAAGCCTTCTGTACCTTGACTGCACCGCTGTCAATATCCTGGTTGTTTTACTGTACTATAGTTATGCATGATATGACCACTTGAGGAAACTGAGTAAAAAGTACAAGGGGGTGTCTCTTATTTCTTGTAACTGCGTGTGACTCTACAATTATCTCAGAATACAAACCTTAATTTAAAATAATACAAAAGATGTCAAATCCAATGTCTAATATACCTAATCTGATGTCATTGAAAGACCCCGGGATGAAGGGCAAGAGACATTGGTATAAATTCTTGTTTTGCCTGTAACAGCTCATGTCACTTTAAGCAGACACTGACTTTTTTGTGCCTCAGTTTTCTCATTTGTTAAAGGAGATGTTTCAGCTAAACCATCACTAAATGCTTTCTTATTTCATTAGAGCCACATAGATGGGACAGCAGAGAGCTGATAGAGATTGAATCCATAGTGGCCAGAAGTGCAAAGTGAATTATGGCATCTATGTCACTTCCCTAGTGAAGCCATCAATGCCTCAGAGAGCAAAGAAGGAAGCTCCCGTCGACTGTGCCCCTGGGAGGACCAGGCACTGTGGCAGGCACACTACATAGGTGCTATCCACTTCGGTCACGCAGCAATAACAAACATGTAGATAGTTGTATTCCCATTTTTCAGCGAGGAAATTGAGTCCTAAAGAGATCGTGTAACTTGGCGGTGAGTATACATGTAGGTAAGTACAAAGTTGTAGATTAAAAACCTGATTTGCCACTTGCCAGATGAATGGCAAGTGACTTAATCTCTATAAGCCTCTGTTTCCTTATTTGTAAAACAGAGATACGAATACTTCCTATTTTCCTATGAAGATTAGTTGAAATTATCCATGTGAATCCTTAATCTAAAATCTGATATATGATGACCATCCCCAAATCTATCAAGATCATCCTCATCATCATCTCAGCTAACAAGTGGCAGAGCCAGAGGTCCATCCTGTGATGTTCTGATTTCGGTGTTCACATTTTAGAACTTTATTCCTGACAGCTGCTGAATTCCCTTCTGCAACCCCACAAAGCCCCTCCTAGTAAGACGGGAAAGAGAACAGGGAGAAAAGAAGGTCCCAGCTCCACGTGGCTCGGCTCCCGTCAGCAGTTCCAACTCCTCCTACAAATGGTGAGACCTCAGAAATCAGCAGTTCCTCATGGCTTCCCCCATCCCTCTCTCTCCGACATCCCGGACCCTCATAGATGCATGCCCTTGTTTCATAGATAAAAAAACAGGATCAGTGGAGAGGAGGGGACTCGATTGAGGTCTCACAGCTGGTTAGAAACTAGATCCAGGGCTAGAGGTCCAGGACCCTCTGTGCTCTGCCTCCACTGGGGGCCGGTCTCCGGCTGACACTCTCCTGGGCAGGGTGTGACCCGGGTGTCAGGGGTGTGGAAGGAAGTTCAAGGAAAAGGAAGATAGAGGGCCACCCCCACAGCTGGGGACGACTTGAGGAAAGACTTGAGTCCTGAATGAACAGAGGGGTTCTGAGGTGGAGGCCAGTGGGGAAGACGGTACAGGCAAAGGGAGCAACTTGAAGATAAAAACAGAAATGGAGATGAGTAGGTTCAGACCCGGTTCTCGACTCTTGCTGTCACGACGATGACCTGGCCTGAATAGATCTTAGCTCTGGGGGTTTCCCCACTATAAGGGGCGACTCACATTCCCAGCCTGACTTGCTCTCAGGGCTATGGCGAAGGAGAGTGAGAGGAGAGCTGGGGGCATCTTTACGAACAGCGCAGGAGCTGGTCCAGGGACGGGTTTGCTGTCAGTGGTCAAAAACTGCAGGAGATAAAGTCCGGGAATCTTGACAAACAGGCCGCAGAGGGTGGGTAGGAACTGGAGGGGAAAAAGCTCCTCTCGGCGCCCTGATTTGGGAGCAAGCTGTGCTTCTTCCCAGACGGTCTGGGCAGAGAAGGCAGAGCCCTGCGCTGGACGTCAGTGCGTAGGAAGAGCTCTGGCCTTACACTCACTGTCACAGATCCCCGGGGCCCTCCAAGCCTCCCCTCCAGGTAGGAATAAAAACATGGGCCTCCGCAGAGCGTTTGAATGGGTTTGGGAAACTATAAAGTGCCGTCGCAGTGGAAAGGAAGG
>NW_011888907.1:1728787-1743248 GCF_000151845.1 Pteropus vampyrus | reverse complement strand
AAGCCCCTCCTAGTAAGATGGGAGAGAGAACAGGGAGAAAAGAAGGTCCCAGCTCCAGGTGGCTCGGCTCCCGTCAGCAGTTCCAACTCCTCCTACAAATGGTGAGACCTCAGAAATCAGCAGTTCCTCATGGCTTCCCCCATCCCTCTCTCTCCGACATCCCGGACCCTCATAGATGCATGCCCTTGTTTCATAGATTAAAAAAAAAACAGAATCAGTGGAGAGGAGGGGACTTGATTGAGGTCTCACAGCTGGTTAGAAACTAGATCCGGGGCTAGAGGTCCAGGACCCTCTGTGCTCTGCCTCTACTGGGGGCCGGTCTCCGGCTGACCCTCTCCTGGGCAGGGTGTGACCCGGGTGTCAGGGGTGTGGAAGGAAGTTCAAGGAAAAGGAAGATAGAGGGCCACCCCCATAGCTGGGGATGACTTGAGGAAAGACTTGAGTCCTGAATGAACAGAGGGGTTCTGAGGGGGAGGCCAGTGAGGAAGACGGTACAGGCAAAGGGAGCAACTTGAAGATAAAAACAGAAATGGAGATGAGTAGGTTCAGACCCGGTCCTCGACTCTTGCTGTCACGACGATGACCTGGCCTGAATAGATCTTAGCTCTGGGGGTTTCCCCACCATAAGAAGGGGCGACTTACATTCCCAGCCTGACTGGCTCTCAGGTCTATGGCGAAGGAGAGTGAGAGAAGAGCTGGGGGCATCTTTACGAACAGCGCAGGAGCTGGTCCAGGGACGGGTTTGCTGTCAGTGGTCAAAAACTACAGGAGTGGTCAAAAATTACAGGAGTTGCTGTCAGGGAATCTTGACAAACAGGCCGCAGAGGGTGGGTAGGAACTGGAGGGGAAAAGGCTCCTCTCGGCGTGGCCAGCTCAGTTTCTGTCAGCAAGGACAGTAGTATCAGGTCAAATATTCTGACCCACCAGGCCGTCGGTAGTGGGTACTGTGGGCTCTGATTTGGGAGCAAGCTGTGCTTCTTCCCAGACGGTCTGGGCAGAGAAGGCAGAGCCCTGCGCTGGACGTCAGTGCGTGGGAGGAGCTCTGGCCTTACACTCACTGTCACAGATCCCCGGGGCCCTCCAAACCTCCCCTCCAGGTAGGAATAAAAACATGGGCCTCCGCAGAGCGTTTGAATGGGTTTGGGAAACTATAAAGTGCCGTCGCAGTGGAAAGGAAGGCTGCTTCTGAGAGCAAAGACACCTGGGCCTTTGATGGCGGGTGTTGGGCTGGGGTCCGCATGCGCCCCGATCTCGAAGGGGATTATGCTGCAGAAGAAGGCGGAGTGACACTGCTCAGGCTTAACCGAGCGCTCAGCCTGGTATTCTCCCCCGGATCTTCTCATTAATAGTCAGGATTAACAGCTGCCGCTGCTGGGCCTCAGCCATCTAATCACAGCCACACAGGCTCCTGGGTGCGCGGCGGTCCCTGCGCTCCGCAGCTTTCCCAAGCCTCGGAGAAAAACAGTCAGGAATTAAAACGACGACGAAAACAAGAAGAAATCCATTCTCTTCCCGCCCCTCTGGCCCCAGCGCCTCCTGGGATTGGAACTGTGCCCGCCTCTCTTCTCGGAGATGAAAGCAGAAGGTCCCACTTTCTCGGGGCCACTCTAGGTGGGGTACGGGGTGCCTTTAAGCTTCTCTGAGAAGGCACGGGGGTTAAGTCGTTTGACCAAAGTCACACAGCTGGTTGGTTAATGATGGAGCTGAAATTTGAACCCAGGGACCCATGCTCTCAACTAATGCAGTACGTCCCTGTGGAAGGAGAAATAGGGGCCCACAGACCAAGTCGGCCTCGCTCTCTCCATCTCAGACAGGCCCCTGGACACCTCTATATTCTCGGGGCCCTAAGAAACATTTCGCGGACTCCTGCAGAAAGTTCTCTGCTGCTCATATTAGCAGCGCCTCAGGCAGTGTCCCAGGGTCAGTGACTGACCCGCTGAGACGTGGGAGGAACAGACATGCAGGAGGTCTGCTCACCACCAGAAACCATGAGTGAGTGGTCAGGGGTCCTGGGAAGCTTGCTGGGCCTCCGCCCATCACTGCGGGGACCTCCCTGGGGGTCTCCTTCCAGGGGTTCCCCCTCTCCCCGGCCCCAACCCTCAGTATGAATTTGACTCTACCTTGATCTTAATCAGAGCCTCATCCACCTCCCCTGCCCATTCTCATTTTAGGCATCCCCTCCACAAACATCTAAGGGCCAATGACCGTACTAGAGGCTCTGCTGGGGGCTGAGAGTAAAATGATCTCAGTTCTGGGTCCTCAGTCGACGCTCTTGATGAAAGCTCCAATTGTTTTTATGCTGCAGCTCCTCTTCCCATGATGAAGTCTCTCGGGGCTCCCACTGGACCACTCTTCATGTTTCTCATCTGGGACTTCCCGTTGTCCCTTTGGGACTGGCGACCCTCCAGAGCCATGTGATTCTGGGGTCCTGTTCCCAACCAGCACTAAATGTTAATAATTCTGAGTCACACCACCTTACCCACCTGCCTTCTGGTGGGTCAATCTGATAAACTAATTGGATGTAAGGCGTTACCTGTCCATGGTGACTCCATGAGGTTGTTGGGAACAGCGGAAAAACACAGGAACTGGTGTCAATTCCAGTTGAGCTTTGAGATGACTGAGCCCCGGGGCAACACACTCAGCCTGTGGGAGACCCTGAACTGGGGACACCCAGCTAAACCGTACCCAGATCCCGACCCACAGTAACAGAGATAATAAATGTGTCATTTTAAGCTAGTGAGATTTGGGATAATTTGTTACATAGCAATAGATAACTAATACACTAGCTGAGTGATATTGGGCACTGTTTTTTTTGTTTTGTTTTTTTTTTCATTTTATTATAGAAAATACTTTAAATATATTTAAAAAAATGAGAAATAGTGAAATAAAGCCCCATGTGCCCATCTCCAAGTTTCAACAGTTATTCACACACAGCCGATCTCGTTTTATCTCTGTCCCCAAGGGCGAACTGTTTAATCTTTCTTGGCCTTAATTTCTTTTTCTCAGAAAGAATGTGTTATAAAACATGTACCCTCAGTGATTACTGGTGTCAGTGCAGGTAAAGTGACCAGGACGGAGGCTTGTACATAGAGGGAGACCAGTGAATGTCTGTTCCTGCCCTTTCTCCCTTTCATACCTTAGATAAACGAATTCGTACAAGGGCCTCTAGTGACTTAGTCCAAAGGAGTGAGTCATTCAAGCATTTTAGATGACAGATTGGCGAAGGCGACCTTACAATCACACGAGGGCAGGGGCCTGGCCCAAGGGTTTTGTTCAGACGACTCATGTATGCATCATCACGGAAATTACGGCCATGTTGTTCTCTTATTCTGCTATCAGCGAGGTAACAACCCATTTTCAGAATGATTATCCTGCCAGAACTGAATCCCAGGTGACCAGGATTTGGTCCCTTGCCCTCGAAGAACAGAAGGGCTTCGAGAGCAGACGCACACGTTAGTAATCATGACTGCGCCTTTCCCACTGGGCTGCAGAGGTGCACACCGCCGCGTCCTAGGAGGTCACCAGTCACACGTAGGGGAGAAGTACTCTGGATCAGTGCGCTTGGGATAGCATAGGGAGAAGGCAGCATTCAGATTACAGAGGAGGTGCTGCAGGAACAAGCAGAGAGGACATGCACGAAGAGCCTCTGGGCCTGAGAGCAGGCACAGTGGCCGGCACTGCGGCAGAGCGGTGGCGAGGAGAAAAGATCAGAGGCAGCAGGAAGCTCGACTCCGGGCACAGGCGTAAGACGGTGGTGAAGGCAGCATTAGGAGGGAGGCAAGATGAGAGGGAGGTTCCTCGGGCACGTTCGTAGGCAGAGAAAGACCCAGAGGAGAGAGGGACAACTCAGAATGCAGGAGAAAGGAGCTAATTGATGGAGCAAAGTCTAGAAGGTGGGGTGGGGACAAGGTGCAGCAGTGCAGAGCTGGGCGAAAGGATCACTGATGATATTGATGTCTTCAGAGCTTTGTGGCTGAAGAGTCTACGTTCTCGGTTTTGCGGGAGGCAAGGCCACCTGCGGAAGTTAGGATGGTAGAGGCAACAAGCAGAGACACTTGCCATAGACAGAGAAGGCGAGTCGGTGCATCAGGCCCAGTTGCTCTGAGTCGGCTAGTCGTGAGCAACAAGAAGTGGCAGATTCACTGGATGAGGAGGAAGGAAGAGGTATGTTTGAAGCCTGGGACCTCTTGGACAGCTAGCTAGAGGAGAGCGATGAGGTGGGCACTGTGGTGGCGGCAAGGATGGAGTCAGGTTGAAAGGACAAAGGTGGCATGAATAAGATGGAGAAGGACTTCAGGCAAACTGCATTTCTCCCCAAAGAAACTACACATTAAGAGAGAGCAAAGGGAAAGATGCTGTGACCATTTCCAGGACTCGTGACCTCTGGTGACAATAACACATTCCAGTTGGGGAAGTTGGGTGCGGGTGGGGGATATAGGGGTGCAGGCCGCCATCTCCCACAATGCCTTTCTTTCAGCACTCTGGCACAGATGAGCCCAAGACGTTTTATAACTTTCAATCCTCTTTTTATGTTGCTCAAAACTTGCTGCCATCTGCTATGCAGGGCTTTAATGCAAATCTAAGTTTGCTTTTATGGTTTCAATTAACCTAATAATAAAGCCGGGCAGGCAGGCTCCTGAAGAATGTTCTCCTCCCACCCACTCACTCCCAGGCAAGCTTCCCACCCTCCACCCCCAAAATAAAAAACCATGACAGTCTCATCCTGCAGCCGGACACCCTTCACAAGATTAACCTTGTCCTGTCTGCACCAAATTAACCTTATCCTGTCCCAACCGCAATTGTAGCTGGGGACCTCCTCAGAGGAGCATTCACTGCCGAAGGCCCAATTCAGGATCTATCATGACAGATGCTACTTTAGAACACAGGTTGCTCCTGCCAGGAGGTGTTTCCCGCAAGACGGTGTAAGGGAAGATCATGCACCTGAGACTGACATCCGGCTTCGAATCCTCGCTTCATAGCTGGGCCACCTTGGGCAGTGATCCGAGGCCCTGTGAACCTTGCTTTCCTCATCTGTAGTAAGAGGATGGTTATTATCTTGCATATGCTTTGCAGGATGTTTTAAGGATTAAGCATCTGACTCCTAAGAAGTCCCCTTCTGCTTTCAGTGGGGATGAGGAAGGTGTGTATAGAATGACCAATCGTCCTGGTTTGCCCAGTACTGAGAGATTTCCAGGGACTCAGGACTTTTAGTGCTAAAAATTGGAAAGTCCTGGGCAAAGAGGAAGGAGTCGATCACCTGCGATCCCCTCATGGCACTTCACAGGTAAGCAGGTGGGGTAGAATCCCAGTTCCAGATTCCATTCTCTTACTTGCCATGGCTTGCTTAGAAATTTCATGAAGCTTTGAGTAGCGGGGTTTCAAGAATAGAATCATTCCTATCACTTTCTTCCTAAAAAATAATTTAAAATAACAGCAAGACCCTTTGCCTTTGCCTAGTGCCTTGTGTATAGCATTAACTCTACTTAGCTTTTGGAAAACTGGAGCCCTGCAAGGTTAGGAGAGAGGGTCCAGGCCAGGGAGCAGCAAAATCATAGGGGTCCTGTTTTTAAGTGGGTCACTTAATCATTCTTCCTCCAACTCTAAAATGGAGCTAAAATACCTGCCTTCATAAGAGTGAGAGATAATGCATTTGAAATGCCTTAAATTTTGTAAGTGACCCATCAAATGGTGGCACTAGCTCATTACTGTTTTTAAGCTAACAAAATTGCTATGTGTATCTATAAGAATATCTGACATTTTGCCTTAGGGGCTCACCCACCATTCTTTGGATGTGAGTGTTCTGGTATTTTCTACACTTCTTTGATTAGGCAGGTAATAGTTGCCATTTTTCAAGTAAACACAGGCTCTGATGATAATCTCCGGATTATCTTTTTTTGAAGCACAAACGAGATTTGCCCTCTATTTAAAGCATTCATTCATTCATTCATTCATTCATCCCTTTGAATACTTTACTGGGCTTCTTGCATACGATGTAATTTTCCTAGTTTAGACATTTCCTCCATTCATCCAGAATACACTGGTCTCTGCTTTTAGAGCTGAAATCACCTCTGGGTTCAGAGGCTCTCCTAGCCAGACAAAGGCCGTACTTCTAGAAGGATCCTGTGGTGAGAGCATTGTGTGGATCTGGGAGCAGAGATTTGCTGTAGGTCTGTCCTTTTAGCTGCCATTGTTGTAGGCACAGTGTCTAGAGCCCACGATACTTTTAAAGGACCCATGAAAATGTTTTAATTTCTCTTAAAATAATAGGAAAAAATTAATATAATCTAGCCTTGTTATATTTGTCTTTATGTCAACACAGTTGTAAAATATAATTATATATGACATATATTTATATATTTAATATGCAGTTAAAATATTTATACTTTATTATTATTATTTTTAATGGAGGAACGGCTCTATGAAGGCCAAATGCCTAGGGCCTATGAAAGTCAGTGTGGCCCTGAGCTGCAGTCCTCTCAGAGCTGGAGCTCTGAGCCGTGTCGTGGTCAGCAGAGCGGTCAGCTGCAGGAGTGATTACAGTCTCTAACACCTGGCTCTCTGAAACTGGAAGGGGCATGGAGGCTGTAGAGTGAATGAATGAATGAATGAACGAACCAATGAAGGAACAAAGAAACATTTATGAAGGTGCAAAGATGAATCAGATGTAAGGTCCAGAAGTAGAGATTTAGTGCCCTCCCGCCAAATTTAGAGGTTGAGATGACCTTTTGTGCTCAGGCTCACCTGTAATTGTTCCCATGCATCTTACCCCATCCCTCTTACCCAGACTTGCAGTAGCTTTTTAACAATCGTACTCTGAAGTGGGTGTTTAAAACCTGTATCTTTATAAGTTGCGTGTGAAACAATAACTCAAACAAAAAGAACTGGTCCTAAGGCTAGTAAGTGCCAGATCCAAACGCAGGGCTCCTGGCTCAAATCTGTGTCTTTGTGTAACTGTAGGCTGCCTATTGGGAGATATTCCCTCCTAAAGGGTTCTTTTCTTAATACTGCACACCATTTTACTTGGCTTGAAGACAAGAACCAGTTTCAACTTAAAAAAAACAAAACAACAACAAAAACAAAAAAAAAACAAAAAAACACACACAGCAATGGCAATGCATAAGCCAAAAATTACACCTCTAATATTTTCCGAAACCTATCTGTTAAAATTCACAGATCCTTGTTAGAAAATGAATAGTTCAGACAGAAGAATGAAGGCATTTACTTTCCAAAAAGAGATGACACCAAGATAAAGGCAAAGGCTCCATCTTTGTGAAGAAGAGTCGTTTCATTGGCGTTTGGACATTTGGGGTCTCTCCCCCTGCCCCTGTGAGAATCGCTCAGAGGCAGCCTTCTTGCTCACTCACCTGCTCTCTCGTCGTCTCTGCCTGGAAACTGCCTAACTGCCAACAGCCCCAAGAGACCGTGATCCCTGGTGCTGTCTGTGCTTCTTTTTCCCGCCCTCCTCAAATCCACCCTTCCGTCTATATCCACACTCTCACTCCCACTCTGTTACAAACCATATTTGATAAAATGTAGACACCCCAGAATGCTACAATGAATGATGATAGCATCTCTGATGATAACTAGACATGGAAAGGGATGCATTAAAATGAATGAATGAATGGACCAATTTGTACTAAAATGCAATTGTAAATAAGCAACTTCAAAAGCGATGAGGGCAGGGCAGGGCTGTTTGTTCTCATTTCCAGTAAGAGGTAGAGATAAATTGGGTGCAAATTGAGATCCGATAGGTGCTGGCAGTAACAGATTAAGGTTTATAAAAACTGAGGATAGTTTAATGAGTTATGTTGAACAGATGCAAGAGAAATTGGCCAGCAGGGAAGCCTCTGAGGGCTTGGTAGCCCTTCCTATGCTTGGGTACATAGTGTGTCCTCACTATCGTGGGCTTGGTGAGTGAATGCTCGGCTTTCCTTTGAGGAGCTCTTATTGGGCTAGAAGTCAAGAGGCCACATTTGTGGTTTTCCACTGCTGCAATCTGCAAAGTCTTAATTAAGAAAATCATTTTCTTTCCATGGGCCTCAGATTTTGTGATTCCCTACAATGGGAATTATTACATCATGCTTCTTACTTTAAAGTTGGTAAGGAGGATGAACATGATAATAAACGTGAAAGAATCATGTAAGGAGAGGAACAGGTCCTAGCATTTAGGAGACAGCTCTAACCAAAGTCAGCCATATGACCTACCTTGAGCTATTTATTTTACTTCCAGGGGCTTAAAGTTTTCTCATCTATAAAATGAGGAGCTTGGACTTGTCAGTGGTTCTCAAACCTGGCTGCACCTTAGAATCACTTGGGGAGCTTTTAGAAGTCGTGATGCTGGTGGTGGGTCCCAGATGTCAGTGTACTTTTGAGCTCCCCAGTGATTCTTCTGTTTAACCAGCGTTGTCAACCACTGAACTAGATGCTCTATAAGGTTTCCTCTCCTCCAACATTCTGTGACTCTAATTTGTTTTATAATTGCTTGAGATATATTGGACTTGATCCAGAGCCATTCCTACCTGAAGGGTAAATGTCCCAAATAACAATAGAAGGTGGCAGAAAGGGGAGCCATGGGAGCACATGCTGGAATGGTGGATGCCATCTGCTTCAGGACCGTGGACCATATAGAAAGCTGGGCCTAATCACTGGCACATTCTCAGTATTTCTCCTTAACAATAGATGAGATTGTATAAAACTGGAATCATACAGTTTTCCAACTTTTGGTATTGGTTTTATTCACTCAGCTTACTTTCTTCAAGATATCCAAGTTGTAGACTGTATCAGTACTTAGTTGTTTTTTTTGTTTGTTTTGTTTTTTTTTTATTGCTGAGTAATATTCCATGGGAGGGATACACACAATTTGTTTAACCACTCACGCATTGAAAAAACATTTAGAGAGGTTCCAGTGTGGAGCTATAATGAATAAAGCTGCTATAAACCTTTGAGTATAGGTGTTTGTGTGAACGTAAGTTTTACATTTGGGGAGATGAATGCCCAGGAGTGCAATTTCTGGGTCATATGATAAGTGCACGGTTAGTTTTGTAGGAAATTGTCAGATTGTTTTCCAGAGTGGCTCTACCATTCCATATTCTCACCATCAATGTGTGAGCAATTCGGTTTTTCCGCATTGGCGTCATCACTCTTATTTCAAATGTAAATTGAAACCATATGCGATATCGCTACGTACGTACGTATGTAGCGATATTGCATATGGTTTCAATTTACATTTTTCTAGTTTGCTAATGACGTTAAACATCTTTTATGATTTTAATTCTTTGAAATTTGTCGAGTTTCTTTTGTTTGCTTTTTTTCGTTAGCTTGTTTGTTTAGTGGTCCAGGGTAGAATGCTGTCCCATGGGGAGTCAAATGGTCTTGTGCTGTCATTTGGTGTTCCGTGTATGCCAGTGAGATACTGGTGTTATGACATTGGTTAATTTCTTCTGTATCCTTGCTGATACTCTGTCTCACAGTTCTACCAATTGCTGAGAGTGGGATGGTAAAGTCTCCAACTATAATTACAGATTGTCTATTTCTCCTTTCTTCTGTCAAGTTTTTGCTTCGCATATTATGAGGCTCTGTTGTCTGGTGCATGCGCATCTTCCTAGAGGGTTGATCCTTTTATCATTAGATCATAGGCCTCCTTGTCTAGTGATTTTCTTTATTCTGAACTCTATTTTATCTGATATTAATATATTAATTTATATATGCCAATATATTGATATAGCATATTAACATGTTAATGGATATAACATTATTAAAATGACAAAATTATAGAGATGGATAATAGATTCTGGTTGCCAAGGGGTAGAGAGGAGAAGGAGGAGGTAGGGACGTGGCTGTGGCTCTCAAAGGATGAGGGAGACTTGTGATAAAACTGGCCTGTACCTTGATTCTGGTGGTCACATGGATCTATACATGTGGAATTGATACACACTATAAATAGTGTAGAATTAAATACACATACACACACACATACACACAGATGAGAGTAAACGACACTGGCGAAATCTCAGTAAGTCTGATAGGCTGTGTCAATGTTAATTTTTTTAGTTCTGATATCATTTTATAGATTTTCAAGATGCTACCATTGGGAGAAACTGGATGAAGGATAAACAGGATTGCTCTGTATTATTTCTTATAGTCACATGTGCACCTCAAAATAAAGTTAAAAAAATAAATGAGATCTTTTTTCTGCTTTGTATATTTTTGAAATTTTCCTTAGTAAAACGCTTTGAAAAAATAGCAGGATGTTGACATAAATTCTACTCCTTAACATGTTCCTGTTTGTGTTTTCTCCGTTCGTTTGTTTTGTTGATGTTACATGAAGACATTCGGCCTGAACCTCGTGCAATTACCCCCAGTGCCTCTGCCATTTTAACGTTTCCCTCTGAAATCCTACTTGACCATATATTAAACCTCGAGGTGACTTCGGCTCAGGTAGAGGCCAACCCCACCCACGTAGGCTTGCGTTGGAACGAGACGTCACACACGGCCGTCATCACTGCCATTTGGTGCTGTTCTTATACTTGCTCCTTCCTGGCCTGGCTTGCTTGCTTTCTTTCTTTCTTTCTTTCTTTCTTTCTTTCTTTCTTTCTTTCTTTCTTTCTTTCTTTCTTTCTTTCTTCCCAATCCATGTGAGCCTGAGGGAAAAAAATACTCAGATTCAGAGCCTAAATTTGTAGACTCTAAGCCAAGCCTCACTACTGAGTCCGGATTGGGGCAAGTCACTGGCCCTTTGGGACACCTGCTTATTCGTCCATCAGTGAGGGCTGTTCGTGCACCTTCTTCCATAGGTTGCCTTCAGAAACCAGTGAGAAAGCATTTGACAAAAACAATGTGCTGTGAAAATGCAGATTGTGGTCATATTTTTTATTTCACTTTATTTCATTGAAATCTTTTTCATGACTCTTCAAAAAAGCCCTTTACCTGATTCCCTTAGAATGGACAGATAGTCTGGACTGCACGTGTGTAACTCAGGACCGTTTGCTGGCCCTCATTTGCTTGTTTCCCCAGCTTAAGTGTATGCTCTAGAGGGATAAATGCTGCTGCTTTGGAGCAATTGTGGCAAAGCACATCGTCCTCCAAGTCGTCCTCACAAGGCAGCTATGAGAAGTGGGTGATGATGGTCTCCAGACCTCAGGACTGTCCCAAGTGAACAAGGAAGGCCAGGTGTGAGATGCTCCAATGGGCAAGCTAGGAGAAAGAGATGTTCTCAGGGGGAAACGGTGAGTTTGGGGAGCTACTGAGAGGAACTGACCCTTGGTGGAAGGCCTGGCTGTGCCCCCTGGACAGAGGCAGTGATTATGAGGAAGGTCAGGAGATGGGTCTTGGGCACCTCCCCTCTCCCCTCCCCCCTCGGAGGCAAGGCCACCTCCAGTGCTTCCTCCGAGGCCCCGCCCAGTTTCCCCACCCCAGTCCCTGCTTTCTGCTCTCCCAGATCACAGGGCTGACCACACTATGCCTTCCTTACTCTCTAAGTCCGTTTAGGGTAGAGGCTATAGCTTTCACATCTGCATTTCTCTGGCCTGGAACTTAACAAATGTCAACAGAATGAGTGTATGAATGAATAAATAATGAAAAAGACAGGAAAGGAAGGAAGAGCAGGGAGAGAGCCGAGGGGAGCAGTGAGCGCTTTGGTGACTGTGAGGAGTGGGCGGGCGGTGGGGGGAGTGGCCCGCTGGCTTCTGCAAGCTCCTCATCACCTCTCTTACTCCCTCTCTGCTCAGGTCAAGGTGCTCCTTACTTGCAGACTCAGAGCAAATGGATGGAATGGGTCACCCGCTAAGTGGACGGGCTGAGAGCATCATTAGCAGTGGCGACCACGGGCTGCTCACACCAGGGGTCTGAAAAGGCAGCTGCTGACAACCCAGGGTTCCTACCCCTTCCTCCCAGGAACTCTCTGATGTGAGGCGCTGCAGGGTCCTGTGTACCCCCTGCCCGCCCTGCTGCGAGCTCACCCTGCAGCCTGCCCGCCTCGAGTGTCCTCCTGCTGTGCCCTTTGACTGTCAGCTCTGATCTCTCTCCAAGCCCGAGGCTCGTGCCCTCCCTGCCAGGACTTGCCTCATCCAGGTTCTAACAGCTTCTCTTTCCGAGACTGAGTGGGGCCTCTTTTTCTCAAGCTGAGGTTCTGCTCACACAGGCACGCGCATTGTCTAAAAGCACTGGCTATACAGTTCTAGGTTCAGATCTTGATTCCACCACTGGCTGACTTTGTGACTGCAGGAAAATCAAGAAACTTCTCTGAGCCTGCTTTGTCCTGCCACATGGGCTAATGTAGTACCTGCTCATTGCCTATTGTGACTATTGCCTGAGTTAATGCAGGTAAAGCGTCCACCCGGAGCTCTTGGCATTGAGAGCGCTCAGCAAACACTGCGTTATTTTCACTGTTATTATTGGCACGTGGCCCAGAACCTCTGTCACTACCTCTCTTGATTGGACATCCTGTTCGGGATGGTGACCCAGGACTCAGATGTCCCCTAAGAGGAGGCCTCACAGCCAGGTCAACCTCCATAATGGTGAACAAACAACACCTTGGCTTATGGGCCATGACCCTGACACTGTAGTTGTAAGAAGCCCCAACTGTCGCTCACTGACCTAAATTACAACAAGGTCAAAAAGGTCATCCATCAGGCACAGACCAAACAAAACTTAAAATGTTAGGCACACCCCCACCTCACTTTGTCCCCGCTTCCCCCTCACACACACATGTACCAGCTCTGTGGAGCTCGTGGCCTCGCTGGGAGGTAAATGGGGACACGGCTGTCAGGTATCAGCCACTCCAGACAGTGCACGTGCCCCCACGTGGGTGTGGACATGGGCGGACGAGGGAGGGGAGGCTGCGTCCACTTGCCCTGGTCAGGGTAAGCTCTCGCTGGAAAACAAAGTGATCCGAAAGGCTGTGTACCGGGAGAGACTTCTCTTTTAGGAGGTGTGTGTCCACAGGAGGAAGTCACTCAGAGAAACCTGCCAGCGAATGAATAAGAGCACAGAGTGAAGCCGCAAAGGCCATTCAGACACCCTACTGCCACCTTCAGAAAAGGAGCGGAAGCAGGGCTGTCTCCCTCTCGAGGGCCCCTCGCTCTGGACAAGGTGAAGGTGAAGTCCCGGGCTGGCCCCCCGGCAGCAGAGGCTGCTTTCCTCAACAACCCAATGCTGCCACCGCATCAGAGCAAGAATTACAGTCCCTTGCGTCGCCTGGGGCAGTGCGTAAAAGCGGAAATCAGCACCGCATTAAAGGGAAATGAGTATTTGTTTTGAAATGTATTTAAAAGCTCTGGCTGGTTAATTATTTAAGGACCAGCGGGTATCTCAGCTACCATGGAAACCTCTGGCTCTGTGATTCCTTTCTGGACCCATCAGACACTACCTTCAACAGCACACATAGACACGCACACACATTCACATACACCCGTATAGACACACTCTTATTCACATGCATGCGCACTCACAAGCACGCACATTCACATACCTTTATATACATGCACACACAGACACAGACACATCATACACACATATACAGACACTTACATACATACACACGTGCATGTGCACACACGCACACTTGGGGCTCTGTCAGAGGGCTCTGTCAGACCCCCCAGGAAAGGCCAGTCTGAGTGCTATGTTTTCCTGCTCTCACTATTTATGAGGTGCTCAGAGGCAGCCTCAAGGAGAGGATGAACCCTATGACTTTTACAAGGTGTCCTGGGGACATCCCTTCCAGTCCCTTTTATTCTAAGCAGGTTGTCCTTTGTCAATAGAATAGGGCACAGCATGTCTTCCTTCATAAACCATAGTCAGATACCATTGTTAACAGATGATGCAACTAACCAACTTTGCCACCTCCCTGCCACAAAGTTGAGGGGACAGTTTAAGGACTGGAATCCTGATTAACATTATTTATTAGCTGTGTGATCTGGGACAAGTTCCCTGACATCTCTGAGCCATAATTTCCTCATCTGTCAAATGGGGATCACAATAGAAAATCGCCTTTTTTATTTGGATGATCTCATTTGAGATCAAGCCTTGAAGCAGGTGTCACTTCTACCCTCATTGGCTAGATGACAAGGAAGGCCTGGTTCAGAAACCACGAGGAACTTCCTCGAAGTTATGCAAGTGAACTTAAGCGGTGCACCACCTACTCTCTGCCCGTAGATCGCTGTGAGGACTCCAGCAGATGTCCCTGCATGTAGAGGGGGGGTCGCCTCTCCCCTTGTGGTACCTCTCCTGGTCCTGAAGAATTAGGAAGAATATGCTATGCTCGGGTGCAGGCTCATGCTGGCTACAGGGGACGGGGTCCTCGCTTGGAAGGCACTCAAGTGCAGCACCTAAAGCTTCCTTCCTGAGGAACTTTCCGAACTGGAGTGGTTCCTCCCAGCTCTCTCTCTGCACTTCTGCGGCACTGCACCACTGAACTCTATAATTGCATATTTGTTTCTGTTGGGTCTTGAAATATTAGGACCCA
>NW_011888907.1:1716974-1727602 GCF_000151845.1 Pteropus vampyrus | reverse complement strand
CCTGGCTCAGAGTCTGGAGATGAAAGTCAAGAGTGGATCGTATGTGATGCTGCCAAGGGCCAGTGGGGAGCCCGTCCCTCCTGCTAACAGCAGCCTGGACACGTGGGGGGAATAGTACAGGGACAGCCACTCTGGATGATATGTAGAAGTGACAGAGTCTCTCTCTCTCTTTCTCTTTCTCTTTCTCTGTCTCCGTCTCTCTCTCTCTCTCTCTTTCTCTCTCTCTCTCTCTCTCTGTCTCTCTCTCTCTCTCTCTCTCTCCATTCCTCCTTCTCCGTGATAGCAGCAAGAATGAGGGAAGGAGGGATAGAGGAAATAGATGACATTTTGGCAAAATCGTGTCTAAATAGGATGTTTCTCTAATTTGTCTACACCCATCAGCATTTCTTTTCAGAGTTTATACGTATGTGGCACATGTAACAGTTATCTCTGGTAAACAAGCCCTCATAGGCACCTTTCCTCACTTCAGACCACCTGTGGGCAAACGGATTAGCGGCTTGGGTTTACATCTTGCTGCCATTTCTGCTTTGGTTGAAAAAATATTGAAAAGACGAGACAATTTTGTTCTGAAGACAGTTAGTTGAGGGCCGGCTAGGTGCCGTGTGGGAGGTGTATGGTGTGATGGTCCATGTCGTCTGGGTCTCCAGGAGAATCTTATTTGCCAAGTTTGCCTCTCAGGTCCAACACCGAGCGTGGGCCCTGCTAGGAAGGAGGCACTGTTTCAGGGCACGGGGACACCTGAGCCGTTGTTATGCGGAGAGATTAGATTTCTCAGGAGCCAGCAATGCAAAGGGCTGGGCATCCTCGTCTGGTGGCATTCGAAGTTTTCCCCCTTCCTTGGCCGGTGACTAGATAGATCCAAGGCTGCCTTCCCATTTACCAAATTATGTGTCTAGAGAAAATCCCTTGGCCTCTCAATCTTTCATTTCCAGCAGTGTCAAAAAGTAATGATGTTTGTTCTCTGCCTTGGGGATGCCTTCCAGGATTTGGAAGATGAATGAAGTAACTGGTTCTCAGGGCTAAATTCTGTTCCTCTGTCTGCCATTCCACTAACTGGTTTGCTCTCAGTGGACTGGAGTGCTGAGGCCATTTCTCAGCTCTTTAGCAGAAGTCCGACAAATGGGTCCCCGGGGAACCCCAGACTGTCTTACAGGGACATGAGATAGGCAGAAAAAAAAAAAACAAAAAAACTGGAAGCATTTTTAAATACCACAACCTCAAAGGAAAACACATAAGAATCCCTCAGTCCATAGATCCCCAGCCCCAGCATCTGTGTCAGACCTCAGGGTCCAGTGTGACTCCAGACTCGGTGTCACAGTCAGAGGGCTGGGCACGTACCCTCAGTCCCTTCCAAGGTCTGCCTTCTGGTCATTCATCTGGTCTCTGCTTAAACCCCTCACACGCCTCTGGATGTGTCCCCCTTAGGGTAATTACCTCCTTATTCCCATTTCTGAACTGGTGAAGTCAACGCTTCGTTCACTATTCCTAAAACTATCTCCTTCAGGGATCCAAGAGGTGACCTTCCTTCCAGTGGAAGAGCCCAGGCAGAGACCACGCCCACCCCACTAATGCCCTCAGCCCTTGGCAAGCGCAGACCATATCCATGTTCAGCCTGAATCTTTATATGCTGAAAGGACCTTCACTAAGGCCACCCCGAGATCGTAGGGCAGCTCCTGAATACACCTGAGGGAAGACGCTCGAAGCACAGCCTGAGATGCTTGAGAACCACCTTGTTCTGCTTCCTAGAACTAGGTCCTTCCACTCATACCTTTGTGTGTGGACGTCCTGAATGATAACAGCACTGAGATATCATAACTGCACTTGTATTCGCAGACAAACAATGTGTGCGTGTGTGCAGTTGCGTATGTGTCTGAGCATGCGTGAGAACGCACAGATGAGTGTAAGAATGGAAAGCACCCTGAGCTCTTCACGGAAAGACCCGGATTCCAGGTCTGTGCATTGTTTAAATGAGTCCCTGTGGCCGCTTTCCACCTTGTAAGTTAGTTCTCCTTTTAGTAACCTCTAAATATCTCCTTTAGGTTTTCAGAAAGTGTCTGCCATTTTAGTGACACTGCCAGGTAACCGTGTGACTTGGGTCATTTCCCTATACTTTGGTAACTTCTGCGTCCTTCTCTGTAAAGTGGGGCTGAGAACATTTACCACGAAGGATCGTAGTGCGGAATAATAAATGGACACGAATGGACTTCCTTAGTTGCGAATCGTGAGAGAAGGTACAGCCTGGCTGCCTGCACATGTGCTCACACGGGTCATCCACAGAGGTCCGTCGGCTTCTCAATCATGTCTTGCAAGTTACGACTGCAATGTCAGATATTCAAGAGAGCACTGATCCTCAGGTAGCTTAGTCTCTGCCAGTCTCTAGATCAGGGAGTTGACATCCCCTGAAACTAAGGACCTCCCAGCAGGAGCCAGGGACCCTGCTTTCTAACACTCAGCCAAGAAGGCCTTATCCCTCAGTTGTACCCAAAAGGGCCATTTCTCCTAGCAAAGAAACTAACGAGGGAGAATAAAGTATTTGTATAGGTAAAGGAGAGCATGTAAAAGGGATGTTCACATCAGTTTAATGGAAATAAAAAGATGAGATGCTTTTGCCCACCTCCCAGGACCCAGACCAGCCTTTTTAACAAAACAGGATTCCTACCTCTTGAATATCTCTGTTTTCATCACGGTCGTGTGGGCTCTTTCCTAGAAGCGGGTGGTGTCTTCAAGGGAGAAGACAAGTTACTAAACAAAAATTCAGTTAAGTTTTTGGGTGAGAAATGTAATTGCCACGAAGAAAGCATGTCAGCGCTCTGAAACACTATGAAAAATGGCAACGGCTCGAGGCTTTCAAGGGTAATGGGCACTGTTCTTCCAGGAGGCTGAAATCTTAAAGGTCATGAGGTTGTTGCTGTTATGGAGGAAGAAATCGCCTGGGTATTACAGCAAACTGCACGCCCGGCTGGCTCTGGAGACAGAATTGGCTCACCGTCTCCTCCACACACGGCTCTGCCCTGTTTATACCGCAGACGTCACCCTGGACGGAGGAGATGCACACGGAATGAGAACATGGCATGTCGTTTGTAAGGTCGGTTCGCGGGGCCTGCCGAAGTCTTTGTGTCAGAGACCTTTTGGAGGCGGGGTGTGGATTTGAAAAACCAAATGAATAATTAAATACTTTCTATGGAAGCTCCTGTTCTTCGATGCTTCAAGCACCTTCACGCATGTTTATTCCCGTTCATTTTTGCACTTTTCCTTGGAGCCAGAGTAAGTCAGAAATAAACACAATTAACTCCATTGTATGGGGAGAGAGACTGAGGCAAGGTCTGGGGAAGCAGAGGGCTCGCCGTGAGCCAACTGTTCTCTGAGGTCGACGTCTGAACCAGAAATGGAGCCTAAGTGGGTCGGGATGCAGGGGGCCTAGGGGAAGGAGAAGAAAATAAACACTAACACAAACAGTGCAAATGGCTGCGTGAATTCTGAGCGGGGGACACGTGGACCTGAGGCTGCTTCCTGCACTCTGTCTCCCACCTCCCTACCGCCCTTGTCCTTGTCATTCTTCCCTGCGAACTGTCTCCCCCGGTTCTCTCCAACAATCCTTGATCCCCGCCTACTGGCTGCAAACTCAAATAAAGCATCGCCCTCCAGGAAGCCCGCTTCGGTAGAAGTGGGAGAGGAAGATAAGGGTTGCCAGCTGGGTAGCCACCTACATAGCCTAGAACCCAGCCTCTGGGCCTGTGCCACCCAAGACAGTAGCCACATGTGGCTCTAGAGTTTCTGAGATGCCCAAGTTGAGATGCTGTGGAAGTGTGAAAGACACACAGGGTTTCAATGACTTCGTATGAAAATAAAGGATGTGAAATGGCTCATCGACACGTTTCGAGGTTGATTACCCATTGACCTGATATTTTGGATATCTTGTATTGAACACAATGTATTATTAAAATTATTTCACCTTTTTTTAACTTTTAAAAATGTAGCTATTTGAAAATTTGAAAACACATACGTGGCTTGCGTGAGTAGCTGACACACTTCTATTGAACAGCACTGCTCTATTCCCTTCTGTCCGGTTGCTGAGAAATCAGTTATCAGGTTTCCCAGGGGGACCTAGTGCATCTGGAGCAGCCCATTTTATTTATGTAACTACCTGTGTTTGGCTGTAATGGCACTCTCCATCCACCTGGAAGGGGGAAAACGGGACTCGGAGGCACTGAGGAGCTTGCTCGTGACCATGGCGCCCTGGAGGTCAGACCTGGGCTGGGTTCCACATCTCCTGACGCCCAGACCTGTGTTTTCCCCACCAGACATAGGATTTTCTTTGCCGTTAAATATTCTGTCCTTGACTTCTTTTCTATAGTCATTCCACAGCAGGGTGCAGCTCTGAGCTGTTCTCTTCAAGGATCCAATGTCTGCATTGCCCTGGGCTTCCACTAAAGACCTGCTTCATGCCTCAGGGTCCATGAATCCTCCCAGATTA
The DNA here is from genome assembly GCF_000151845.1 of Pteropus vampyrus. Lineage (NCBI taxonomy): Eukaryota > Metazoa > Chordata > Mammalia > Chiroptera > Pteropodidae > Pteropus > Pteropus vampyrus. Next base: position 1,723,128 of record NW_011888907.1, on the reverse strand, counting down.
TAGCACTTTCTTTCTCCTTCCACTGACATGCCCCTATCTTACTCCCAAGCACTCTAATTTTGCATCAAGTAGAGGGATATACTAGATCACCTTCATATGCTAAAATCTTAATCAGTGTCTTGCTGTGGTCTGCAACTCACCAGCCTGCCATAGCTGACCAGGGGCATTCTGCCAGAGGGACAGGCAGCCAGCCTTCAGTACCCTTTCCATAAAGCACCTAAACCTTTGCCTGCCTCCCAGGACATCCAGATACTATGTGAAGAGTACAGGTGACACCTTTGGTCACTCCGCTTGCCCGACGCAAGGTGCAGTTGGGACTTACAGACCTCTCGGCAAGCTCCGAAGAGCTTCTCATGAGCTGGAAGCTCACATTCAATGACATAAATGCTAGTTGGGCATCATTCTGATGAGTCCGATTTCAATTCCCGGATTGATCTTGGTTTTATGCTACCAAGACTCGCTGTGTCAAGTCTCTCCTTCCAGGACATTCCCTTCCCAATGGCTGGGACAGGAGGCTGTGGCATGTTGACTCCTGTCCTTTGGGTTAAAGTCTCAAAGGTACAGTTAACACACTGGAGAGAATGTCTCCCACAGAAGCCTCGTGAAAACAGGAGCCTGACATAGTTGCTTCTCTTACCAGACACTACCTCTTCCACCACTAAAATTCATCATCCAGGAGTAGACTAAAGAAATGATCTCATCCCCCAACCACCAGTGGTGCTCTGTGGGGATAAGTAAAGAGAAGGGGTCATTTCTACTCTTCAAGTCCATCAGGAGCAGGACGTCCACCCCAGAGGAACAAGGGTCAGAGTCTCGATTTCCTTAATCATCCAGAAGACTGGGGGAGTGATTGACTTTGGGAATTTTATTTGGTCCAACTGCAGTTGGCGAAACACAGTCCATGTCGACTTTGTAGCCTGCCTTCTCAGAGAGAGGGTTATCAAAGAAAATGAAGTGTGGAGGAGATGGCCACGCACCCAACTGGTGAGTGAATATCCAGGGGAAAATAAATAGGCTCTTGAATGCCAGGCTGAATGTTTCTAGAGACTAGCAAAGTATCGCACAGAGAAATGAAGTGAAAGAGAAATTGAGATGTGTGAAGTTTCTTCAATTGACAGAAAGAGACAAAATTGTCTTCTGGAGGAGTCTATTGAAAATCCAGGGATTGAGAAATGTGTTTGGAGATTGGCAGGGCCAAAGCATGCTTAGGAGACAGACAGAAAGGAAACTTAGATTATTGGTGACGCTGCTCAAAAGTCACCTCCTTTGTGACACCTTCCAGACCCTCAGGCAGAGTAAGTTGCTGTCACCCCAGTCTTCCTATGTTCCCATGTGTTTCTCCCTGCCTGTGTTACAGTACTCAGCATCCTCACTTACGAATAGCTGACCCAGATCTACACGCCCACCAGATGGTTAGAGCCTCAAGGGCAGAGATGGATGCTAATTTATCTTTATATCGCCAGCACTCAGCACACCAGGGGTATTCAATAAATACATGTTGAGTTGATGAGAGGAATTCAGAGAATGACCTGCCTATCTGACCCCCAACTCCATCCATTATCTGCCCTGCTGTCTCTTCCTTCTTGGGTCCAGGTGGGACTTACCTGGTTATCTAGAGTCATCCAGCTGTAGCACTTTTGGCTTCTCAGCTAGGACTGGATTTGATTCTCCATTTTCTCCCTATCCTCAGTGAACAACCAAGGCTAACATCGCCAAGAAAAGAGCAGAGGGCCTCCCAGATAGGGGTTCAGGGAGGTGGGGGAGAGCAGGGAGAGGAAAGGTAGCTTCGGGGCTGATAGGTGTGTTTGGGGGGTGGGGGAAAGGCTTTGGACGAGGGAAACCTTGGCAGGCCATAGCTGGCACTCTTGGGGATTATCAAACTTTTCAAAGAGAGTGACAGCGACTAAAAGGAAAAAGCTATGGTGCCCTCAATAAAAAACGAAGAAAAGACCAAAGCGAAGAATCTGTATCGGAATTTCCATCTGGAAGGTTGGCAGGCAGGCGCACATCACCCGAAGCATAACAGAAATGCTCAAGGAAGGGAGAGGCTCTGAAGTATCTTTCCAGGCCTTGAGTGAGAAGGCAGCGGGCACACAGACACTGTCCTTGGAGAGAGACCCCCTGTTTCAAATATTTCTTTTTTCTAAGACATGATCACTGTTCTTTTCTTTATGTGGACACATTCATATTATTAAGTGCCCACAGGGGTACCCAGCATAGGGAGGCATGGCATGACTACAAAGAGGAAGGGGTGGTCCTTGCTTTTCAATTGTTCAGAAACCCCCTTACCTGGCCAGAATCCCATGAAGAGAGTATGTTACCATCAGGAGACCAACTACACAAAAAGCAAGAAAGTCTTCTCTCTCCTCTTAGTGGGGTCTTACTTATTAGTTTAACAAAATATGAGGGCCTGAGGAGGTATAATTGGTGATGAAGAATCCTCTAGCGAGAATTTCTGTTCAGTCAAGACCAATATAGGACATTAGACTGGGAAGGACAGAGCCAGGACAAGAAGAAGATGGTGAAGCGGATGTCCACTTGCACAGAATGGCAACCTTACAATTGCACCTTGGCAATCTGATTGCAGAGCAGATTGGGAGGATGCTGCACACCATCTCCTCTTCCCAACAATTCCCCAGTGTGTGGTCCTATGTTGATTCAACAGCTATTTCTCAAACACCTATGATATACCAAGTAATATTCTAGGAGCCGGAAATAAAAGAGTGGACAAAACAGACAGTAGCACCCCTATCCCCAGGGAAGCTTACATTCTCATGGGTAGTGATAGACAATGAGACATAAACAAGGGACAGCCTTATAGTAGATGAGAGGGTTGTTAGTGCAACAGAGAAACACATCATGGAGCAAGGACAGGGAATGGAGGGTGTGGCAAGTATAAACAGAGTGGTGAGGCCAGCCCTTACTCATGACGTGACTTTTGAGCAGGGATATGAACAGGTAAGAGAGCAAGGCATAAGACATTTAGGGGGAAGAGCACTCTAAGCTGAGGGACTGGCACGTGTAGATAAAATCCCACGGGATGGTCTCATATGAAAAGCGGCTGGGTTGAAACCGGCCATTTTCCAGGTCGAGTGGCTATCATGACACCCTACTTCTACAGCAACAGATCTAAATTATTCAACCCAACATCCCATGTCTTTCAGAACTAGCCAGCCTCACTCTCCTAACTCCCTACCACAATTCTTCAGACCCAACCAGACTCTGTCTCTTATGCTAAGATCATTCCAGGACCAACACAATACCAGTCATGAAGGACGATCATTTAAAGATAGAACTGGGCTCAGACGTAAGGAACAGAGACTGGACCATCGAGAAAGACTCCTATGGCAGCGATCGTATCTCAAAAATTGATGTGGGGTCCAAGTTTTCCCTCACTAAGCCTATCTCCCCCCCAACTCCATCCACTCTCTGCCCTGCTGTCTCTTCCCTCTTGGGTCCAGGTAGGACTTACCTGGTTATCCAGAGTTATCCAGCTGTAACCAGTCCAATACTGTGGTCTTTATTTCCATTTCCATGACCCATTTTGATCCCTCGTGCTTTCAAGTTCATACCATTGGAAGCCGCCTGTTAAAATTAATTTTACCTGCGTGAACTTGGACAGGCCATTTTCTCTTCTCTGTGGGCTCCACTTTCTTCATCATTTAGAATGAGAGTGTTGGATTCAAAGATCCTTTCTGGTTCTGGCATTTTTAGATTTTATGCCTAATTTGTACGTTCATCGCTTTACCCACATTGCTTTTTGTTACTGACTCCTCAGAAGAAGTTGTTTGAAGATGGAGAGACAGTTTGCCCAGACAGACATGAGAGAACGTAGACCAATAAGGAACCTCCAGTAGAAGAAAAAGGTTAAGACATAAGGTACATGGCAAGAGATGACAGTTAAGAGGTAGGTAGGGGTCAGGTCGTGAAGGCCCTTGAATGTCATTTGGATGAGGTCGGGGCAAAGAAAACCATTAGGAGAATTTTTTTTCAGTTATTCAGGTAAAAGTAATAAAAGCCTGGACAGAGATGGTGCCAGGTAATTAGACAGAGCAATTCACTTTTAGAGATATTTAAGAGAATCTATAGGACATCGTAACCAGTGGCTTGGGATGCGGGAAGAGAAACCAGATTTCTGGCTAAGTGACCAAATAAATAATAACTGCCCTTAAGAGACGGGGATTGCTACAGAATATGGGGAAAGTTTTCATGGAAGAAATTGAGTTCAGGTATGTCGATGCTAAATTTCAGGTACATTTTCTTGCCTGTAAGCCTCTCTATCTCTTATTCCATAGCCCCTGACTGTCACCTGAAGGCCACACTCTGGTGACCATCATTCTCTCTATTCCATTAACATTTAGATGTGATATATATATCTGCATTTCACTTGGCTTTGGTCCTCTATGTGGATAGTTCTTGAATCTCGAAGAGCTCACTTTTTATTTAAGCCTCAAGTCCTTTAGGTCCTGGAAGGCCACGGTGCCCAGCTCTGTGCTCAGCTCTTAGCAACCGCTTCCTACATCCCGCCTTGGTGCCAGGGCCCCAGGAAGGGCTGGCATCAAAAGCCTGGGGAGATAACATAGGCGGGAGAGACACGACTTCCCTTTGTCTCCTGCACTTCAAGAACACATGTCCCCCAGCACAGAGGGCTGCATTGAGCCGCTCATTTCATGTTCACTCTTTCATGTTGCTGTTTTGAAATTTGATGTTCAAATGCTCACAGGCTGTAGCCGGCAATCCATCCACATGGAAATGTGCGAAGGCCCATGGAGCAAAAACGTGTTTTTGAGGGTCAGGCTTTTCTGATGATTTTCCTTATGCCACCCAGAAATGTCTTTCTGCTAATAAAGAGAAAACTCGCAAAGATGAATGGGCTAATGAACTCCATTCTCTTGCCTTTGTGAACGGAAGTGGAGCTGCTTGAATGGGAGAGGCTGGGCAGGAGCGTGTGGCTGTGCCCGCCGTGGCAGGTGGGCTATGCTGAGGGAACAACAGACAGGTACGACCTGCCTCTGCAGACTTTTCATGGGCGAGGGTGGGAGAGAAGGTAGATGAAGGTAACAGACAGAGGAGGAGGAGGAAGGAAAGCAGTCTGGACAGCCAAGAAGGGGGAATGTTTTGATCTAGCGTGCCCCCCTTCCCAGGGGGAAAGAAGGGAGAATGAATTAACATGTATTGAATAACAATTATGTGCCAAGATCTCTTACATGCTTTTACTTACTTCTCTCAACCACTCTGAGTTGGCTTTGGTTATTATCGTCACCATTATTGTCACTATCATTATCCCAGAAACATCCGTAACTGCTTTCTCTCTCACAGGGTCTCCGGCAGGTTTGAATCAGGCACCACCTTGCTCTACTTGAAATCCATGGCCTCACTGACCTCTGGCTTGGGCTGTTAGTGTGACCTGCAGCATCATGAGATGTCCATATGGGGTCACTCTTTCAGAGAATGATCAAAGTCTCAGGCCAAGCTCAGGTCACAGTCACTTCCCTGAGTGACCATCACAGGCTGCTAAGGATGGCTGTCCATGCAGGGCCCCGAGAGGAAGGACAGCATCTCTGCAGCAGTCTGGCTTACAGTCTTTGGGTGGCTCCTGGGACTCTCATGGGACCGTGCTGCCTCTAGATTTTGCTGGGGACTTGAGGCAGGGCACCCCTCCAAGACGCTTCACTTCCTACTGAGGACTGCAGCCCTTAGTCCCTGGAGTCCTTCTGCACCCCGCTTTTTCCTCTCCCTTCCTCTCTGAAGCCTGGAAAATCCAGGAGAAAAGTCTGTTCTCCCCACCACTTCTCCAGGACATTGGTAGTCCCCAGCAATCCCGTCCCCGTCACCTCCTCTACAAAACCCTCCTTCTCCTGGTTTGTCCCAGGCAGACCTTTGCTGGATCATCTCGGTGGTGATGGTGATTGAGCAAAGGCATTAAAAGATGGAGGCAAGAATACCCGAAAGTCTGCATTTGTAGCTGAGAGGGCTTCTTAGGGCCATGCCTGATAGGGACTCTGGCTGGTGATGGTGCGCATCCCGGCCCTTGGATTTCCACAGTTCCGCTGCTGCTGCTGACGTCTGTGCGTCTTGTGAAGATCCCAGCAGGGCCAGAAGAAACTTCCTTTGCTCTCTCATCATAGCTGTGTATCCCCCGCTTGTCTTGCTG
>NW_011888907.1:1706927-1715144 GCF_000151845.1 Pteropus vampyrus | reverse complement strand
GTGGCAAAATGAAGGCAGGATCTGAGCTCTGATCTGGCTGGTCCCAAGACCTAAGCTCTTTCTCTTAAGCCATTCTTCTTGCAACATAAACTCAGGAGCACCAAGCTGTGGGCCAGGAGGTAAGCAAAACCATGGGGTAAGCATAGCATGGCTTCCTGGAGCATCTTTTTTCTTCAAAGTTTCGAGACAATAGAAAAAAAAAATCAAACATTACTTTTCATGTTAAAAATACACAATCTGGAGTAGAATGTAAAATTCACACACAAAAATTTAAAATGAGCACATGGCTTCAAAGAACTTTCACACTGACAGCTAGCTGCCTTGGGCACTGCTCTCAGACCCCTGAGGGTATATATTCACACCTCTGCTGTTAGGGTCTCTTTCGGGGAACACTGGATCTAAGCAGCCCTGCATTAGGCATGAAAAATTAGACTTCGGAGACCCGCCAGCCTTGGTTTGAATTCTGGTCCTTATTTGCCAACCTTGAGAACTTGAGCATTTAAACAAAAATTCTTAAGCAAGTGAATTAACCTCTCTGGGCTTCATTTTCTTCATCAATAAAATAGGGGCGGGGGGTTGTTGGAGAGACACTACAACTACTTTATATAGTTATTATGAGGATTAAGTCATTAATTTGCACGAAGCATTTATGGAGGTACCTGGAACATAGTAAGCGCAACATCAGGATTTTGTTCTCGTCTTTATTTACTCTGAATCTGTTTATTTATAAAATTGGAAATCTAACATATCCCTTGTAAGAGTGTCATCAGCACTAAATGAGATATTACGTACAAGGCATACGCACAATGTCCAGCAGATAGCAAGTTTTTCACAAATGACAGTTTTTCCAATTATTATCACGTCAGTATTGTTGGATGGCATCGTGCCCGCATTCCTAGGAGGAGTTCCAGATACGACACTAACCCGTTGATGTAAGTTTCATGTATTTCAACTTCCCTGATATTTCACACACCTTCTAAACAGCTATCTATAGAAGATAGAATCTTGGGCTCTTCAAACTATAGATTTGAACCAACTTAGCATTTCTGAAGTTATGAGGAGCAGTGTTTTCTCTCTGATGCGAAGGAGAAATATTAGGCAAGACTTACCCTCGGCTCTATCTTTCCATTCTTATGGAACTTCCAAAGGTCTCCAGCCTCCCCCAGGAAGACTCACAGGACGACCCCTGCCCCTCCTCACACACAAACCTTTAAAGCCATCATATAACCAGGTACTCCTTTCTGTCTGTCCTGTTCCTATAACTTGATTACAAGCTCCCTATGGAAGGAATAGCATTTTTGCCTATGGTGTGCAAAGTAGGGACCGAAATCCCCAAACCATGAGATTTGTTTTCTAATTGCTGGGCTCAAAGCAGGGGGCTCTTTTGTAACTGGGAGCACCATTCGCAGTGTGGACAGTGCTGGGGACACTATTGGTGCCTTATAAACATGAAGATGGATTCCATCAGTTGTGAGTCTGGGTTTTGTATTCTTTTAGCATCACGAGAGCCCAAGGGCATATAGGCCAGAACCTCTTGAGACGTCAGGGAAGGAGCAGACCCGAATCTTCAGACTGGGAAGGCAGTATCTCTTTCTTTGGGAATGGTCACTGTAGAGGAAGTAAGAATCTACAGCTGAATGTCTGGGCTTCACCACCTATGGGCATAAGCGGGCAGGTCCTGTCAGCATCACTTCCCAAATGACCATGGGGATTGGGGTCCACCTCATCATGGTGCCCCCTGAAAGTCTTCTCTCTGCGCCTGAGCATCCCTTGGGGAATGCCCCTATGCACAGCTGCACATTTCGGGCCTGGGGGCAGTGCCCCCACACCCCTGTGCCGCTGTGGAAGACACCTGCTCTGCCGAAGCCCGCGGGGTACTGAAGCCACACGTGGTCTGAGGGGATAAGGTGGGCAGGTGGGGGAAGGGATGCCCACACCTGAACCCCAGGCATCTAAGCAGAACTGTCTGGATCCACATAGACAAAGTCCAGTGTCTTCAGTTTTTGGACCCGAGTGCCCCGTCCTCCCTTGCCGGAAATCTGTCACCCGGCATGGGCAGGAGGAAAATGCCACCTGTCCCACTGTTCTCACCGCAGCTGCCCCGTCTCACCTGGTGCCTCAGCCCAGCCACAGAAACAATGAGAGATGCAAATAAACCTCCTGGTATCTAAAAGAAGAAAAAATATTTTTGATATTTTATTTGTAAAAAGCCCTAATACAGAACAAGTGTGCAAATGGCAGCTCCTGATCCTCATCTCACTAAGAGGATGTGAACTGGGGCTTTGCCAGGACACTTGGTTGCAGTTCATCTGTTTAGCCCTTTACATCCCAGAAAACATGTTTACATATATTATCTCAATTGACCCTCATAAGAACTCTGTATCGAGGTCAGTGTTTTTATCCTATGTGCATTGCTCAGGTCATAGAAGAACATATCAAATTAAGGACACTTAAGCTTCAAGTGCAAAGGATGGTTCCCACATTGGAGCTGGGAGAGTTTAGAGTTGATGCAGAAATATCAGCAAAGGAGCAAAGCCTTTGGCTCCTGAGCCAAATGTGCCTGTGAGCGTGTGTGTGTGTGTGTTTGTGTGTGCATGAGTGTGTGTGTGAGTGTGCATGTGTGTATGTCTATGTATATATGTGCATCGTGTGTGTGCATGTTTGTGTGTGTGTAAGCAGAGGCACTGAGGCCTGGCTGAAATGCTCTCTTGCAGGTCTAGGCTGGGAATGAAGGAGGTAGATGGCAAAGAACTCAGGGCTGAGAGTGGTTTCATCGTTTTGTACGACAAGGGCCCTCGAAAGCTCCTGGGCGCTGTGCCACCCATCCTCTGATCGGGCGACAAGCAATCCTGGCATGGTTCACCCACATTCTGGTAAGGGTGCCAGGGATTGTTTTTCTACTAGCCGTCTTCCCAGTTTCTGTTCGAGAGAGGCCAGATGTAGGAGGTCAGTGGCAGGGCAGCCATGCCTCGGCTCTCCTCCAGGCTGTCAGGCCTGAACCATCAGCTCCTAGGGAGCAGTTTAGCTAAGGTGATGTCATACGCTGGGATGAGCTGATCATCGTAGAGAGGAACTGTAGGGGAAGGGGCAGTGGGGCCCATCCCCTCCTGTGGGAGTCGGGGAGGCTGCCATGTGAAGGGGGAGAGGGGCGGAAGGAGGGCTGGCGGGACATCTCTGAGAGGCAAAAGCCAACAACAGAGTGGATGACACCAGCTCTTCAGCCAAGTGTCCCATCTGCTTCTGAGCCACACTGAGTCAGATGTCTTCTCCCACATCATTCCTAAGATATGTGACAACTAGATTGCTGACCCTCAGGGCCAGTGGTGAGGATGCCAAAAGCAAGTCCTAGAATGAGTTACAGAATCAGGAACTAAACAAGAGAATCAGTGTGGGACACAAGACAATGCCTTGTACCTTCCACGCCATCACCGTGCCTGGCAGTTATCAGGCCCTCGGTGGGGGTCAGAATGACAGGTGATGAGTTGGGACATGAGGGACACTAGGAGGGGGGAAGGCAGAGAGAGATGAGAAGAAAGGAAAGGATATGCTGAAAAGCAAGGGAGGACGTGTGGAGGAAGTAGAGAAAAATCGCAGGACTTTGGAGCGAAGCCCATCTAGCCTTTAATTTGGTAGAGGGAGGTGCACGGCCCAAAGCAGTGAAGGCAGGAAGAACGCTTTGGAGCGGAGAGACGCAGACGTCAGAATTCGGACTAAGCCCCTCAGCACCTGTAGGATCTCGGTCCACTAACCTCCCCGAACCTCATTTTCCTTGGCCATAGATGGCAACAGAAGCATCTCGTTTCCAGAGTCACCGTGAGGACAGTGAGCAACCATGGCTATGCAAGCGACGGCGCAGAAACGGTATGGCATGGCTTCCGGTCAGCGCAGGCACGGCATTCGGTGTCGAATGTCACGAAAACAACTGCCACACCTGCAGTGAGTTCAAACAACACACATTTATTAGTTCACAGTTCCGTGGGCCAGAGATTTCACACCGCTTAGCTGGGCCCTCCACTCAGGGTCTCCCTAGGCTGCGATCATGGTGTCACTGGGGGCTTTACTCTCATCGGAGGCTGGGGGTCCTCTTCCAGGCTCGCTGGGTGCTGGCAGAACTCAGTCCCTTGTGGCTGTCGGACTGAAGGCCTCAGCTCCCCGAGGTCCCCACGGCTCCCTGCCACGTGGCCCTCCCACGCACAACTAGGCAATGCTAGAGTCTTACAGAATGCGACGTAATCATGGTGTTACAGCTCATCCCTTTTGCCATGTTTTATTGGTTAGAAGCAAGTCGCAGTCCCCTTGCACTCCAGGAGGGACACGTATAGAAGGGTGTGACTCTTAGGGGTCACACTAGAGGGTGTTCTGGGGCAGGTCAACCTTCCTGGGCCTCATTTTCCTTCTTTGTAAATCAACACCTAGAAGTTACCACAGTTAAATTAATTAACATCTACAAAGCGCTAAGACAATGCCCAGTCCACAGTACACAGTATATGTGTTTATCTAATGTTTCAAAAAAAAAAATTAATTTAGAAATACCCGTCATGTAGCAAGCACTCAGTAAAGGAGTGATGTGCAAGGTCAGCAGGTCATAGTATGGTCAGCCCTGGGACCCACAGTCTCTCCCTGTGCTGCCACCTCTCTTGGGGAGTAGGGTGGGGATGGGTGGAAGCATCAGGGTGCTGGGGTGAGGCAGGTGCAGGCTTTCTCTCCTTTTGGTCGGTTTTCAGAGTGTGTTCCTCTGTCCTCCCGGGGCCCAGGAGCTGTCCCCCACTCCAGGCCTTGGCACAGGCCCCTCCGGCCTCGGGCAGGGTCGCAGTGGCCTCTGCAACCTCCCTCCAACCCCACCCACCGCCTTTTTTTTCCCCAGGAAGCCAGACTTGGCCTTGCAGCGGTTCCCATCCCTCAGCAGAAGGCCCAGGCAGCCCCCCACCCCGCTCCATGGCTCTCTGTCTTTCTAATCTAATTTATGCATAGCATTTCTTCTATTTGCAAAACATGAAAAACCCTTAAAACTAAGAGGTTGTTTTCCATTCCTGAGGTGGGCTCGCGTGCTGCCACGCGCACGCACACGCATATATTTGAAGCAGTTTGATTCAGTGTAGCTGACACAAAAACCACTTAGTCTTTTCTCCTACATCATCCTAAGTTAATACTCCTGACAGGCTGCGGGAGGCCTTTCAGCAATTTTTCTATTTCAGCTTTTTTCCTTCTGCCTCCTGCCACCTCCCCACCTCCCCTTCTCTCTCACTTCCTTTCCCTGCTGTAAAATTTGCTTTCCCTCAAAAGCTGACCAAACCTTTGCAATTTGTATCCGTTGCATCTTAAGACCAAACCGAAAGGCAGGCAGGCAGCAGCTCTGAAGGAGGACGGGCGGCCTGCCTTGCAGGGAAGGATTCTATTTGTGCTCGATGTGGGAGGATTGAACTGTTCGAGAAAGATAAGACATGCTCGCTCCACTCCTTGCGCTGGGGTGCTCCGACGTGGAGGGGCCTGCGCCCCTAGGCAGTCCTGCCTGAGCTAGTCTGGCCTCTGCGTCCTGCAAGGCCCCGGAGAGAGAGTTCCAGGCCGCAGGCCCACTTCTCAGATGTGGATCTCTGGACCCAAAAGGGAGCGGGCTGAATTGTGCTACGAATACACATGTTCCCTCCCCTCCTTCTCTGTCTCTCACTGTCTCTGTCTGTTTCTGCCTTTCTCTGTTTCTTTCTCTATCTCCTTCTGTCTCTCTCTCCCCCCATGTCTGTCTCTATCTCTGTCTCTCTGTCTCTCTTTCTCTGTCTCTGTCTCTCTTTCTCTGTCTCTGTCTCTGTCTCTCTCTCACATTCATTAACACAAAACCCAGCCTGTGAGCCTGGGGCCCTAATACGCCCTTTTGCCTTCATCAACCTCTCCTCCTCCACTCCTTTCATCCACCTTCCCGCCCTCCCTCATTTCCCAGTACATCAAGCTGCCCTTGGAGTTCATTTTCAGCAGAAGAATGTGTGTGTCTGTGTGTAGGGGTGCAGCTGGACCACTGAGCTTTGCTGCACCCTAAAGTTTTGCCTTTTGCCTTGAGAAAGTAGCTGTGGCTCCGCCCAGGCCACCGAGTCCTAGATTTGCCCGATTTCAGCCCTGGTAGGCGGCTGACCTCAGCCTCTGCAGCCTGCTTTCCATGGCTGGGCTGCCAGCAGGGGGCAAGCTGGCCTCACAGCTGGCATAGGAGCCAGTGACAGGCTCAGGGAGGATGGGGGAGGGACACAGCTAACCTCACGTGGGGAGGCAGTTATTTAAGGCCCAAACTTCTCTGCTGCTGGCATCAAATTTCCTGAGAAGAAGCCCTAGGATTCAGGGCCAGCCAGGAGGAAGCCTAAGCTGGTTGAAAACCGTGAAAAGGAAAGCACGATATAAGCTCGGCTCGCTTCTGGGACACGGTGTCAGCTATAGGTACAGGGCTCAGGCCCCTGGCCTTCCCCGAATGATGGTAAAAATAAAAAGAATAGCTACCATCATTAAACACCTGCCATGTGCATTATCTCCTCTCTTCCACCACAAACATGGGCACTGCTACAACGATCTCCATTTCAAAGAGGAGGAAATTGCGTCTCAGAGAGGTTAATTAACCTGCCAAAAGTCACGTGGAAGAGAAAGGATTTGATCTAAGACTGGCTAACCTCTGCTGCCTGCTCATGAGTGAGCTTTGCAGGCCTCCTCCTCCCTGACACAGGCTATCTTATCCTCAGCTCCCTGTCCCCACGGCCCTGCCAGTGTGTCACCCTTATAGGGGCATTCTACTTCCGGAGAGGACTCAGGAGGGCTAGTCTGAGACTCAAGGATTTAATGAAGCGTTGGAAAAAGACTAGGATGAGAGCAAAGAACTGACCCTGGGCAAGTCGCTTATCACCTCTGCCTCCATCGCTTATTAAGAAATATAGAGAGGACCAGACCAGGGAGACCTAACCTGGGATGTGTTTGAGGGATCCAGAAATTCCCTACAAATTATATGAGAGGATTCGTGTGTATAGGTATCATGCACATGTGCCTGTGAAGATAGTCGGTAATTTCCATCAGATTCTCAAAGGGGTCCCGGAGCAGGAAAAGTTTGAGAATGGCTGTCGTGGATGGCCTTCACGCTGCTTTAGCTCTTACATTCTGCGGCAGGTGAGTGCCTGTCTAATGAAGGAATTTCAGGACCGTGGCAGATGAGATATCTGGAGACCAAGAGAGAGCTTTCTAGGAACCCCGCACTGCGACATTCAGGTGGACCGTGGTCCAGCTGAGAGTAGAACACTTGTCTCAGGAAATCACTGGCATCTCTGAGCATCCCTGCTTCTTGCCCATTGACAGGTGTTCTTACGCAGGTTTATGTTGCTAATATAATGGGACTCTGGTGAATGGAGCTCCCACCCCTTCGATTCCACTCCCTGGGGGAAGCAGCCCTCGGTCACGTCAGCGGAATGTCATTTCAACTGCGTGGCATTCTCACCTGGACAAAGCCTGGGCTTTCTCTAGCTAAATCATCAAAGATATTTGCAGGGTCTTCTGCAGAATTTCCAGAGAGTGCTAGAAAATAGGTCCACACCTTCACGGGAATCCCAATGTTAAGTGGGAGGGAGTAAATCATATCCTTCCTTATCCCAGTCGACTCTTATTGCTATCACAGCTGCTCTAAAATCAGATCAGATTCATAAAGGCATCATATTCATCCCTGATGAGAAAGAAGCGAAGAGGTTGTCACACACTAACTCCGGAGGCAGTTGAAGAATGTAGGAAATGGGCATGGAAGGAGAAGATGGTTCCGCCTAATTTGCATTGTGGCAACTAGGATGATAAGGGTTGGCTATGAATCTAAGAGTGTGGGGTGCATTTGGCAGCACATCCTTCAACCTAGGGACCATCCCTGGTCACTGTCAGAGGCTCAGTGACTGAGATCAGCAGCCAGACAGCCCACCTCTGCCATCCCACCTCCTCCAGCCTCCAGCCTGGTCAGGACCTTCGACTGGTCCTGCACGTAACCTACAGGTCTCCTTTGCACCTCTTGGAAGACATTCCCTCTGTGTCTCTGCAGGGCCCGAGCACAGAGTAGGAGCTGGTGCCATCCTCGGGTACCCGGCAGCTCTGCCAAGCCCTCTTGGGCAATGTCCGGACCAAGAGGAATGGCTTGATGGTATGCCACTTTCATTAATGTAAGCTAATAGAATATCATTTCATAATGACTTTCTCTTACTTTGCAAATATTGGTAGAAT
>NW_011888907.1:1702127-1706072 GCF_000151845.1 Pteropus vampyrus | reverse complement strand
GTGACACAGTTCAGTTCATAGCAGGTGTCGAACTATAGGTCAGGCTCAAATGGCTCCCAGTGGTACTGGTGGCTCCAGTTCCAGGAAGAGGCGAGAAGTAGGAACGAGAGCATTTTTCCTGGAAGAAAGTGAAAGAAAATGAAATAATTGTCTTTCCACGTGGCAGTCACATTCGATGGAATTTTTTTGTGGTCATGTGGACTCTCTCACAGTTAGAGCTGCACTGTCATCCAGATTGACAAGGGTACCAGTCCTAGTGATGCTCCACTGTGTGCAATACATCCAGGAGACACAGGCTTCCCTCCCCAAAGAGACATACAGCAATTACAAAGTCCCAGAGAGGCTACGAATGCACATTTCCGGGGTAAGATAAGAAGGGGAAACCTAGACCAGGCTGGACCAGGAGAGGCTGGCTGCAGAGGCGCGGGGAGCTGTGGGCCGGGGCAGCGTGGTGCTCATGACATGGCCTTCTCGCACTTGTCAGGGAGCATCTCACGGGCCTCCCAGGCAGTGTGGTGATGACTTTCCAGTGAAGATGTTACAAAGACAATTAGGTGCAATTACAGGAGTGAGTGATGAGTGGATGAGCAACTCCTCACCAATCTCTCTAGCACTGGCAACTTGACCCTTCCAATGTCCCTTGGCCAAGATCCAAGAACACTTGTCCGTACCTGGCAGCTGAGCTGTTCTGGCAACAGACATGGTGGGAAGAACATAGAATTTAGAACCAGATGGGGGTTCTAATGCTGGCTCTCCAGCAACTAGCCTCAGAGCCTTGGAACAATTACATAACCTCTCTGGACTTCAGTGTATTAATTTACAATGGGCATAACATACCTATTTCACAGAGTTTTAATAAAGTTTCACTAATAATAGTAACAACCACATCTATAAACACTCGCTATGTCCCAGGCACTGTGCTAAAGTGACTTAAAGGTAAATGATTTGTCTAAATGGACCGTGGGCTTCTTTTCAGATTCCCTTAGCTTCCTATGCCCTGGAAGGCCAGAAATGGCTATGTGGGCCCACCAGGTAATAGGCGCACAACCGCAGGCCTTAGGTCTTTGAGGCAATGAATGGTCCCTAAGGGGATGGCCTGGAAAATCTAATTTTATTCCACGAGGCCACACATGATAGTCAAGCAGGGGAATGTTCTCATTCTATTTCAGAAATCATTAGCAACTGTGCCTCAGACGTCCCGTGTCCCGTGCCTGCCACACAAAGACCACTGCGTGCTGGCGTGGATCAGCTTTTCATTCCTAGTTCCCTGTAAGCTCCAGGAATGAGGACACACTGCTTCGCCCCCTCTTCACCACTCTATTCATCTTGACCCGTCCCTTTCTCTACCTGGAAATCTCCCTCATGGTCAAGACCTTGCTTAAACTGTGTGTTTTTCATGGGGCCATCCCAGACGCTCTTGGCTAAAACCCAGTTAATTCTTTCCTTTTTTATATCTATTTAAAGCTTCTGTTTTATTCTTTATTAAATTTTGTCTGGTCCCCTCCATTTGTGGATGAATCTGCCCCTCCTCTTACTCAACCCTCATTCCGCGAGCAGAGCAAATAGTGCCTCATCTATGCTTTTAGCCTTCTCTCTCCTGTAAGAATGGAACCCAGCAGAAGATACAATAAATGTGAAACGGCAGTGAGTTGAATTGAGATGGGTCTTCCTGTCTCCTGACCGGTAACACAGCCTCAAGGGTGGAGAATAGAACGTGCTGGAAGGCTGTGAGGCTCGAAGGGCAGGGTCCAGGTGGCCTCAGCTTCCTAAATGAGATGAGAATATTTGCAAGCCCACTGGCTCTTCTTGGGAGCAGGGACCGAGGATGCTCTACTCCAGGCTGGCTTTGGGTAATCGATAAAGATGGCTGACTGTCAAGAGTCTCTTCCCTCCTTTTAGGCCCATTTTTTTTCTGACTCCCATGCCACTCTCTGCTCCCCAAGAGCCCCTTCTCAAAAGGCTTCCTGAGCAGTGAGCGCCCAAGCCCTGGAAATTACCATCCCTTCTGGTCCTAAAACCTACTGAAATGTATTTACCCTGAGTTACACTTTCTGAGAGCTTTATTTGTACAGAGCTGGATTTGACCAATGAGGCCAGTCAAGTGGCATCTACTATCTTTATGTCATACTCTCGCTCATGGGGGTACACAAGAAAAGCCTTGCAGAAACCTCAGCCCTCTCTTATGATTTCCTTCACTTTCACGCTCGCCCCAAGGGCTGGATTGGAAGAGCAAGAGGGGACAATCCCTGAATTTGAATGACAGAGCCCCCCCTCACCCCCGCCCCAACTCTCACTTGTCCACGTTAGGGCTTTGTCTTTCCTGAGTGGGACACAGACTGTCCTGCCCCCACAATGTCCTGGCAAGGAGCTGGATCATAGCCTGATGTGGTTTCCCACGATTTGGACAGATTTGCCTTTTCAACGACCGTGTCTCTTTGTCTCTTCTAGAGGACAAGGAATTTCGTTATGATTCCCAGTGGCCATTCCTTTGACAATAACCATCTGAATGACGCCCTCTGAGTAAAAAAGGTGTGTTTTCTGTATAAACTGAGCTTCAAGACAAGTCCCTTACTCACCTCCTCCCCACCCTTCCAAGCAGATGGTTGCCCCAGGCCTCTGTCATCTGTACACCCAAGATTCTGGAGGTGGCTCTCCAGCCACTGTAACCCAATGACAGTCCCCAGGTCTCTGCCCCAAGGGAGTGAGTCAGGTAGAGATTTCAACCTGAGACAGGAGTGGAGGGCAGGAGAGACCGGCCAGGAATTAGGAAGAAGGTGCTAAGAAGGGGGTGAAATGCACAAAGAAATGGAACCTTCAACAGAGATGACACACTCAGGCCCTCAGGGCTGGCTGGCTTCCAGCCAGAGCCAGCAGGGTGCTCCTGGAGGCTTGTCCTCCGCCTCTCTCCCACTCTGTCCTTCCCCCTCTTCCCCTTGCAGTTCATCTGTTTTCAGCAGCCTCTCATTTCCTGGTGTTGGTTTAGTCTCAGACCCAGACCCTGTTCAATATTTGTCACCGGGCTCTGCTATTTGCTCTCATTTCCACATGTTTAACATACATATTAACTGCTTCCCGCTTTGTCCCATAGCTGTCACTGGTTCCTGCGGCCTCCGTCTAGGTGCCAGGGCCACTGTGCATCCA
The DNA here is from genome assembly GCF_000151845.1 of Pteropus vampyrus. Taxonomy (NCBI): domain Eukaryota; kingdom Metazoa; phylum Chordata; class Mammalia; order Chiroptera; family Pteropodidae; genus Pteropus; species Pteropus vampyrus. The sequence continues at coordinate 1,702,931 of NW_011888907.1, read as the reverse complement.
AGTTTCTCCTGCTTCACTCTTAGCTCACCAGGAGAGTACCGGGGGCTGCAGCCTAGAGCTGAGGGACTCGTGCCCACTGCTCCGTCTCGCCTCCACCCACCACACACGCGCAGGGAGACCGCGCCTGGTCAGCAAGGCCTCGGAGCTCTCCCCGGTGCCTCTCCTCATCCTCTCAAGTGGCCTTTTCTTCCTTCTGGCAACATAATATTGATTGATATTCTAGAACTGTAATTTCTTTCTTAATGAGAAGTCAAGGGAAGAATACAATTAAATGTTCTAAAAATGGGCTGCGAGGTCTTTTCTGTAGCGTCCCTTCCCTCGCCATAGCCGGTGTCCGCGGAACTCACGTCATACTCCCCACACTATCTCAGTCAGGCTGCCTTCGTCATAGGAGTTTAGAATCATCAACTCTGAAGTGAACCTGAGAAGTTATCTAACCAAGTGGTCCCCAACCTTCCTGGCACCAGGGACCGGTGCTTCTGTGAGAATCAAATGCCTGATGATCTGAGGCGGAGCTGAGGCGGTGATGCCAGTGCTGGGGAGCGGCTGCAAATACAGACAAAGCTTTACTCTCTCCTCCTGCTGTGTGGCCCGGTTCCTAACAGGCCATGGACCGGTACCGGTCCGTGGCCTGGGGCCTGGGGACCCCTGCTCTAGCCCAACAGTTGAGCTATGGCTTGAAGCTTCCTTCAGTTATCTACCCAGCATTCCCCAAGCTCTTCCTGTGTGCCCGGCCCGAGCCAGGTGTTGGGAACGCAGGATGATAGAGAGATGGGTCTTTCCTGGAAGGAGCTCACATCTGAC
>NW_011888907.1:1699775-1701615 GCF_000151845.1 Pteropus vampyrus | reverse complement strand
GGCGGCCTCTGAAAGAGGTCATCCTCCCGTTCCTATGTAAAGGTGCGAGGGGTCCTTGATGCTTAGAAGAGCCTCCTGCCTGGCTGTCTTCTCCTTCCCTGCCCTGAAGCCCAGCCACTGCGGCTATGGTGACATGACTTGTGGCTTGGACTGTCACCTGGTGTTCTGACTCCTCATGACCTCCAGCTCTTGCCCCTGGAGCCCATCAGCCGGTACACACGCTGCAGGCTTCCTGCGAGGGCTGCTTTGTGTATGTTTGGAGAGATTATCTGCAAAATGATCTCTCTCCCAGACCTTCGGAAACAGTTCTTGATGTTATCTTAAAAACAATTTTAGAACCAAAATTCAGAATAAAGCGGAATGCCAGTAAACGCCTACGCAACTGCTTCCACAGGAAACCAAAAATTTGTAGAGAAGTGAATGCCACATGTTACAGAGAGTGTGTGGAGCTGAAATGCCCCGGCTTAAGTGGCAGAGATCTTGCTTTCGAGTTCCAGCTCTGGTCACTAGTAGCAGCCTGGTGACATGTAAGGCCTTCCACCTCCTTAAGCCACATTTTTTGTTTGTTTGTTTGTTTGTTTGTTTTCATCTGTGGACTGGCAGTCATCTTACTTTTCAGGCTCAAGATCAGTGAAATGATAAGGAAGAATAATAGTTGTCATGTACCACACACCTAGTATGTGCCAAACACCACAGTAGGCACTTGGCACCCCTTAACTCATCCCAATTCTGCAGCACTGCTGTGAAGTAGCCATTTTCCTGCTTAATCACTAAACAGCATCCTGGCGGGGTAAAGTAAGCCACTCACCACACAGTAAATCAATGTAGAGCTGAGATGCAAACCTCAGCTCTTTCCACTGCACCACGATGTCAAGTAAGAGAATATGTCCTAACATGCTTTAAACATTCATTTAAACATTCTTTAAAAAAAAAAAGAGAGAGAGATGATATGAAAGCAAAGAATATCACCATTGAAAGGAGCCCAGCATTTGGAATTGGGCCCAGTGATCCACGCCATTCTCCTCAGTTCTCCCACTCAGACACCCCCAGGCAAAGACTAGACACCCCCTTGTCCTGCACTTCTATGGAGTGGACAGACCCCTCCCGCCCTCCGCAGACCAGCAGAAGCCCTCTCTCTGCGCGGGGAGCAGCCGAGAACCATGGCCCCTCTGGGAAGATACAGATGGCTCACTTTTGCATTTCTTCCCATTTCTTAAAAGTACTGTGCATGAATTTTTTAAAGTAAAATTGATTTAAATGGATTCTATTTAAAATTTCTTTTATTTTAAAGGTTTCACAAGGCCTCTTCGGATAAGTGCAGCCTCTACGCGTGTTTAAAATGGACCCAGCCTATTGGATGGAACACACCCGCGGGTCATCACAAAGGCTGTTTTTTCCAACTCTAAAATTCCACATCATGTCAATTCCCTGCTGTCCCCTTGTGAACCCTGAGAAGGGCACAGGGGCCCAAACCACACCCACTTCATGCTCAGACAAAGTCCAGAATGCAGCCTTCCACCTGCTAGACGTGTTTCTCCCAACCCAGATTTCAGCTCATCGGTACCTCGAGTTGTCTGTCTATGCCTCCCCAAACAGGGACGAAGTTGTCTTCTTAACCCTGCCACCACTTGGCTGCCAGATTCTGAGCATGTCCCTGTGTTCTCTCTGTGCCTCAGTTTCTGCTTGGTGACAATAACTATCTGTCTTTCCCATAGCCGTTGTGACAGTGATATTGAAAATGTCACACAGTGAGCCACACCATCCTTGCTTCTCATGGTCACTGCGCTGAGAGAGGCACTTGGGACCGGACCCTTCTCCATCCCTCAAGAGCAAAGTCCTG